>NC_069094.1:7157733-7505600 GCF_947172395.1 Bicyclus anynana | reverse complement strand
TTTTAAACATTGCAGATTTAATTACTAATGTTCTATGATACTATTTTTGTATTTTAATAAATAATGTTTTAATATTTGTTTTGTAAAAGAACGTTCGAGTGCCATAATAAAATTATTTTTCTTTCATTAAGATTGTCCAGTCAAAAAAATATATGGAGTTGAAGTGTATTATTATTTAAAAAACTTGTACATCGAGGTTTGTAAATTAATATAAAACTTGTGTTTACTCATTGTATTCACAAAGTTATTGGTAAAAATGTGGGTGAGGTGCTGAACTACGTAGGTACTAAATAACATATTTATTCAATTATTAGTTTTTAGCTTTATATGTAGTACTTCTTGAATATGTGAACTGTATATATAACCATATTTAAAAAAAAATGTTTTTTATATCAAGCTGTATACACCTGTAAGTGACTGGACACATTGTCCACGATCATTGTGTACTTTTTTAATAACTTGTACTGTGTAATAGCTGTGTGCGCATTCTAATGTTTTTCTTCAAAATGCATTATAATATCTGCCTACTTGCCTAAATTTACTTGATTTTTAAATTTTCATTTACGTCCGAAATCTCTCGAGTGAATGCTTATGCGGGGCTTAGCGTCTGTAGTTAAATCGAATTGAATTGCTGACGTCAGTAACTCGGACTCTTGTTCATAATATTATGTATTCTTTGTTATCATAAGAAAATATTCATCGACTGAGAGGTAGGTATCTACGCTGCTTAGATTTTAGCAAAATACAGAAAGCCTTGTACGTGACCTGTTATCAAAATTACAGATAATACAAAAGGAAAACTCCATTTTCTCTCTAAAGTTTTGTATCAAATTTAACCTAATGTAATTTAGCAATGGATCCTTTTTTCCTAACCTCTCCCGAACAAAAGAAAATGGTTTGGAGTACGCCAAATCTACATTTTATATATTCGTAAAAGTTGGCGGCACGAACACATTGTATACACGAAATTTTCGCAGCTTTTTAAAATCAATTGTTACTGTTTCAAACAATAAAGTTAAAAAAATATTTCTAAATATTAATCGATTATGAAACACGGCTAAAACTCACGTGATATTAAGTCGGAGTATACCCGACTAGTTTCGAACCCATACGGGGCCTTTAGTCATGAGCTGGTTCTTGCATCGCGGCACGATCCAAACTGCGAAGCGGCTGCGCGACGCGCCGCTGCTCGCATTGCGCGCTTGGAGAGGGGTTGAGTGGTGGGGAGTGAAGGTTCCGTTACACTCTCCGACGGTTCATTAATGTCATCTTCATTAGACTCGTCTTCTTGTAAGCAAACCGAAGTAACGCTATCTTGTTCCAAGTTTGTTGTATGTGACAATGAAAGAAATAGCGGTTTCCACGCTGTGGGCAGCAACCATCCATGATCCCGATTAATATATTAATAACACTCACGATAGTTTAAATTCTAAAATATTTCTAAATCTCTAATCTTTAACTTACGACATCCACTGATGAGTTTTTTTTTCAAGTTTTTATTACATTACGCGTTTCTTTTTATTTTCTTCAAAATGACACACCTAAAGTCTTATTGTAAGGTATTTTAGTTTATAGAGCGTGCGATTTAAACTTTTATCGCAGCCCCATTAAAGCGGGTCGTATAAGGGTAGTTTACCCGTAAACTAGAATTTACGACGAACCAAGTTTACCCGTAGATAGATATCTATAATACAATAATACACAATTCGACGGCCTCCGTGGCGCAGTGGTACGCGTGGTGGATTTTCAAGACGGAGGTCCTGGGTTCGATCCCCGGCTGGGCAGATTGAGATTTTCTTAATTTGTCCGGGTCTGGCTGGTGGGAGGCTTCGGCCGTGGGGTGGTAACTAACCACCCTACCGGCAAAGACGTACCGCCAAGCGATTTAGCGTTCCGGTACGATGCCGTTTAGAAACCGAAAGGGGTGTGGATTTTCATCCTCCTCCTAACAAGTTAGCCCGTTTGCATCTTAGACTGCATCGTCACTTACCATCAGGTGAGGTTGTAGTCATGTAGCCCTTGACTACAATCTCACCTGACCTCACCTTGACTACAATCTCACCTGACCTCACCTTGACTACAATCTCACCTGACTTGTAAAGAATAATAAAAAAAAAATCTGTCGATCTATCTATACTCGTAATTTTTTTACTGATTGCATTACAATCCATTTAAAAAAAAATTGTACTACAGAGTGTCTGTCCGACAAATTCTTTAATACAAAAAAACGCTAGTCGGATCACTGTAGGTGTACTATTGGTTTAAATGCTTGCGCTAGCCAGACTTGCCTCATTTCATGAAGGCTTATATACTCAAAGGCACAATTATCCGCCCACTTTAATATAATCGCGTCATATTAAAGTTGGCGGATAATTGTGTCTCTGAGTATAGTCCAAATTGTTACTTTTAGTATGCATGGGCTTCAATTTCAAAACTTCAGCCACAAAATCAAGTATGTCTCCCGTTCTAGTATTTCAAAGTCACGATTAAATCGCTGCGCCACAGCCTAACATAACTGTTATAACCCTAGCACGTACAGTTTGGGTGATATACCTGAGCCTCAGACAAATTATAGAAGGACCTGTATCGCACTCATAGTCACGAACAAAATTGTCTGTCATTTTCTGAAGAAAACGAGCTTAGATTTGGTATCTATCTTATACTAAATTAGAAGATTTTGCCCGTTTTTTACTCAATTCAATTACACAAAAAGGTATTTTTACAGAGCTCTTTAACAGACGAACACGATTACAACTATTTAACATTGATACTATAGAGAAAGTTTTTATAATCGCATTAGATCGTTGATCATATACTTTGACAGAAAAGTAACGTCTTGCGAGGCAGGTCCTATACAATAATTGGTCTGAGACCTGAGCACTGTGCACTGGATAGAGTTGCATTTAAGTGACTTATCTTGCTTAGTATGTAAATAGAGTGACTGCGTCTACCTGAATGCGCTGCGATATAATATTCAAACGTGGCGCTACGGCATACGGGCAACTACCTTTATCTCGAAATAAGAAAAATTGTTTTAAAAATTCATGTTTACCTGCTTGTGTTTCTATCTTTGTGGAATATAATATTTATATACTGGTTGACTACTAAAATCATACTTGCAGAGGCTGTTATATGTTTGCCTCTTACTGACCTCTGAAATCCGCTACCCTACTCCCATTTTTTCATATATAGACAGACAAGAATTCATTTTTTATTCAGCTTAGAACAGTTTAGTACTAATGATAAAGTGTCACGCAAAATTTAATATATACACTAGGAAAAGTACTAGAATATTAGTTAAATTTTCAATACTCAGTATTTTTATTTAGATGTTATTCTTTATTTATGTAAGACAAACTATTTTAGGCTAAATTTGCCGACCTAGGCTTCAGCCTACTGGTAAATCTACTGAATCATAGTATATTGCTGAGTAAAAGCTCGCCGTGTAGCAAATGAACTGAGAATGTAACTACTTAGTTGGGCTAATGTTCGAGTTATTATTAGCTGTGTGACCGTATCCATGTACAGTGTTAGAACTGGGGTAGTTACAGAGGCTTGTCTTGTCTTGCAATAAATTTTCAGTATCAGCCTGAAATTGAAACCTTGGTAGTGGTCTACGTGCCAAGGAAAGCAACGTAAAGTCTGTAATCCTGTAATAAAACTAACATCGGGTTATGACCATAATAAAGTTAAACAATCTAGAATCCGGCTACCAACTTTGGAATAGCTTGATGGGTTCAGTCTCTAAGACCCGCCTAAAGTAGACATCTACCAGAGTATTACTAATATTCCTATAAATAATTAATTGATTAATATTATTTATTAGTCATAATAAAGTAATAAATTATGAATGATTATTTAGATTACTTAATAGCAATCATTTGTGATGTGTTATTCAATACACGTGGAGTTAAAATTATACTAGGCGCTTTTAAAACCAACCTAAACTAACAATCCATTATTTTAATATCACTAAACTTTGGTTTACAAAATGTAAGTAATACGATATTTTTTCTATTACTACCGTTTGCATGAAATTCTGAATTTGTAAAATTTGAAAATTCATGAAAATGAACCATGGATTTCACCAGGATACTAGAAGAAGTCTAAGCTATGTTGTGCTCTGTTCCAATTTGCCTCCATTCGAAGATTCATCAAAACCAGTTTAGCTTTCAAAAGGACATACAGACAAAGAGAAAGATAGATAGATTTACCTACTTTCTATAATACATAATATTTGTATTGATTGTCCACGAAAACTTAACGAGCCCATGTGGTAACGCCTAACAAATCTTAACACCACATTGCTCGGACACTTGGATATAAATAGTTTGTTATACAATATATCATGTAATTCTCAGAAAAGTTACATTGTACCCTGTTAAGGACCCACACAATATGTTTACCCACACTTCCTCCGTAATATTCAGTTTTATGTTGCTAATTATGTAGTAGTAGATATTTACTACCGATTTAATTTAATGTTAGAGAGGATATAGCAGTGTAAATTGTAACGCACAGCCTGCTTTGGCTGCCGACCAAGAACCATTCAGGAACCTGAGTAGACTAAGCTTCTAGAACGATCTAGCGGACACTGACATGCACTTCAAAGATGTAAAAATGCACAGCCTACACTAAGGAGTTAGTGAGTAGACTGAGGAGGGCTGACTTTTCAGGATTAGGTTGAAATTCCACACCCCTTTCGGTGTCTACACGTCATCGTATAGAAACGCTAAATCGCTTGACGGTACGTCTTTGCCGGCAACGTGGTAACTAGCCACGGCAGAAGCCTCCCAACAGCCAAAGCAAGTGTTGCTTTGTTTACAGGCGATTTGTTATGTTCGTCTATCTTTAAAATAAATATTATAAAAGTAAATCCTCCGCCGTGTCTATCTCTCCGTCTGTCAACGAAATCTCAAAGATTACTAAACGGATTTTCATGCGGCTTTCAGCAATAGATTGTATGAGATTTTATTCGAAAATATGCATCATGGGTGCACCGCGCACGGACGGACGGACATGGGGAAACTAGAAGGGTTCTTAATGACAACAGAACCCTAAAAATGGTCTTATACAATGAAAGTTTACAACTTTACATCGATTCTCTTGCAGATGAAGACATGGATGTCTGCTAGTTATTTGAATAAAAAAATCGTTTACATAGCAGAGTAAACCTCGTCACAGAAAACATATATACAAGTAGTCAAAATTGACTTCACAGCACATACGGCCTATTGCTGTTAGATTCCCGTAAGGATAATATTGTGTAACAGACGTTCAATTTAGTAAAACTAATTAGAGCCTACGTCGCTAGAGTTAATCAAGCCGGGTCCAGACAATATTATGTAGGTAAACTTAGGTAATATGTACTCTATACTATATACTATAGTAAATACCTACTTCACTAACTACTCGTAACTGACGTCATTGAAGTCATACGTACATTACAGCAGTAGCGGGCACTTCACACATATATACCCTCCGAAATAAGAAATTTTTTAATACACATCAAATGCAGTTTTTCCCTGTAGGTATAGCAAATTTTGTCTTAGGTACTAGTGGATACCCTGATCGATGGCCTTGTGCATGCCACTGCATTACAGGTAGGTAAGTACCAAAGCATTTAAAAAAGCTACTAGAGATTAGCTTATTTTGGTACTGTGCCGCGCCGTTTCTCCCGCATCGCTAATTACTAGGGGAGTATTGGGATAAACAGTGGTTTTTATGCTGTTCCAAACTGTAATCTATCTTTATGCTAAACTTTATCCATATCCGTTCAGCCGTTGAGCAGTTATTGAGAAACGAACTTTCATAATAGTTAATCGTTGAGTTTGTAAAAATTTCCATTTTTCTGCAGAAAATAACGATGAATGAATTCGGTTAAATCGTGGTCGATATATATGTGAACAGAGAAAAAGGATTTTTAAATAATAAATGTATGAGATTTGAAATCTATACAAATATTATAAAGCTGAAGGAGCTTGTTTGTTTCAACGCGCTAATCTCAGGAACTACTGGTCCGATTAGAAAAATTCTTTCGGTGGATAGCCCATTTATCAATACCTTTATTCTTTATTCTTTATTTTATCCCCGTATTCCTACGGGAACGGGAACCACGCGGGTGAAACCGCGCAGCGTCAGCTAGTGATATATAAAATTGGAAGTCCAGTGGAAAATACTGATCGAGTTTGATAGGATTTGATCTAAAATAGCCACGTTTTTTTAACTCCATCCAAGCCAATAGCTTACATTGTATTTTGCAATGAACTTGCTGTTCACGGGTTGCAATTTCCAATCAAACCGGTAAGAAAAAAGTTTAATTTTCTGATTCCTTCACAAACGAACGTAAGAAAAGCATTGAACAAAATTACATCGCACAAATTATTTAGAGACGAATAATGAATAAACACGCAAATTTTCAGGGTTTTTTACAACTATTAGACATATTTTTACATTATTTTACAATTAATTCATTACTTATTAAGTAAATGTTGTAAGATATAACTTTGATAAAATGAGGCGGGCAAAAGTTATGCATAGGTACTTATTGCTTAAAACAATAATATTACACCATAAAATAAAATACAGGTATAATTATTTTGAAAAAATAAATAATTGTGTGAAGACTAAAAATTATTAGGTATTATTAATACAATAATATAAGGTACGCATACGCACTTTGTATAGTACCTAAACGATAAAATGAATACAGCCTTAAGTTAAAAATGGCGAACAAAGAAAATATTGTTTCTATAAACCGTGGTGGTATGCTGATTAACCAACTATTTACAGGAAAGATCTACCGAAGAGGTCATAAAAAGTTTGACTTACCGATCATTCTATCCGCCAAACGACTTTGTAGATCACCAGTTATATAATAGTTTCAAAGTTTCAACACTTTTTTACTAGGATAAAATAATAAGGTATTACAGGACAGTCGAGGGGGTGAACGCTACATAGACAAAATATACAAAAAAATACAAAGAGACAAAATTATATTTCAGTTGAAGAAACGCTAGACAAAGAGTACAGAAAAATTGGAAGTTTCAAGAAGGAAGTTCACTTTGCGAATATCCAGGAACGACTGAGTCTTATCCGCTGTGGCATTTCCCAATTTCAGCCATTCGCTGAACATTTCATCCCCCTGTGACGCGCGCCTTTTATTTTTTTATGTAACAGCGCCATCTTTTGGTACCTCAGAGAAGTAGACAATCAGTTTAGCGTGACATCTCATGTTTTGTTACCGCCTCTAGATAGTTTCGCCATCACAACAAAGATGTCGCTACATAAGTACATTACGCTATTTTTCCACAAAATTATGTCTGCTCATAGTACAAATAGTTTCCCACAGATGGTGCGCTGAGAGGAATTAAAAGAAATTTCAGCAGCTGTAAAATACTGAAGAATTAAAAAAACCGACAATATGCGTGTTCCGTAGATTAAATTAGCATTTTCAACCCTTAAAAACATTTTATTAATGCAACATAATGCTTATGCCCAATTTCATCTTTCTAGTTTCGAAAGGCTAAGTTATCTTACTAACAACTTAATCTAATTAATTAATAACGGACATTGTATGTAATTTTTGTAAAGTACATTAGGTAGTAATAATCCTACTAATAATATAAACGCGAAAGTTTTCATGGATGTTTGTTTAGATGTTTATTACTCTTTAACTTACTGAAGCCGACAACTATCCGATTTGGCTGAAATTTGGAATAAAAATAGATTTTACTCTAGATTAACACATATACTTTTCGTCCCGGAAAAATCCATGGTTCCCGCGAGATTTGTGAATAACTGAATTTCACGCAGACGAAGTTGCGGGCGCTGCTAGTTATAAATATAAGATAAAAATCAATTATTTCACTTGATGGTTACTTTGGGGCTAAGTAATGATGTGAGTATTGTATATTAGTGTATTTAAAATATACTGGTACTACATATTTCTAGTAGTAATAGTCGCTGAACTAAACAGCAGACGGACAGACTACGGATATAGTGAAACTATAAGGGTTCTTTGTGGACTACAGAACCCTATAAAAACATAAGTATATCCCAATAAAACATTAAAGTGAAAAAGAGGCCAAGTTCGAGTGAATAAAAAAAGATTTGCGACCTAACAGGTGCCAAGTTCCGTTGCACTTGTTGTATTTAATATATTATGTACTACAGGTAGGTATGTACTATGCACCTACCTACTACGATCTACTATTATCAATTTAGCGGACTAATTGTGACGTTCTTTGATTAAATTGGACTAGCTGACGCTGCGCGGTTTCACCCGCGTGGTTCCCGTTCTCGTAGGGATACGGGTATCATATAAAGCCTATAGCCTTCCTCGATAAATGGGCTATTTAACACTGAAAGAATTTTTCAAATCGGAGCAGTAGTTCCTGAGATTAGCGCGTTCAACCAAACAAACTCTTCACCTTTATAATATTAGTATAGATGTATAAATTGGCTAGGATCATTAGAAATTAGAAACAGCTAGGTATTTATAATAATAATATTGACACCACATAATAAAGATGATCCAGAATGAGTCATTCAAGCAGCGTGGTGAAGCTGGTGAAACCCATGAAGAAAAAAAAACGTCACGCGTCTCCTTGACATCTGCATATAAGTACAAACTTTTTTCATAATTGTATTTCCAAAATATGATAATAACTACAGTAAATTAATATAATCTGTCTGGTCTGCAACCGTCAGCATCCAGCGGCTCCCGGCTATCCGGCTTGATGTCTACGATCCACCTAGTGGGGGGTCGACAAACGACTAACGACCTAGTGGGGGGTTGCCATTCTAGCACCTCGGGACCCCAGCGTCCATCTTTGAACTACGTAGACCCAACGATATCTTATACTATAGATATGTTACGTGGCTACAAAATCATCACAGAAAGTGATCCGAATTTAGCTACTCCACTGAGCGCACACATGCACTATTTTGTGTGTTTATGTATATTATTTATATTATAAATTAAGACAATTAGGCACATTTATTCAAATCAGTTTCAACGCGCTAGTGGCACATCTATAGTATAAATGCTTTACTGAGCGCACACATGCAGAATTTTGTGTTTACTTACATTAAATATTATTTATATATTTTTTTACACTTCCTGAACACACATCTCGACATTGTAGCCAATATTTAGTAGTAATTTGTTAATAGAGCCGTGATAGCCCAGTGGATATGACCTCTGGCTCCGATTCCGGAGGGTGTGGGTTCGAATCCAGTCAGGGGCATGCACCTCCAACTTTTCAGTTGTGTGAATTTTAAGAAAATAAATATCACGTGTCTCAAACTGTGAAGGAAAAACATCGTGAGGAAACCTGCATATCAGAGAATTTTCTTAATTTTCTGCGTGTGTGAAGTCTGCCAAACCGCATTGGGATAGCGTGGTGGACTATTAGCCTAACCCCTCTCATTCTGAAAGGAGAATCGAGCTCAGCAGTGAGCCGTATATGGGTTGATAATGATGTATAACTTTCGTATTTTACTACGCGACTAAATTGAGACAATTAGGCACATTTGTTCGCCTCAGTTTCAACGCGCTAGTGGCACATCATAGTATAAAATCTTTGCGTAGACCTGGTTTTGATTTAAACTCCACATGTTCCCGTGATAAAGGCACCTAACAGACCAACTGACCGTCAGACAAACGATTCTATAATTTTTTTTATTCTTTACAAGTTAGCCCTTGATTACAATCTCATCTGATGGTAATTGATGATGCAACCTAAGATGGAAGCGGGCTAACTTGTTAGGAGGAGGACGAAAATCCACACCGGGTTCGGTTTCTAAACGAACGCTAAATCGCTTGGCGGTACGTCTTTGTCGGTAGGGTGGTAACTAGCCACGGTCAAAGCCTCCCACCAGCCAGACCTGGACCAATTAAGAAAACCTCAATCGGCCCAGCTGGGGATCGAACCCAGGACCTCCGTCTTGTAAATCCACCGCGCACACCACTGTGCCACGGAGGCCGTCAGAAAAGATTTTTTATAAGAAAGAAACCCAAAAAATACTTATATAAGTATTTTTTGGGTTTCATTTTAGTAGTATCTTTAGTAGTATTTCATTTTAAATCGATTAATATCAAGCTTAAACTGCAATACAGGTACCTAATTAATGTATGTACCTAGATATGGTGTTGGTTAATTAATTTTATATTTTGTTAACAAAATTTTCTGTAAATTCAACAAAATTTTCCCGTTCGCCTTCGCGCTTATTCGACACCTAGAAACTTGTTTCCTGTTTGATTGCTTAACTGGTGCGTAGTCTCCTTAAATGTGTAAATTCATGCCACATTGCCCGCTTTTATTATTCGCTGTTCTGCAAATTTTATTATTTTAATATCTGACCCGGCAAACGCGTTTGTTTTTTCATATCAATTTATTTCATAGAAAAATACCAAAAGGTTCAAATACTTTACAATCTGATACCTATCAAATATACAGAAAAAATACATTACAATTGGTTGAGTCATTTCGGAGGAGTGCGACCACTGACACTAGAATTTCATTTTATTAAGGTACTGTTACATATGCTCTAATATAGCAAGCTAGAAACGTGCTAATAAGTATACTCCATACGAGCATTCTCAAAGAAAACATTCCAATTACACATCATCATCATCATCATCATGTCAGCCGATGGAAGTCCACTGCAGGACATAGGCCTTTTGTAAGGACTTCCAAACATCACGATACTGAGCCATCTGCATCCAGCGAATACCTGCGACTCGCTTGATGTCGTCAGTCCACCTGGTGGGGGTCGACCAACACTGCGTTTTGTAGTGCGGGGTCGCCATTCCAGCACCTTGGGACCCCAACGTCTATCGGCTCTTCGAATTATGTGCCCCGCCCATTGCTACTTCAGCTTCGCGACTCGTTGAGCTATGTCGGTGACTTTGATTCCAATTACACATGCTAATTTGTATCTATCGCTCTCTGTCTATAATTTCGTGTTAGACAGGGAGAGATGAAGGTGAAGAGAATACAGAATAGCAATGCTGATCGACTAGCATACTCAATAAGCAAACCTGTTCAGACGCGCTAAAAGCACGCCCGCTTCCACCCGCGCAGCAAGTAGCATGCTCATAAATCGCACTGTTGATTCTTGAGCAAGTTCGAAATAAGCATGCTCATTATTAGCAATGTTGCGATACACATGCTAATAAGTAGCAACTGCTCAATAGTAGCATGCTTTCGTGCTTGAAATGAGCAAGTGTAAAAGTAGCTTTAGAATAACAACAATTCTATATACTCGTAGTATATATAGTATAACATATACCTTAAAGCTCAAGCTCAAGCCTTAATCAAATATCTGTAAAAAATTACATGTAAACCTATTATAAAAATGATAAAATCAAAAATGCGCTTAGAAAATTCCTAATGATTTCAAAATTGAAAATCAGCTGAGGATGTTTCTAACACTCTACAAAAGGCTATTATTTTCCCCTGCAACTAAACGCAAATATTGTGCTAGTACTAAAAATAACAGTCCAACGTGTGGGCACCGAATCCTTAGACCTTCCATATTTGTTTGAATCCGGTGTCTTTACCAAGGATATTTGAAGTCAGTGTCATCAACAGTGATGGAGGATACTCCTTCACAGTTATCATAAAGTGTATGTTCATAAAATACACTAATATTTTGTAGGCGAAACTTGTGATAGTGAGTGTGTTAGTTTGTTACTCTTTCACGTCGGAACTTCTGAACCAAAGTGAATCTTGGAATGTATAACATCTGCAACTTCGCTCGCATGAAATCTGCTTTTCTCAAGTTCCTTGGAAGATTTTTTCCGGCATAAAAAAATAGCATTATGTATTAATCAGAGATTCTATCTTCATTTTAAAATTCAGCCAAATCGGTTAATCAGTTGCCTAAAAGGAGTAAGAAATACACTGTTATGTGTATAACTTTCGCATTTTATAAAATTAGTGATGATTAAGTGTTATAAAAAGTTAAGATACATAATAAGACGTGTTTCAAACGGTGAAGGAAAATCGTGAGAAAACCGGATGTATGTATAGAAGAATTTTCTTAATTTTCATCCTCATTCTCTTCGTACGTGAAGGCTGCCAATCCGCATTGGGCCAGCGTGGTGGACTAATAGCCTAACTAACTCATCTCATTTTGAAAGGAGACTCGTGCTCAACAGTGAGGCAAATATGGGGTTTTGGTGATGATGATGTATTGCATTATTATCGCATTCGTTTCGCTTGCAGTGTAACGTACAATGTATGACAGGGGATAATTCAGAGGTGGATCTATTAACGACAAACAAGTTTGAAAGTTGAAGCCCGTTTATGGATCAATAGATAGTCTGCGGTAACCAGACATACCTCATTATAAGAAAGCTAAAGGTTTGTCAGCCCATGCGACTACATAAGATTAGTACGGTAGTTAAAAGGGTAGTTGACTCATATCAAATTTAATAATATTAATTTCTATTAATAAGATATTAATTAATAAATATAAAGAATTTCTTATAAAACTTAATTTAAAAAACATGTATTTTTAAAACTTTCCCGTTTTATAAAATTACAAAAATCTGACCATTGGCTAGCATTCTGTTCGTCAATTAAGTAAGTAATTTAATGTCGGACGACTACGGATATACTTATGGAAAACCACTGGATGGTCTATGGCCATTTCTATAACTTGCCATATATTGTTATATTTCATGATAATTTGTTGATTACATAGACGTGAAGTAGCATTAAGTCCATAACCAGCACAGCACAAGACATGTACATCATCACATCACAGGTATATCGACGATTGAGGGTCTGGAAGTTCGATACCTGCTACATCCAGCCACTATGGTCCAAACTTCATAGTTACTTACCGTATCTACCTGCCTGGCGCATGTGTTGACAAACATTCAGCTTTTAAAAAATAAGGGCGGTCTGGCCACCACATACTGTCCAGAATTAATTTACATTAACGCGAGGAGAGCGAAAGACTTCAGGAGAACATATAGAAAATAACTGTTGTGAAATTGATGAGGGAGATACATCACCAAATACCTAAGACTAACATACTCCACAACTTTTCTACCACTGGTTCCACTTGAGGGCACGCGAAGGGTTGAAAGTCAAGTCCGATTAGAAATGATAAAACTGCCAGTGGAAATTGGAAGGACTTTTAAGGAGAGATAAAGAGAGGCCTAAGAAGAGATGGTAGGAGTGCGTGTAAGAAATTACATTTAAGTAGAATAAGGTAAGATGATGATGATAACGCGAGAGAAGCCGCACGATTAAACACTAGTCCTATGATTTTACTCATACTACTTTCGTCTGCTACATTGGATACTAGTTATATAACTTTTTGTTTCTTCTGTTTACTCTGAATACACATATTATGTATTCTAAAAAAAAAAAAATCAACCGACTTCAAAACTACTAAATGTTTCCATTAAACTTAAAAGCGAAAAATAACATCTTATGTGCTACCTTCTGAATACTTCCAAGTGATACCACGCCAGTGGCGTATAAATTAATGCCGTTTCTAAGGAAACAGTCTAAAATTCCTAAATCTTTATGATTTAAACGGCATGAGATAATGTATCACTGCACTGCATTGGCACCGCCTTCAAAGTAATCAGAAGGTAGCACATACGATGTATTTTTTCGCTTTTTAGCTTATTGAAAACATTTTAGTGATAACGATTTTTAGAGATTTTGAAGACAGTTCAATTTTTTTTTTAATATTTTTTATTTTTCTATTTATAATGAAGTGTAAAAAAATGTTAAGCATTAAGTCCTTAAACCACGACGCCATTTCCTTATTATTAGTATACTACAGCCCTATTCGATGTTATTTTTAAAAATACCTTAGCCTTAATTCGCATAAAAATTTCACTCCCCGTTTACCCCTGCGAAATATGAATATCCAAAAAAACGTGAAATGTATCATAAGCGATGACCCTTAATTATCCTTTATCTTTATCATCAGACCTCTAATGACAGTCACAACCTATGTAAGTGAAAAGTTCTCATCATTACAAATTAACTAAGCCTAACCACAAGGTAAGTACTGCAAACCGTTAAGAAGTTTTCTTAACTGTCCTTCGTATTCGTCAGCAGACCCCTAATGACAGTCACAACCAATGTAAGTGAAAAGTTCTCCTCATTACAAACTAATTAAGCCTAATCACAAGGTAGCTACTATAAACCATTAAGGAGTTCCCTTGACTGTCCGTCTTCTTCCTCATTAGACCCTTAATAACAGTCACAACCCATATACCTAGGTGGTAATTTCTTACAACACAAATTAATGAATCCCAAACACAAGGTATTTAGGTGCTGTAAATCATTGAGGAGTTCTCTCGTCTGTGTTTCGGCTTCATCATCAGATCGACTCCAAACCCACATTAAATTGTTGTGCGTGGCCGCTCCTATGTTTTTTGAAAGTTCCCCTCGATTTCTCAATGATCCCATCATCAGATCATAATTTCTTTGCCATGGTACCACCCTCGGAGTATCTCCTTTCCAACAAAAAAAGAATTATCAGAATCGGTTCATACACGATGACGATATGACGACGAACACACATAACAAAAGAATTGAGAAACTTCTTTAGAAGTCGGTTAAAAATTAAAATGAAAAATCGTGGAACTCCTTCGGGAAAAGTTGTAGCTAAGGCCGCGATGCCCCAAGAGCGACGCGGAGATGCCGACCGCGGGCGCGGACCGAGCGGTCATACGACGCTACGCCACTATTCTATCAGCGCCCTCCTCCGTCCCTCCGCCCGCGACTAGTGCTCGCGAGTGGAATTCGCACGGTCGCCGCGCCGCGAGCCTCGCGAGTCGCGACGCCGGGAGCCGCCGCCAGTGCACGACCGACCGCTCGCGTTCGAGGACGACCTGTCGCTCCACGCGCCCGCTACTTATTACGCAGCTGCGAATTTCGCCGACCGCGTGGGCTTCGCCGGACTGTGAGCTCAGCGGACAAGTCGGAAGGTCCTCCTGCCTCTTGGCCGCGCTTGTTTATCGAGTGTATCCGAAGTGTCAAGTGATATAGCTGTTATCAGTGTCGAAAAGTTTTCCCCGACTGTTGTAAACTTTAGACGATACGCGCTCCGTTCTCGGGTGTTCAGTGATAATCGTAGCCCAATACGCTTTTTAGCCACGTTACAAGGTTAACGTGCCTCGAGCCCGCCAGAGATGAATTGGAAAATCGGCGCGTAGTCGCTCACGTGGTGCTCGCCCCGCCCCCGCCGCGCGCCGCACTCGCCGCGTATATTTAGCGAAAATCGCCTCTAGGGAGCGGCCCGACGGCAGATAGCACACGCTCATCTCTGTTTATGAACGTTAGCACGACGCCACATGTTATTGGCTTCGTATATCGAGGCGATAAGGAGTTAGATAACCTTTGCGGATCGCGGGCAGGGTCTGATCACGTTCTGGAAATATAAAGAAATCCAAAAACAAACGGTGAAGCGAGCCTGTGTACGATGATAACGACGGTAGTAAATTCGCGCCAGTGAGCGTGCGGAGCGACACACCTACCAAAAAATTCCACGGCTCGGCGACACCGCGCAGTAGAAATGTCTCTGCCGAGAGGAATCAACTACCCGAGCCCGTGGTCTTCGCAAACGGCACTCTCGGAGCTGGAGGGAGCCATGGGAGAGTTGGAGCCTCTGGGAGAACTGGCAGACGTAGGCTTTGAGCCTCAAACACGAGCTCGATCTAACACGTGGCCATTGCCGAGGCCGGAAAATTATATAGAACCAGAAGACTCTGGCTCCAAGAAGAACTCTAATCAAAATCTTTCTGGTAAATAAAAAAATATGTCCTACCCTACAATAATATTACAATAAATAATAAACAATAACAAAACTAGCCTGTAATAAGAATTTATACAGTCATTTTGATAACATCAGTATTAAAATGGAAACAATTCGTAGGAACGTATATAACCAATACAGACAATATATAATTCTATTATCTATTACGTCGCCATTCAATATTAAAAAGATATGCAGCAATCCATTATGAAGATAACAATCGTAAAAGGTCTTAAGAAACATGAACATTTTAACATAGACGGAGTAGCTGAACGAATAAGTATACAGGCTATTAATTCACATAAAGAAAAAAAGATATCAAAAATGGAAAGTACCCATAAACTAAATTACTTATCCTCGTCAAAATATGTAGGACAAACATCGTTATAATATGAAATAGCAAATTGAATTTTATCAAAACAAACGGTTCCTTGCACAATCTTTCTTCTGCTTACAAGCAGAATTTGATAGGTACCCGCACTAGTAAAACTTCATTGCAAAATTTTCATATAATCAGCATTATTTGTAATACACATAATAATTACATAAGCAAACTATAATCATTGTCATTTTAAACAAAATCATTAATAAGGTGCGAAAAACAATTAACAGTAGGTTGTATTATCTAACATAGTTACTAACTGATCTGAGAGTTTAAATAGGTACTACATAAATGAAAATAAATACATAGATACTTTAAGGGAATAGCCAGATAAGCCTTAATGTTAATGATTCAATATTAGATTTGAATAAATAATGAAATCATATTACTAATCTGAAATTGATTTACTTTTCAAAGATCTTTCAGTTTGATAAGCCACTGTGATTCCAGTTTTTAGTTTTACTCGTTACAATTCCTCAAACTACGCTAATATTGGCTTATGTAGAATTCTGTCAGGATTTACACCAATTTACAAAGCCAATTCAGGATTTACACCAATATAGAATTCTTTCAGAAGTTTCACAAATAAGTAACACTTTTTTATACATTTATACTTTAGATTGTGATCGTGTTTTTGGAGATTTTTCATTTTGTTCTGATTAATTTTATCTCAAACCACCCCTTTCTTTGTACCTACTTATTCGTTACATACAAATCTCTTTATAATAATAAAGAAATTTGTATGTAACGAATAAACCCAAAATAACTGTTGGACCGTTTTGAAAAAATCTTTTACCAATAGAAAGCTATTATCAGGCAGTAACATAGACTATATTTTAACCACGCATTCCCACGGAAATAGGAATGGGTGAAACCGTGAGGTTCTGGTAGTATTAGAATAAAAAAACACTAAACAAAATTAGTCAAGCCATACTCAAATTTTAAACGAAATTATTGATAGTTATCTACACATTTTAGGAATTGAATCAATGAATCGCAATAACATTGGACTTAATCGACTTAATTCAGATGAATTATGCTACAAATTTAAAACAAATTTTGTTTATTTTGATTCTGATAATCAAGTCATTTAAATTTTAAAGTACCTACAAAGTGACAAAATCTTTTGAAATCATGAGTTTACATTTTACTTAATAGATATTATTCTGATTAAATACTTGTGGACCATGGTTCAACTAGGTATTTTCATCAAATATTTTATTGAGATGCACAGCTTTCTTAAATATACCAGTATTTATCACCATCATTTGTCAGTCAATCAAAAAATGTACACAGACAAGGTAATTAACATTAAAAAATTTTATATCCTAAATTTTTACTGAATCTGTGCCTGAATGACGAATTTTGTGTCAACAATTCCTTTTATAATTATGGAAAAACAGTATTATCTTTGGATTATGGGTCTGATAATAATCTAAATGTCTAAGAAAGATCTCCCTAAAACAGCTGATTTATTAAAAAGAAGGTCACCCAATAGGTCCATTTGTTATGTTGGAGCCGGCAATAAACTCAATAGTCGCTCTTTTAAAATCATCATTCTTTAAAAGTTTATTTTCATTACATAAAAAAATTAAATTCTTCTTTTTGTGAGAAGATGAAAGCCTATTGCCTCCAAGCATCTTCGTCATTAATAAATTCATCAATTCTATAATAATCTTGATGTAATAGATATTGTGTTTTAAAGGCTGTGAAATTTTTAACTGTGGTAGGTTTAGTTATACCAAAAATTTTACCGAAGCTATGTTTGTTTTACAGGTGCCCCGCCCTTGCCGTTAGTGGCAAAGAAAAACTCCTCCAGGCGTAACGCTTGGGGCAACCTTTCCTATGCTGATCTCATTACTCAAGCTATAACCTCTTCTCAAGATAATAGACTAACGCTGTCCCAAATATACGAGTGGATGGTCCAGAATGTGCCATATTTTAAAGATAAAGGAGACAGTAATTCTTCTGCCGGATGGAAGGTGAGTCCTAGAAAATATTTAAATTGTTTTTTTTTTACTTCACGAATTATTCACGACGACTGAGATATTCATTGCAGCATGCTACTTTATTATTGTACGTTCCCAGTTTTCTTTAACTTCATTAGTTACTGAATTTCGAAAGTGCGTAAAAAAGAATATCCATATTTCTATTGTATTTAACACAGCTATAAGCTAAGGGATAACCATATCAAAATTGACCTTAAGAGTGACAAAAAAGTCAGAGGAGGTTCATCGTTAGAAATCTTAATTGTTGGAAATCTATGAAAACACTAAGAAATTTGCAGACATCTATATAATAAAATCAGAAATCTTTTCTTGATATTGCGTGAGTTTTATTTTCCACTCAAATTGGTCTATTTTGAGCGCGCCTCGTGTTTTTAATTTGCAAATAAATATAGAACACAGCCTCTTAGAGGACGTCTTATAGAAAATATCCGAATTATTTGGGTATTCCACGCCCAACTAACAGGCATTTTTCTGCGAATCCGTTAAAGAACTGCTTGAAAACTTTTTAAAAGGTATTATAGAGAATTGTTTGGCTATGAGCCATTGGCTCCGTTGAATACTCTTACATATTTCACAATTTATTAATCTACCCGCAACTCTATTCGCGAAAATTTTACTTCTGTAATAATTATAAGGAAATCTATTTTCCGGCTAATAGTGTAGTGTTCGGTTAATAGCGAAGAATAATATATTTACATTAATATAAAATAATGTGATATTGCAAGTGCTGCAGTATTACTTGAAAAAACTGAAGATCACGGTGTTCCAATTGTTTTCTAAAACTATAGTGCTAAATAACATAAATCAAACCGGAAAGCTAAATGATATACTATCTGTGGTTGGTATACCCTCGCTTTACCAAAGCGGATGGGCGTATGACGTCAAACATGTCACTATAATGCTGTATCGTATTCGATAAAAACGTAGGTATAAGTTGAAAATAACTAAATGGACGTCATTTCAACCTAGTAATTCATATAGGTATGGCTTATGACGCAATGACTATGTTGGAATACCGCAAATTAAAAAAATTGGACTGCAGAAAATATTTATTTAATGTATTGTCACAATAATACAATGCCTCACATCCTTTACCATCAGTCTATTCACAGACATGTCAAAGGGCACACCATTGTACACGATCCTCTGCCTTTCTTATCCAGCCACATCACGATAAGGCGGTCGGGAGATTGACTATTTGAAGATATGACGCGATATGCAAATGCTGCCTGATCAAGCTGAATACTGTCAGTCTCATTGTCGAAGTTATTTCTACCGAAATGTATCATTTGATCTAGGTAATTGGGAACATCTTCAATACGACATTATCGACTATTTTGGGCATTGTGATGAAGTATTCATTGAGTACGACTTACGTTATATTCATAATTCCGTATTCCTCACAAGCCCTCTTGTCTGGAAAAATAACTAAAGTCGGTCAGCATTTCCTTAGGATCTTAAAGAAGCCAATAAATCACTTTTTTTTTGTTTTGTTGTAATCAGTAATTCCTCTACAAAACAAAAGTTCGTGAAGTCTATTAGCCATTTATGTTCACGCCTCGACAATTTCCATTTACAGTTCAAAACCTTTAAACACATCCTGAATAAAGAGTTTTGGAGTTAAAGCATCTCCATGTCTTACTCCTCCGAAAATTGGTATTGGCTGCGTTCGAGGGTTGGAATTTGCGACCGGGTTGCAGCTTCGTTTAAACAAGATCTATTAACACTTTGATGAAGCACCAATTGACCTGGCATCGCTACAATGAATCGAAAACTTCCCAAGTTTTGATTTGTTTTCAAATTCAACTTACTACTACTAACTACTGTCTGTCTTACTGTCTGCCTGCGACGAATTTTGTTATTAGTAACCTACAAACTTACCGAGGACTATTCTCACTAAGGACATAACTATATTTAATGATACTTTGCACCCATGGGCATTTTTGTAAGCGTTATCATAAGTAGTTACGCATCAGTTTCGTCATTAGAAGATCGTATATAATGTCAACATGTATTAAAAGTTACACGTGTATTCGCAATAGGTACCCATGGAACTTAAAGTATGAGGAAAAGTTTGCTACGAATATAATTTACAAAGTACTTTCGATTATATCATATTTCCAATAAATTGAAGTCTAATAAAGCACTTTGTAAAAAGATCTCCCAGAAAAGTCTTTTTCGAGTGCTTTTTTAACTAGCGAAAGTTAGTAGCCAGCTTTATATCAGCCTATATGAATGGCCTACTACAGGACCAGGCCTCCTTTTAAGGGAGTAAATGATATTGACTTGGACCGACGGGACATTCATTCCGAAACACAGGGGTGTAACACCGCCTACCAGGCGCTGTGGAGAATAAAGAACAACCAAAACTCGAACTCGAACATGATTTTATGATCTATAGGTTGGACTATCGATCCGTAGTCGTATATTAAGCAGCTCATCATTATTTAGGATGTAAAGGCTTTGGAAAATCCTATCCACGATAGAAATTTCCGAAGCCTCTTTCTTTTTAAGACCTAACCAAATCAATTTTTAAACCTTTTCTCTAAGCAATTTCTCTCGACATGAGCCGTAGGAGTTTGTATTTCACGTCTCATCATGAAGGTCTGCAAAACTTCCCGTTTATGGTTGATTACTTGCATGCTCTGTGAGATGTATAGACTTAGCTTAGAACATATTACATTGATATTGAGGTGATTGTTGTGTTACTTAACACCAACTATGCTTGCTCCGTTATAAATTTATCATTTATTCGCTAAAAATATATTTGGAAGATTTATAATGATAATACAATTGGATCCTTTTCTTCACGCACATTTACTAACTAGGTTGCTTTCAGGATTTAATAGGTTTTTATACACTCAATGAAGTTTTAATTTATCTTATCAATTAAAGTCATCCACTCTATACATGGACGTCCGTCGGCTGATATGATGGTGATGACTATACATAAAAAAAAACTACAAAAAAAACTTATTTAATATTTAGTGTTTTTCTGGTTATTTTCGAAAATATAACGTGGAATACAAAATTAAATTAATTGAAATATGAAAAAAAAGTAGTGGTTCACCTCGTGTCGACCTCGTATTAACTTTAACATAAACTTATTTGTAATTAAGAAGGAGCTTAATGAATATTTTTTACAGAAATACATCTATAAAGTAAGCTTATGTCATATATATCGTTTTATATCGATTTGGTAATTAAATGCCTTACAGCCAGTTTCTTCATGTAAAGCTAAAGTAACAGTAAAAGTAGTAAGTAGTAAAGAAGACTTAATTTTTCCGTGATTAAGACCGTCACTTTTGCTTTATGACGTTACTTTGACTGTTACTTACGATGAAGAAACTGACCGTTAATAGTATAACGATTCTAAAGTGGACTGATGTATGTGGGGTCTAAGGATCGGCATGGTATGTTTGTCGTACTTAATTAAGTTCTTCTAGTCTATCTATCCAGGTATTCGCTGGATGTAGACGGCTCAAAACCGTGTTGTTTGGAAGTTCTTAAGAGATGCTCATGTTAATAATGATAAACGATGATCTGACCGCCTGACTTGTATAAAACTATGTGTGCTATGATATAGGTATACATAACTCCGTTTTTAATAAAATATTATATTTATATATGTGTAATATTTCTGATATCTTTGTACATCAAGCTGTTTTGGAGATTCCGTGATGAGTGACCTTTCACAGTTATGTATATTAAGATTAGCAGGAAAATAGCATTGCAAAAAATTATTTGTGAAGCGTTTATTAAGAAGTTCTACGAAATTTGGTCAAACTGCGCAGTGGCACACGCTATCTCAATCCGAGCCGCGGCGCGACCGATATAAATGATAATAAAAACACTATTACACGCTCAATCCATATCATTACTGCTGACAAATCCGCTACACGGGCGACCATTGCTGATACGGAATGCGATATTTAAATCAAACCACTAACGCACTCAGCAATGGAATGTAAAACGGAATTGACAACGATATGATTGTATTCACAAATCTTGCCATCACACCATGACGTCTTCGTTACAATCAATATGTATAAAAGAACCGCAGCCTTTTTATGCCATTAAAAGGAATATAATAAATATAAAGTAGGTAGCTTATAGGCATCAAAACTTCAGAGATCAAATTAAGAACATTTTAAGATTACGATCATCTCATAAAATGACCTTCGCAAAGGTATCCGTGGCATTGATTAATGTTTACACACAATACTCATTCAGGCGTCATTGGAGCGTTAAACGACTGTAATCATTACGCTTTTGTAATAGAGTTTAAAATTCAACGCTCACAGACCGTGTCATTGTATGTTTAAGTAATTAGCGCCGTGTTGATATCGTGTGTCACCCTCTGACATATGTCATCTCAGTAATCGCTGAAAGAGACAGGTCTATGCGGACGGTAAGGTGAATGAATGGCGGGTAGTTATAGTACATACTTGGACACGTGTTCAGTAATTTCAGGTGTTGCAAAAATGAAAATAATAGTATACTTAATTCTCATTGGCGTTATCATTTTGTTGAAAGTCAAGGTTTAGTAAAGTTACACCTGCACTGTTATTAGATTTGAAGTACATGAGGTGTTATAATAATAATTGCTACAACGATATTTTATATTATAGATATTATATTACGTCCCTACATAAATCAAGTGATCCGAATTTAGCTACTCCATTGAGCACACACATGCACAATTTTGTGTATACTTACAATATATATTTAAATATACTTTTTAGTATATAATTTTTACACTTCCTGTACACACAACAATAACAACAACAATATTTAGGTATTGTTTGTTTAAATAACTTTCGTTGTTTAATAAGCGAAGCGAAGCGAAGAAAATTATTTACTTGTTTATTTTTATCTATTTCAACATAAAAAATGCCAATCATTTTGGAAAACAGCTGAGACTCTTACACTTTTGGACCGTTTTAACCAAACATAACCAAGAACCACACAAGGAAACTGGCTTTCAAATGAAAAAACCCGCATCGAATTCGGTTCATGCGTTTGAGAGCTACGACGCCACAGACAGACAAACATCGAGGCCAAACTTTCATCATGAAAAAAAAAATACCCCTCTTTTTGCGTTGGGGGTTAGTAAATAAATAGTTTGGGCAAAAATTTGTATTCGCAGTATTGCCATCACATTGAGTTCCATTGAATAACAAATGATACCAAACATAGCCAAGAACCACACAAGAAAACTGGCTTTCAAATGAAAAAACCCGCATCAAAATCGGCTCATGCGTTTGAGAGCTACGAAGCCACAGACAGACAGACATCGAGGTCAAACTTTTATAATGAAAAAAAAAAAATACCCCTCTTTTTGCGTTGGGGGTTAGTAAATAAATAGTTTGGGCAAAAATTTGTATTCGCAGTATTGCCATTGGGTTCCATTGAATAACAAATGAACACTACCGTTAAACGGAACCGTTAGCACACCTTCGCAAATTCCCGTATTCTTGAATAAGCTTAGTTCCTTTACATACATATTTACTAAGATCAAATGGTTAGGTGCCGTTTTAAACTACGGGCGTAAAAGTATAGTTTTGACCGACTTACAAAAAGGAGAAGGTTCTATGTTCGGCTGTATGTATGTTTTTAATCGACGTCGTCATAAAAATTAAAAGGTTAAGGTACTAATAAACAGAAAACGATTTTTCGCGAAAACTATAATTGTGAAACATGGGCGTCATTCTCTCAAAGCAGAAAAATTCAGCGTGGAATTCAGTTATTCACAAATCCTGCGGGAACCACGGATTTTTCCAAGACCAAAAGTAGTAGTGGTAATATAAAGTAAAATCTATTTCCATTGCAAATTTCATCCAAATCACATCAGTAGACGCCGCGCAAAGGAGAAATAAACGTACATACACAAACATTTGCCTTTATAATATTAGTGTGATGCAAAAGTAATTTTGTTTGTCTGTCAAGATTTTTTAAATACTAGAAAAAATTCTTAGAAGAAAGAAATATGCACCTCGACCCAGGTTCGAACCCAGCTCCTCGTGATCCGAAGCTACAATGTCTAACCATTGTACCAACGAGGCAGTCATGGTAGCTTAAAATTATATTCAAACTATACATTTGTAATAGTTGGAAACGGAAATATACTTAAGGACGACCTTAGAATTATAATCAGGCATAAAATTGACACCAACGAAGAGCCAAATTAAATATTTAAATTACTAATTACATACCAAATAACTGCACAGCTTCGGTTTCACTGCAAATTTTCAATTATAAAAAAAACATAGTAAAAATTTCAATTAGGTCTCAATAATTGGAACAGAAAATGATTATATTTCATGAAAAACATGAGACTATCTATCAGACGGTCTAAATAAAAAATGCAGCAAAAAAAGTTGCAACTCAATCTCTAGTTTCTTAGCCTCATTTGCTGCTGAAAATTGTGAGAGAAACAATTGATTGATTTTTCATTGTATCGATTTTGATAAAACTTTGCAAAAAGTAATAAAATTAAAGTTAGGCGCAGCTATACTAAAGCCATACTTGTTATGGAATGCTTATTAACAAACAAATTAAAAATGAAGGTGGAAAACGCATGTCATTTCAACCTAATTTATTTAATAATAATAAATAATAATTTCTTTGTTAAGGATAAAAATCCACATACAAAATTTAAAATAATGTAAGTAACATATTGTTTTTTAAGGGAATTAAAAATATATAGCCTGTGTTACTCGATAAAGATGTATTATTAATTGATAAAGGAATTTTCAAAATCTTTTCAGCAAATCCAGAAACTACTCCCTACAACCTCAAAAACTCACAAGCTTTTTGGAGGGAGGCTTTGGCCGTGGCTAGTTACCACCCTACCGACAAAGACGTACCAAGCCAAGCGATTTTGCGTTCCAGTACGATGTCGTGTAGTTAGCCAATGGCTAACTTGTAAAGAATAAAAAATTGGTTGCCTGTAAAGTCGGTATACGGGCGAAAGTTTTACGTGACAACGACTTTGAGTGGTAAAATAATTTTAATGTGAATATTCATTCGTATAGTAGGAAGAAGGATGAAATAATAGTAACAATTTAAAACATTTATTTATACAAAGAATTATATTTAAAACATTAATTTATACAAAGAATCTCGCACTGAATTTCATATTAACAAAATTTTATTCACTCGCTCTCATTGTGAGCGCATAACGTGAGCGGAGCGTAACGCAGTTTCTTGAAGTGTCACCCGGCAAACCAATTTATAAGACGTTGTCACGGCAAAAAAAATCCTTTTTAAAATATTATAGTAGTGTAGATTTTCGAGAATTCAGTACACAAAAAATACACAACTTAAAATAAGATTCGTTTTAGTTCCATAACATTGTGACGTATTATAATTAAATGCTAATATATTCAACAGCTATAATAACAACAAACTAACCGTAAACGTAGATAATGTTTAACTTTAATCATAGGAAAATTCCAGCTGAGACCTTTCTTAATAAGTAATTGAGGTTACTTTGATTTACAAGCGCCTCCCAACAGCAGTGTATTGATAACGTTAATGTTGTATTTGCACAGGCATGTATAGCTACATATGAGATAACGGAATTATTATCTTCTCGCTCATTCATACCTATTGTTTTAACACGAATGTATAAAGAAATCATCGTCATCATCATCATCATCATCATCATCATCACTCTTTACTAAATCCGTCTAGTGGATTGGAGATCTACCTCTGAATCTTTTGCCTTCTATTTTGACCTTGCACTACCAACCGTTCAATTGAATCCTGATTTCTGAATAAGTTCTTTGGCCACGTCTCCGGAAATACATATAGTTGCTATCTATATACAGAATGTTGCGAAGTATTTCCCATAACTTAAAGGTGTTGACAAGTTCACTTATAGGAACTTATAGGAATTTTTTTTTTACTAAATTTTTTTTTTAGTGTTTTCATACAAAGTAATACAAATAATTCCGACTATTCATGTAACCTTCATTTTAAAATACGTAATCGTAGTGGTAAGACTGTTCATATCGACGAGATATTGCAACTGGCGCTGCGCACTTTACTAGTAAGCTACTTCATGATATTTAAATCAATATATGGAGGATACATAAGGATTACATACATACATTAGGATACATAAGGAAGGAGGATATATAAGTGACATAATTTAAGATCTATTTACAAAAGATTTTTTTTTTAATTTAATTTTTGAAAGAAAAGAAAAGTTCATTTTAGAACACACATGTTCCTTAGACATTTTTACCCGACTGCAAGAAGGGTTATGTTTTTCGCGCGTATCTTGTATCTATGTATGTATGTATGTAATATTCTTTATTACCTCATATCTTTCAAACCACTGAACGGGTTTACGTAATTAGAATATCGTTAGATTTGTCTCAATTACCCAAGTGTTCTTAGATAGGTGAAACTAAAAAAAAATAACAAGATGACTGTGAGACGCTATAGACTCGAGGTGAAAAAAAATTTTTTTTTCTAATATTGCAATATGGGTATCAAATTCAAGAGCTTCTTGTGAGGATTCTAAAATGGTATATCATGACCATGTCAAAAAAAACTGCAATTAGAAAAACGTTATTTATTACTTGTCTATACAAAATACGCGAGGCGGATGACTATAGGTGCGAGCAGGTTTGTGAAGTGAAGTTATAAAATAGACTAAATTAAATAATCGGCTAAGTGCGAGTCTGAGCCGAGCGTTCCGTAGATTTTTTGAATATTTGCTTAACCTCGGTTGGACGTATAAATTATCGTACTTTGTAATAAACGTAACAAATAAATCCAAAATTAACCATCTATCGTAACTAGAAAGTGTGAAATAAATAAATTAATTAAACAAATTAAAAAACCCGACTGCATATGGTATAAAAAAACTGAAAAGAAATAAAACAAGCTGGGAGATACTTCCGAACACCCTGTATATTACAATAATGATAACTCATTTAATATTTTATAAAGACGCGTAGTTGCTTCTTGCGTAGTATGAGTGAAAGTAAAAACGTTTTTTTGGCAACGGGGCAACTTTTACTGAATACCGTGTGGACTGTAGACTGCTCCAGTGCTCCTATAGTTTAAACCATTCACTGTTAAATGAATTTGTGTAGAGGGGATATATTGTGCGTAATAATAATATGCTCCAAACTGAATTGATTTTTTTGGCCACGTCGGCTAATCTCATAGTGAAATTATCCATATATACAGGATCTATTATAGTGCACAAGTGTGTGCGCCAGCACAGGTGCACTCTCTTTTCTTTCATTCTCATAGTTCGATGCGACGGCAAACCGACATGACCGGTGAAAAGTCAGTCGCAGGACCGACGGCTTTACGTGCTCTCCGACGCACGGGCGTGTACCAACGCCGCCAAATTCCCAACTCCAGGCTGCTGTTAAGATTGTTCTTGTAAGAAAAACGTATTTTTTTTGTTGGCTCATTGTACGAGGCTGAACGAGCTAACTATGGTACCAATGAGGCAGTCATGTGGGTTATATCACTAATATCAAAGAATATTCGTCTATTTTTCTATTTATCTAAGATCACTCGTGATATCAGATTCATTGTTGTGATACGATTTAGTTTACTAGTTTCAACATAAGCTTCTTTCTATGAGATGGACAGGATTTCCGATCTCGGTCACAGAAAACATCGGCCATTAATTTTATCCCATTGTTATTTTTCAAATATACAATTTACAAGTTATAATATAGACAATATATCAGATTGCGCTCAGTTACAAGTTTTAATATAGAAGTATGATTAAAATTATACAAGAGTTAAAAATAATAAAACAAAAGATAATACGAGCAACTACGTATTATATTTTCATAACATTGGAGAACGAATTCTCTTATATTTTATAATATGTACCTTTATGTATTTGCTATATTTAACGATGATCTTTGCCTTCCAATTGAGATTGTCTTAATATTGGGTACGACAATAGTAGGATCGAACCTCGTCTTTGATTTGGTCTATACTAATTAATTTATTATAGAGGTTTGCGGCATTGCAGGAGGATCTCTGGATCTACTATACCATTTTGAAAATTCCTTTACCATTAGAAAGCCCCGTTACTTGTGAGTCATCATCATTATCATCTAATCAGCTGATGGACGTCCACTGCAGGACATAGGCCTTTTGTAGGGACTTGCAATCCTGAGCCACTCTTTGTATATAGACTTATGAGTGTCATACGTTAAATTTTATACCCGTACTAGTGGACCTGGTCAAGCTTCATTTTGACTTATGTGCTTCTTCTTCTTTCTTATTCCTACTCTACACTACTCTGCCCTTACCCTACCCCTACCCTACCCTACCCGTACCCAACAACCCTAGCTTGCTCTCTGAAACGTTGCTCATTGGGGTTTTCAACTTATTTGTAACATCAGCTGGCCTATTCACTTGGTCTTTATTAACAACCTATTAAAATGAACATCGAATCAACTGATAAATGTCATCTACCTACTGTATGATATCCACGAAGGGTTGTCAGTAGGCACCGGATGAGGTTTGTTACATAGAATCTCAATTTTGTATAAGTCACCTAACATAAGACAAAGTTGATGAATTAGCCGGCAGGGTGGCCATGTGTTTGTTCCGTTGACAATTTCTATAGTTGAATACACAAAGTTATCATTTATATCGAGAATCAATTCACTCACGAGGTCACAAGTTATAGCCGTACAAGATAATGTTGTTTCGTTTCGGTGTCCACTTAATATCTTGTGACTGACAACTTACTTAACAGTTGAAATCACTTTTGTAATATAGTTTGCATTTATAGTTTAAGCATAATTTGTAAAATATCTTAGATTTTAGTCTCTCTTAGTCTTAGTTCGGACTACTTTAGTATTTTAGTAGAGCACGAACGATTTTTGGCCGGTAAACATTGACCTCTTATAATAAAAGGACGCACAATCATGTACAAAATTTCACTTAAAACTGGCCAATTTTGTTTTGACAGTTTTAGAATTATTGGTCAAGAAAATTTCACCTAAAGGCCTTTAAATATTGTCAAATATTCAATAAACTTTGAATTTGCTCTGAAGTTGGGCTTCAGAGCAAATTCAATCTTAAAAATTGAGTTTAAGCTTGAATTTGCAAATGCGACTACTTGAATTGAGTACTAAGAAGTTGTGCTTGGCACTCATTGAGTGGGGACGTTTTTTGGTCGCTGATTGTGCATCCACTTTTTAATAGGAGATCGATGGCGGTAAAGCCAAAAATGATTCGTACTCGACTAAAATACTAAACTTTAGATTTTAGATTTTATTTTATTCTCTCTTAGATTGTATTATTTATTATACATCGGCATTGTTAAAACTACATATACTACTTATTTGATATGGTTATATGTGTATACTATTCTAAAAATCAATAGTGCGTTGTATATCTTTAACGTCATACACTGATAACACTTTTAAGATAAAGATTTATTCAAACTGTGATCGACATTATTAGTTGTAGGTATCAGAATAATGACCCCGGCACATTTATAAATGTATTCGTATCGTAAGCGTTGAATCAATTATTAAACGAAATCGTATGAAAATATGTGTTTGACGGCCTCAGTGGTGCAGTGGTATGCGCGGTGTTTACAAGACGGAGGTCCTGAGTTCGATCCCCGGCTGGGCGGATTGAGGTTTTGGTCCAGGTCAGGCTGGTCGTAGTGCCAGGCGATTTACCGTTCCGGTACGATGTCGCGTAGAAACCGAAAGGGGTGTGGATTTTCATCCGCCTCCTAGGAAGTTAGCTTCCATCTTAAATTCCATCATCACTTATCATCAGGTGCGATTGTAGTCAAGGGCTAACTTGCAAAGAAAAAAAAATGTATGATGTTATTTGTAACATAGAAGATTTTTAATAATGATATGAATAGACATACTGATGGTCCAATAATAATCAACTACTACCGTAACATCGCAGACATTCGTAGAGATTCCTGCGGGAACCAAGGATTTTTCCGGGATATACAAGCACTTACACCGTTATTTTGAAATTATAAACATACATTTTATTTGTATGTGTTGATTAATATATACTATGCACAAAAATTAAGGGAGCATAAAAAAAATCCAAATTTTTGGGGGATTTTCAACAGGCTGTAACTTATACAAAAATGGTCGTACAGCAAAAAAAAAAAAGCAAATTGTAGCTCTAAGTGTTTAGTTTTTGGATCTGAGTTTGAAATTTTTTTTTTGAAAATATTTTTCGAGTAATCATAAGAAAACCACCGAAAAAAAAATTTTTGAAATTTTTTTGGTTTTTTTTTTAATCTACGGACGTGGAAAAAATTTTTTCGACTCAACCTCCATATGGACCGGATAGCTTGTTTATTCAGATTTAATTTCGTTTTTTTTAAGTCTCGATACGAGCATTTCTCGCTGAGATATCGATGTTTGAATGGAAAAAGATCATTTTGTCTTTGATTACCAATATCTCAGCAACCAATGATCGCACAGAAATTTTGAGGTTGATTTTAAAAACTTGAATAAATTCTCTACAAGGATTGGCAATTGAATTTTGAAAAAAAAAATTTTTTTCAATCATTACATGAATTTGAAAAAGCATCCAAAAAAGGGCTTTTTGTCGTTTTTTGGAAAATCAAGCGCTCAATCAAAAATATTGCGGAAACCACTGACGTTAAGTGTGCCTTTTACTGTTCAATATATCCACAAAAACCCTACAAAGTTTCAATTCAATCCAGCCAACCGTTTTTTTTTCCCACTTGATCGAATTTTTGAAAAAATTAAAGGAGCAAGAATTTCGCTCTGAAAATGTCATGTCATTTCTCAAAAATTTTCGATTTTTTTTTTTCTTAAATTTTTCAAGTCACTAATACAGAATTGTGAGAAGAATGAAAAAAAAAATTTTTTTTCATTTTTGATAATAAAGCTGAAGAGTTTGTTTGTTTGATTGAACGCGCTCATCTCAGAAATTACTGGTCCGATTTGAAAAATTCTTTCAGTGTTAAATAGCCCATTTATCGAGGAAGGCTATAGGCTATATATTATCCCACATTCCTGCGCGAACGGAAACCACGCGGGTGAAACCGCGCGGCGTCAGCTAGTTCATCATAAATGTCTGCCCATTTTAAGGGTCCTCCATAGAGTGAGCTCTATGACATAGGATGTGGAGCTTACCTCACCATACAGCTCCAATGCGGGTTGGTGGGCTTAGACGCTGGGGTGTGATACCATCAACGTTCCAAGTCCTGGCTGAGAATTGTTACTGAAAATTTCTTGGACGTATGAAAAACTCAGTATCTCATAGTCTGATTGGTTTAATCAGGTGTAACATTATGCTCGTCGTTAACAACCCATATTCGGCTCACTGTTGAGCACTAGTCTCCTCTCAGAATCAGAACGAGTTAGGGTAATAAATCACGACACTGGCCCAATTGGGGTTGGCTTCACAGACGTAGATTACGAATATTAAGAAAATTCTCAGGTCGTGTCACTTCATTCTCGTCGTTAACAACCCATATTCGGCACACAGTTGAGCACGAGTCTCCTCTCAGAATCAGAACGGGTTAGGCTAATAAATCATGACACTGGCCTAATGTGGGTTGGCTTCACACATGTAGATTACGAGTATTAAGAAAATTCTCAGGTAGGTATGCAGGTTTCCGTACGATATTTTTCCTTCACCGTTTTATTTAAACGTAATATTTAAACGTGATTGTCTTAAAATGCACGTTTAAATTAGCAATTAAAAGTTGGACCGGACCGGATTCGAACCTACGCCCTAAAAATTGATGGCACTCTCCACTGGGCTATCAACGCTTACAACTTCTATCTCAGTCAGATTCGTAGTGCATCCGCATAGTGTTTTCGTATACTCGACTATTGAATTAGTTTTTACTACTTAGTGGTAGTTTAAAACTATGATTTTTCATTATAATCAATAAACTAAACGCGCTAAGGCTATAGAATAAAAACCTCTGAAGTAAAACTAACCTCGCTTTTTTGCTTCCTAGATAACCTCACGCCGATGTTTATTTGTTAATTTTCTTTTTTGTGCAGACGGTACATAATTAGTTTATTTTTATCTAAAAAGCATTTATTTAATGCTTAGATATTAATGAAAAACTAATTAAGTAATTAGGAATTTTTTGTATTGATTTAACGGATAATGCTACTACTGTTGTGTTTGGATTTGATGGATTTAAACTATCTTAGTGTATTATGCTATATTTTAGTTCCGCAGAACGTGAACTACGCGGGTGAAACCGTGGGGCGTCTGCTTCTGTGATTTTATATGTATATATCACCTAATCTATATCTATCTATACTATAATAAATCTGTAGAGAGGTCAATTCTGTACATGAAATATATTTCCAAAATAACTATCAGAGGTTGATTAGTAATCGATACTGATGCCAGAAATGAAATCAGTAAAATCTTTGTCTGTCTGTCTTATCTGTATGTATATTCGTAATAGAAACAAAAACTACTTGACGGATTTTAACGAAACTTGGTACAATTATTCTTCATACTCCTGGGCAGGTTATAGTATACTTTTCATCACACTACCATCAATAGGAGCAGAGCAGTGAAAGGAAATGTTGGGAAAACGGGAGAAGTTACTAATTTTTACAGCGATACTACTGTAAGGGCCCTAGGGTACCCTTAGACCTCTTTAATCCAGATTAAGGCGGACGAAGTCGCGGGCATCCGCTAGTGCATAATATTATAACAGGTATAATGCATTTGGTTTACGCGGCGTTGCACGAATAAGTTCATGATTAAGAACAATGTACGAGTTCTAAAATAGTTGGTCATGTCGGACGGTGGAGTTAGCCGTTTGTTTATTACAGTTGGTAAGTATTATTTAAATTGAAATTTGTATAATTTCGTTTTCTTGTACCTACGCAATTCTCTAAACGTCAGTCAGTCTCCGGCTTAACGAGATGGCAAATTACAAGTTGTGAAACAGTCAAATTTGATTTACAGATTCCAATCTAATTTCAGGTTTTTGATTACAATAAAAAGTTGAAAACTGAAATTATAATCTGTGATTGTCAACTTTTTGTTGACTTGTCCAACTTTTTTACTGAAAAAATCGACGAACAAAAACGTTGAGATCTGTTTAGCAATATGAAAATTAAAAAAAAAAGTTAAGTTTATGGCATTAAAATAATAATAAATTCAAAAACATTAGATTTAAGCATACTCATCTATACTAATATTATAAAGAGGTAAAGTTTGTAAGTTTGTAAGTTTGTAAGTTTGTAACAATTTTTTGAAATGGGGTAATCTTCGGAACTACTGGTCCGATTTTAAAAATTCTTTCACCAGTAGAATGCTACGTTATCGAGGAGTGCTATAGGCTATATTTTATATTTCTATCATTTATAACTACTGAGTTATCGCGGGTTTTCTCTTACAGGTCGGACCGAAAAACTTACTTATTCGCATGCGCTGCCTCAACCATTGCGTATAACTGAAATAAATGTATGGAGGCTTTTTGAACCTTTAAAAGTTCTACAAAAAAGTCCGCGACACCATATATCTATCTTTTATATTTTAGCAGATATAGTACCTTTAGTACTTTAATAAATTATTAAAATTTTAAATTGAGGTTTACGTCATTATTTACACAACTAAACTTAAATCCTTATCCAAATAAATTATTTAATAATCACAAGGATATTTTAGAGATAAGATTTGCCCTTTACAGTATGTTAATTAGTTAAATAGTTTCGGAGATAATACAAAATTTCTGAAAGTCGCAGAAATGCCGCTATATGACGCCCCGCGGTTTCAATTACGTGGTTCCCGTTCCCGTGTGAATATGAGAACCAAACATAGCCTATGACACTCGCAAATAATGTAGCTTTCTATTGGTAAAAGAATTTTCCAAATCGGTCCAGTAGATCCAGAGATTACCCCCGACAACCACACAAACTTTACCTCTTTATAGTATTAGCATAGAAGTCGCTTGGGAAATTATAGTCTTTTGGTCATTGCACCACGTACAAAAGGCTGGACCAATTTTGCTGAGGGTAGGGATAGGATAGGGGTAGGGAAGGGGTAGGATAGAGGTAGGGTAGGGGTAATTTAGGGAAAGTGTAGGGTAGGGTAGGGTAGGGTAGGGTACGAATAAGGTAGGGGTAGTGTAGGGTAGGGGCGAGGTAGAGGTAGGGGAAGGGTATGGAACGTATAGGGTAGGGGAGGAGTAGGATAGGGGTAGGGTACGGGTAGGGTACGGTTAGGGTAGGGGTAAGGTAGGGGTAGATTAGGGTTAGGGTAGGGTAGGGTATGGATAGGTTACGGGTAGGGTTAGGGTAGGGGTAAGGTGGGGGGATGGTAGGGTTAGCGTTAGCGGTAGGATAGGAGTAAGGTAGGGGTAGGGTAGGGTAGGGTTGGGTAAGGTAGAGGTAGAGAAGTTTACATCAATTTTTACGCGGACGAAGTCGCGGGCGTCCGCTAGTGCTATATATAGAGCCGTGATAGCCTAGTGGATAAGACCTCTGCCTCCGATTCTAGAAGGTGCGGGTTCGAATCCGGTCCGGGGCATGCACCTCCAACTTTTCAGTTGTGTGCATTTTAAGAAAATAAAAATCACGTGTCTCAACTGTGAAGGAAAACATCGTGAGGAAACCTGCATACCAGAGAATTTTCTTAATTCTCTGCGTGTGTGAAGTCTGCCAATCGGCATTGGGCCCGGGCCATTGGGTGGACTATTAGCCTAAGCCTTCTCATTCTGAGAGGAGACTCGAGCTCAGCAGTGAGCCGAATATGGGTTGATAATTAATACTCATGCTCAAATCTAATGTGTTTCAATATAATATGATTTTACTCGTCTACTACTATACATATACTAAAGCCATACTCGATGTGCACTGTTTACCAACACACAAATTAGAAATAGAATTAAAATTAGAAAACCCTACCGACAAAATCGTACTGCCAAGCGATTTAGCGTTCCGGTATGATGTGTAGAAACCGAAAGGGGTGTGGATTTTCATCCACCTCCTAACAAGTTAGCTCCCATCTTAGATTACATCATCACTTACCATCAGGTGAGATTTTAGTCAAGGGCTAACTTTAATCTCCTCTACAAGGCATGTGGGTGTAACACTATCTACTTCCTAACTCCGGGCTGAGAAATTAAACTGAAAAATAGAAAATTGTCCTAGAGGATATAGGACTCAGTATCTTATAAAGCCTAACCCAGAAATCGAACCCAGGAACCTTTATATCTCGAGGTCCTGGGTTCAATTAGCAAAGGCTTGATTACCTGACTAAAATTCTACAAATGTTACAAAATGATTTTTTTTACTCTTAAATTCATTTTCCAATTTAGGCTTTTTATTAAACGATTGTTAGACACTTTTTATTATAATACAAGTTAATTTAAAGCAAATGACTACATTCCAGGTCCATCGTGCATAATCAATTTGAATTGATTCGATTTAGTAGGTATGATCGCGTGGATCAGTGGACAGTGGCCTTGGTAGCGTTTGTATAAACGATATCGACCCAATTGACTTAGGGGCTTCGGAAAGTTTCGGTTGTTTAATAGAGTAGGCACCTATTCAGCGTTGTTGGAACCAAAAATTATACCTAATTGAATCCTAATGTTCTATTACGAAACGTAATATATTGCTTTAGCCTTAATAAAGGCTGCTCTGCGCTGTTTAGTATGTCCCTACCTTCTATTTCTTTTTATCATAATATATTTTGACGGCCTCCGTGGCGCAGTGGTATGCGCGGTGGATTTACAAAACGGAGGTCCTGGGTTCGATCCCCGGCTGGGTAGATCGAGATTTTCTTAATTTGTCCAGAACTGGCTGATGGGAGGCTTCGGCGTGGCTAGTTACCACCCTACCGGCAAAGACGTACCACCAAGCGATTTAGCGTTCCAGTACGATGCCGTGTAGAAACCGAAAGGGGTGTGGATTCTCATCCTCCTCCTAACAAGTTAGCCCGCTTCCATCTTAGAGTGCATCATCACTTACCATCAGGTGAGATTGTAGTCAAGGCCATAGTACGATTATTAGTTCCAGTCACTAAAATAACAAGTGCAAATGTCACTGAATTTTCAAAAGAGCAACTGTTGAGTTTCTTGCCGGTATCTTCTCAGCAGAACCTGCCTTCCGAACCGGTGGTAGAATCTTTACAAATAGTCAACTGACGTGTCAAAAGTGCTTGTAAACTGAGCCTACTTGAAATAAATGATTTTTGATTTTGATTTTGAAATGACATTTTACTAGTTATTTAACATTTCAGTGACAGTTGTACTTGTCATTTTACTGACTGGAATTAATCTTCCGACTATAGATAATCTGTTATTGTATAACCTTTTTTTAATTCAGCCGATAATACTAAGATGAACTACATTAAACAGTGAAAACTAACATTGTGCTATAATAGGAGTATATTTACTTACTGATCGGTTTGAAGTGTTAGCCAACATAATGGGGACGTAATAAACAAGCATTGTCATTTTAGTCATCATCATTATCAACTCATATTCGGCTCACTGCTGAGCTTGAGTCTCCTCTCAGACTGAGAGGGGTTAGGCCAATAGTCCACCACACTGGCCCAATGCGGATTGCCAGACTTCACACACACAGAGAATTAAGAAAATTCTTTGATGTGCAGGTTTCCTCACGATGTTTCTCCTTCACCGTTTGAGACACGTGATATTTAATTTCTTAAAATGCACACAACTGAAAAGTTGGAGGTGCGTGCCCCGGACCGGTTTCGAACCCACGCCCTCCGGAATCGGAGGCAGAGGTCATATCCACTGGGCTTTCACGGCTCATCAAGCCGTGAGCCGTGAAAGTCCAGTGGATCATTTTAGTGGCAACACAAAAAAAATGTCATGTTGGCGGCTGAGTTATTAATCTATCATACTGAAAAAAATTAACTTATCAATCGACTTTATTTTACAGTTAATGTTTATTTGACTTACAAATAATAATCGTGTTACGTTTGGAAATAATGTGAAATTATGTGTTAACTAGCAAAATAATCTCTAATATATGATGGTGAAATCAAGAAATTGAAATAAATGTTTTAATAGCTCTTTCACAGAAGGCAGGGCCAAGCTAATTAGATAATGCCGTAATTATAGACCTATTTTTTCCAAGTTTTTTGGGACCGCCTTCAAAAGCTTCTATTAAGTATACAAACGTTTTATAACCTACTCAGTATTATAAATAGCTGAACAGTTATTATAACGAAACTGGCAATTACTTTCAATAAATAACAAATGTATGTAACACTAGCGGGACGCCCGCAACTTCGTTAGCGTGAAATTTAGTTTTCCGTTAATACCACGGGAATAATGGATCTTTCCGGGATAAAAAGTAGCATAAGTGTTAATCCTGGGTTTTATCTATATTCGTTTTAAATCTCAGCCTAATCGATTTAGTAGTTGCGGCGTTAAAGAATAACAAACATCCGTACAAACTTTCGCGTTATTTGTAGGATTTTTATTAGGTATAAGGATACCAATAAGAAAACAACCAAGTATTTCTTTATAGTTCTTATTATAGAAGCAAAAAAACATAAGCCGAAAATGTGAATTTCTACAAAAAATGCCAAGAAAAATGTTTAAGAGTTTCTCAACTATGTCTTAATGGATAGTAAAAAAAACTAAAGTGATAATAATTAAATATTTGTCTTCAATGTGAATTAAGTGAACAAGGTTGTCATTTCAATTATGTTTCTTTATAAAAACCGAGATCATACTATGCCTTGTCTTAGAGTGTACGTTTTTTTTTTAATTTGTTTATAAGTGTCTCCAAAACTGGTCTGTAAGCACACTACCAGGTGTAGGGACTTAAGCCATTGTTTACTTTCGGTTACTTTCATTCCACGTAACTATTTCGGTATTTAAGTAAGTTTTCTGAGTACTTAACAATGTTCGAATTTTTGATAATGTTTATGTTTACCTACTTGGAAAAACAATTGAAAAACACAAAAATGTGCTAAAAAGCCAAAAATAACATCAACAACGATCTGTAGGTTCAACATGTATGTGAAACCTCATGATCGTTTTGAAGGCGGTGGTACAATTTATGAATGACTAGCTGAAGCCACGCGGTTTCACTCGCGTGGTTCCCGTTTCCGTAGGAATACGGGGATAATATATAGCCTATAGCATTCCTCGATAAATGGGTTATCTAACACTGAAAAAAATTTTCAAATCGGACCAGATGTTCCTGAGATTAGCGCGTTCAATCAATCAAACAAACAAACTTCAGCTTTATAATATTAGTATAGATTTTTGTAAATTTTGTTTAATGCAAATCCATTAAATTCATTAAATGATATTTATATAATGATTTATTTATTTTGCTATCATCCGCGAAAAGTCGACGAACCCATGCGACAACGTCACCCAGGTCCGACAAAATACTCTCTACGTACGTTTCACCCCGAAACCGGAGCATCCTCAGGAGATGTTGACTTTACAACGTGCAATTGCAAAATAACTTTGCAATTGCACGTTGTAGAGGGGTGAAACGTACGTAGAGAGTATTTTGTCGGACCTGGGTGACGTTGTCGCATGGGTTCGTCGACTTTTCGCGGATGATAGCAAAATAAATAAATCATTATATAATCATGATGAACTTCCGCAAAGTAACGCCTGCTTCTATCCAATATTTAAATTCGTTGACTTTTCGCGGATGATAGCAAAATAAATAAATCATTATATAATCATGATGAACTTCCGCAAAGTAACGCCTGCTTCTATCCAATATTTAAATGATATTTATTTGAAAAACTAGATTATTTTGCACTTTCAAATAATTAAGTATACTGTTTAATTTTAAATATGCTATACAACTTCAAAGTATCCCCTTCTTTCCATTAACCATTTAACTTCAACCGAAAAAACACAATATAAATCAAATGAGTATTGTAAATAAAATATCGTCCCACCTGGAACTGTAACGAGTTTAGTAACCTTGGCCATAAATTTGCCGATACAAAAATTTGTTCCACTTTTGATATACCAATGGGAACGTTTGAGGGGGCGACTGCAATAGAAGCTGCACAGTACGCCACCTTGCCCAGATTGATTTATACGTCTTGTTTGTCACAGGCCTCAGTTATTTGAATTCCAGCCAGCCTCGTGGATTAATATCAGCCAGACCTCCTATATCCATCTATATACTTTAAGCAATAATTCAATATTTCATCTATCGGGCCGGGACCTTTGAATTAACATAGAAACGTCAATCGTTTCATGAATAAAAAATGTATTGGATTTAGTGGCATGACTCGCGCGATTCAGCGTTTTGGGGGTATTTGAGACGGGCTCTGTGAGAGTATGAAATTATGCGTATTTACTGATTTTGAATTTATAGTGTACGTATTATACTTAGGCATTTAGCCTACACTCTCTATACTACAGCCTGTCTTGATGAGTACTGTTTACCAACAAAGAAATTAGAAATGAAGGTAGAAAACGCATGTCATTTCATAACTTATTTATTTTATATCATGTATGGTTTGTTTATAAAATGTTATATAAAATATATTAACCATATCTAATTGTTCTATATTTATTAATAAAATTTATTTTCATTAATTTAAGAACAAGTTAATTATAATTATTTTTAGGTGTGAAATGACTAGTGATTTATACCCTCATTTTTAATTTGGTTGTTGGTAAACAATTAGTACTCATCAAGACAGGCTGTAGTATAGGTATTGGCTGAGAGAGTGGAGACGAGACACGTTGTATAAATCATTTTTCAAGATAGAAAATTATGGCGGATTACCTTTTTTATATATTTTAAAAATAACAAACGTTGTATTCTGTTATCGCTATTAAAAAATAGGGTAGACAGTTTAAAATTTAGTATTGTTTTCAATGCTAAATCATATTAAAATTTAAAATACAAATTTTGACAAAAAATTAAAATAATATTGGGTTTCTAAATAATTTTGTTATGGAATAAAATAAAAAAATACAAAATATTGGAACTTAATAAAAGTAAAACATTTACTCCTAAATAGCATAGGTATACAAGTATTTTCAAAGTGTATTTTAGAGATATTAAGATACTCCTAGGAACCCTTAAAATTCAATTTCAAGTAGCTATACTAAACTTTTACTTCGGATAGATAGTTCATTATCGTTCTACAAGATTGAAAAAAAAAATAATATTCTTTGAGACGTAATTGATTACATGAAAATTTTAGTTCTTATATAGGTATGTTTTTGACAATACGAACCAAAACGCCTGTCGGTTCATGATAGTCTATATTTCAACTGCTTCATGACGTTACTATAACAAATCCCTTACAAACGAAGCGTTTGACAAAAATATTAGTTAACAATTAGTGTGACGTTTAGTACATCAAGTAACACTGTGACGTCACAAAGGGACGACAGCGTTTTTGACGTTTGGAAAATTGAAAAAACATACATGATTTTTAAATAAAGTTTTATGAGAAATCCTTAAGTTTTATTATTGAATCTATACTAATATTATAAAGCTGAAGAGTTTGTCTGTTTGGTTGAACGGGCTAATCTCAAGAACAACTGGTCCGATTTGAAAAATTCTTTCACTGTTAGGTAGCCCATTTATCGCGGAAGGCTATAGGCTGTATATTATCCCCGTATTCCTACAGGAACGGAAACCACGCGGGTGAAACCGTGCGTCGTCAGCTAGTATCGATATATTTCAGACCCTTATACCATGTACTATGCGAAATTAATATTGTTTATATTAAATTTGATGAGTCAAATACCCTATTATAGAACATCCTCCACAGGTTTCAACTGGTTACAAGTATGCAACCGCTTTTTGTACTCGTATATGCCACTAAACGCACAACTAACGTACAACATGGAAACTCAACTCGCATGTTATAATGAACGGAACACCGTTCGAGTCAAAAAATTTCCACGACTCTTCCATCCATTGAAACTAGTAAAACCGGTTATAAAACACATGTTTCACTTTAAAGCACGTCGTTTGTTAATAACAGATAATACTTTAAATTACAGCGTGATTAGCTTTAAATACACATCTACTTTACTTAAAAATGTACTTTTTATAAAAGCTAATTATGTGAGTTTTTAAAAATAAAATAGTGATTATTTACTTTGTAAGTAAGCACTTAAATATACGCTAATTGGTACGCACAACGTTTATTTATACCTGCACTAGCGGACGCCCGCGAATTCGTCCGCGTGAATTTTAGTTTTTCACAAATCCCTCGGTAACCATGGATTTTCCGAGATGAAAAGCCTCTGCCTCTAGCCTCTGTGTTAATCTAGACTAAAATCTATTTACATTCCAAATTTCAGCCAAATCGGTTCAGTAGTTACGAATAAAACTTCCGAACAAACATCCATACAAACTTTCGCGTTTATAATATCAGTAGGATTTTAAGGATCGCTTAATCTAAAATCTTTAATTTAAATCAATTAGGCTAAAGTTTTCTATTGAGGTTATTATCTCTTAGATTTTGAATAAAGCATAATAATTCATTACCAAAACATTAAAACATGTGTTTTATTTTTCATTTTGTGCGTTTAAATATTAGTGAAAATCAAAGGTTCTAATAATGATACATATCATCATACTTTGCCATTTAATGACAGCCTAAGATAGTCAAACCTTTCTCATTTTGGTTCCGAGAATTATCATCTATAATAAACAATAAATTAAACATCTATCTAATATGAGTGTCAGTCTGTGATTTCATCATAACAGTGTTTTTTCAAGTGCTATGCTATAACTATTTACACGACACTAAAACATAATCAAGCTTTTTTAAAATTTTTGCATTTTCACTTTCACTAGAAAATAGAAGAGGTTATTAGCAACATAAAGGCTACTTTTTATCGCTAAAAAATACACTAAGTGAACTGTTTAATAGCTCTACTATCGGTTAGGAAGGAAGAATCTACCAAGAAGAACGATCAATGATTGTGACAATGGTAGCATCCAAGTTACTTAATCTGCTCCCAGATAATTATAATTATAGGTCCCCGACCTCAATTAGCCATGAGCAATAGTAATTACCTTAATCTTACTAACAGCAAGATTGACGATTTCCGAGATACTACACATGCAATTTGTATTGAAGATTCCATAATAATATAATAAAAATTACTTGAACTTTTTGCTTTCATGATTAATATTTGTCTTTCTTTCTTTTATTATAAATATTATTTATAGTCTGACAAGAAATTTAAAAAAAACTAGAAATGGTAACTCCATTTCTAGTTTTTTTTAATTTCTTGTGTGTGATGGTGGTGGTGGTGATATCTATTAGTGCCTTTGTCGAGATTTAATAATACTCTTTGTACTCGTAGTTACAAGTGGTGATGAATTTTCACTATGAGATAAATTAAAAGTAATGAAAGAAAAATAATTATTGCTCTTAAAGCTACAAAAAAAATAAAACATTATATAAAAATAATATTGTAGTACATTGATAATAATTTAATCCGTAATGTTTAACAAAAATCAGATCTTTAAAATCTTAATTACATTAGCTACAGCATTGCTAAAACTATTCAAACTAGTTTTAGATAGTTAGGTGGTGTATCTACCATTGCGTCGTATTCGTTAATTATTATAAGTATAGATTACGGGACACCATGTATAATGATTATTCTACATTATCAGCGATTTTTTTTAAGTGTTCACTGATGATCGCAGGGCATACTTTTTCTTTCAGAACAACCTTGTATTGGTCTCTTGCGCTATTTATATAGACTTTAGTTAAAGCGATCTACTACTATCGTTGTTTTTTTTTAATTACTTTGGAGAATAAAATCGGAATTGCAGCATCAAGCCTTCAATGGGTATAATACAGCTTGATCTAAATGGGACTAGAACCGGTTGTAATGTCGCAGAGGCGAATATCGGCGTATATATTGGCTTTCAATGTCACATACCGCAAGCACTTTACTTTGTAGAATAACGATTTAAAAGGCACTCGTCTCAATCGATTTTTCGAATTGACAAATCGATTAGTGTACATACCCATGCTTAATTACAAAATTATTTAAATTTTGTTTTCTTGATGAGTCCGTTCCGTCGGCCATAGTTGCATCCATAATTTAAATTTCTTATACGTTGGTCTTCCATAATTTAAATTCCTTTCATAGAAAAATACTAATAAGGGTAGGAGTACTTTACGACCTATTCCCATACTTACCAAATATAAAAACAAGTATTAAAACCTGTCAAGCATTTTCGGAGAAGTGTGACGATGAGAAGATTTTTATATGTAAATTGATTGAGATTGACTCAAAAACGTGCAAGAAATTGTAATAATTTTGTACCATTTACTGCATTTAAATAGATTTATTCCTTAAGCATTTTTATTAAAATGTAAATGTATCTTATAGTTTTTCTGTAATCTATTTTGCTAAGTAAGTTATATGATAATAAGTTATATGATAATGATAATTATTTCACATGAATGTGATAGTAGTAATAAAAGCTTGTTTGTGTTTCTATAAATAAAATATAATTGTTATTTATAATATTAAGTTTTACATTAAATAATTAAATTAAATACTAAACTAAAACTTACCTATAAATAAAATATAAAAACAACATTCAAAGCTATTATTTACATTTACTTTATATTTTAATAAAAATTTTAATGTTTTGCTGTTAAGTCAATAATAATATATCGAATATTTCAAATGTGACAATGTCATGAAAAAAAAGGAAATTACCAAAAAGAAATAATATTAAAGAGGTTTAAATTTTGCATTAATCAATGATACATATATAAAAAAAAATGTTTTATTTATAAAAGTACAAGTGGCCGCCCGCAACCTTGTTAGCGTGAAATTCAGTTTTCCATTAATCTCACGGGAAGAATGGATATTTCCGGGATAAAAAGTAGCATAAGTGTTAATCCTGGGTTTTATCTATATTCGCTTTAAATCTCAGCCAAATCGATTCAGTAGTTGCGGCGTTAAAGAGTAACAAACATCCATATAAACTTTCGCGTTTATAATATTAGTATGATGTTTATTAGGTATAACGATACCAATAAGAAAACAACCAAGTATTTCATTCTTAGTATGGAAGCAAAAAAACATGAGCGGAAAATGTGAATTTGTACAAAAATGCCAAGAAAAAATTTTAAGAGTTTATCAACTATGTACCTATAAATGGATAGTAAAAACTAAAAAACAAAAGTGATAATAATTAAAATGTTTGTCTTCAATGTGAATTAAGTGAACAAGGTTGTCATTTCAATTATGTTTCTTTATAAAAGCCGAGACATACTATGCCTTATCTTAGAGCGTACGTTTTTTTTTTTAATTTTTTTTATAAGTGTCTCCAAAACTGGTCTGTAAGCACACTACCAGGTGTAGGGACTTAAGCCATTGTTTACTTTCGGTTACTTTCATTCCACGTAACTATTTTGGTCTTTAAGTAAGTTTTCTGAGTACTTAACAATGTTCGAATTTTTGATAATGTTTATTGGATAAAACTTACTTGGAAAAACAATTGAAAAAAAACACAAAAATGTGCTAAAAGTCAAAAATAACATCAACAACGATCTGTAGATTCAACATGTATGTGATCGTTTTGAAGGCGGTGGTACAATTTATGAATGACTAGCGAAGGCCCGCGGAATAAGATTTTTCCGATTTAAAAAGTAACACATAGATGTAGTGATTCAAGTTCCCATTTATCATCGCCTGCAAAGTGATCAGAAGATAGCACATACGATGTTATTTTTCGCTTTTTAGTTTATTTGTGTGATTTTGAAGTCTGTTCAATTTTTTTGGTAAAAAGATTTTATTACAAATAACCTTAGTACACTTTATACTTTGACGGTTGGGGATCTGGATAATTGAAACCTGCTAACATCCAAAGCCACCACGGTCCAAACTCCATAGTAGGTAGGTACTTTCCTATGGCATGAGCTGACAAATGTTAACTTTTATAAAACGACGGAGGTCTGGCTTAGCTGTCTCTCCGTCTATTACCATTGACATCTAACCAGCATGGCTTCATTTACGTCGCGGCCTATTTATCACTGTAATACATCTAACTCGTCAAAGGTTTAGTCGTGGCAAGGTAACAGACAGACAGACAGATTTGTTTTCGCATTTCTAATATAACTTTAAATTAATTTGTAAAAAAAAACGTAGATAGCGTTTCAATTGTGTTTGCCACAAGTTACGTTTCCACACGAGTCTCCCTTTCCAAGAACGCATTACCATTGACATCTAACCAGCGTGGCTTTATTTACGTCGCGGCCTATTTTATTTATCTCTGTACCAAAATATATCTAACTCATCAAAGGTTTAGTCGTGATAAAGTAACAGACAGACAGATTTATTTTCGCATTTATAATATTACTTTAAATGGATTTGTAAAAAAATAAACGTTGATAGTGTTCCGATTGTGTTTGCAACAAGTTACGTTTCCACACGAGTCTCCCTTTCCAAGAACGCATTACTATTGACATCTAACCAGCGTGGCTTTATTTACGTCGCGGCCTATTTATCTCTGTACCAAAATATATCTAACTCGTCAAAGGTTTAATCGTGATAAGGTAACAGACAGACAGATTTGTTTTCGCATATATAATATTACTTTAAATGGATTTGTAAAAAAATAAACGTTGATAGTGTTCCGATTGTGTTTGCAACAAGTTACGTTTCCACACGAGTCTCCCTTTCCAAGAACGCATTACTATTGACTTCTAATACATCTAACTCGTCAAAGGTTTAGTCGTGATAAGGTAACAGACAGACAGACAGTTTTGTTTTCGCATTTATAATATTACTTTATATGGATTTGTAAAAAAATAAACGTAGATAGTGTTCCGCTTGTGTTTGCAACAAGTTACGTTTCCACACGAGTCTCCCTTTCCAAGAACGCATTACCATTGACATCTAACCAGCGTGGCTTTATTTATGTCGCGGCCTATTTATTACTGTACCAACATACATCTAACTCGTCAAAGGTTTAATCGTGATAAGGTAACAGACAGACAGACAGATTTATTTTCGCATTTATAATATTACTTTAAATGCGGATTTGTAAAAAATAAACGTAGTAACGATAGTGTTCCGATTGTGTTTGCAACAAGTTACGTTTCCACACGAGTCTCCCTTTCCAAGAACGCATTACCATTGACATCTAACCAGCGTGGCTTTATTTACGTTGCGGGCTGTTTACAAACAGTAAATTGTTTACGCTGACAGCGCGGTGCAGGCGTCACGCCGCGTCACCGTTGCGTCACACCTCCTGCGAGCCGCCGCCGCCCAATCCTGTTCTATTGCGACTCATAAAAACTGTTTACAATTAGTTTACAATTGCGTACACAACATATCACAGCTAATTATTATTGATTGTAATTAATTCAGGCGACAATGTTGTATGAACACCAACCGATACGTATGTCTCGCAGCTCGCTCGTTGTTTACATTTATCTGAACGTGGGTGTGGATTGTGGATGCACTGTAACGCTTCTTAAATATTTTAAAACTATGAGTGAGTAAGTTTGTAACTATTATCATTATGTCCAGAAAATATTTATTTACATTGTGAGAATTGAAAATTTTTTCTTCACTTTCACATTTAACAACACAGCCAAACACAGATCATGTTTCATTAGCACAACTAATATTACCTTATGAATATTATTTAAAAGGGTACATACCACGATAAAACGACGAGGTTTTTTAATGTCGATATTTCGACCCAGTTGCATGAATCGTGGTCACGACGGGATTTACCTTACCTTACCTTTTTTCTACTCCTGTTAATTGATATGTTTATTCTAGGGGTTCACTCACTGAGCTGTTATATTGTTAGTATTAATAACATATATTCAAAACAAAAAAAAAATGTAGTGTAATCATGTAATTAATATTTACGAGTATTATTGAAGGCAATGAAGAGCAGTCATTTAGTGCAAGCTTTGATATGTAGTGCATTGCCAAATTCGCCAGATCGTCTTGGTCTTTTTCGCATGTCATCTAATGGCCTTGTTAGCTTTTAATTTGAAGCTATTATTAGGTCTAGTTAGACCTCGGAAGGCGCCATTGACGTGTTAGACAAGGTGACTGACAATTTTATGTCGTGAAACCGTAATTTGTTTAAAACCATAGTGATTAAATGACAAAAATCATAGGTAGCTACCAGCTATAATATATATAATAGTCAAGCCTAAATCAAATTGTGTGGACATATTCTACAGAGTGTACAAAATCAATCCTGCGATAAGCTTATCGACCCTCAGGGTACGAAATGTTGAAACATTATGGAAACGCCACGGATTGAAGAACTTGCAGTAAAGTCACAGGAATGAAGAGCCAAACCGCTTAGTATAGGTCTAAGGGATAGGGTAACCATGTACCTAAAGTTAGGTACAAGCCCTTTAGAAAGTTACATCCTATAGTGCAAAGGTAAGAAAAGCTGTCTAAAAAGTTCTTAAGTTGTTAAAGACTTTGATATCTTAGATATTTAAGTATTGTACGTAAATACTTATTAATATGTTGGAAGTTACATTAAAACTTGCAAGGCGCCTTGCAGGTGATGGAATGCCATTTTGTATACAGCAAGGAAATCATACACAGTACGTATGAATGATATTAGATACGTAGGTACCTATTTTGCATAAATAGAATTAGTTGTGTCAGCCACTGACGATCAAATAAGCTCACATGCCTGCAGCGTTAACGGCTTGACATCCGATAAAACAGATCGTGTGTTGGTCGCGATCGGCTTGATGTCATGCACGTCGCGACCAACACACGATCAGTTTTATCGGCTGTCAAGCCGTTAGTGCTGCAGGTATATGAGCTTACTTGATCGTCAGTGGCTGGCATTATATTCCTATATTGACTATGCATAATTCGTATGTTAATATGTTTAAGTTGAAAGGCTCGTCGGCCTTGGAAACCGTTTATCCCCGGCAATTTGTTTATCAATTACTAGGCAAGTCCGGCAGTTTCGTCCGCGTAGTTCCTGTACCCATGAGAATACGTGGATAAAATTTAGCCAATTATACTCATAAATAATGTGGCTTCCTAGTGGTACAAGAATTTTCAAAATCGGGTTAGTAAATCCAGAGATTACTTCTACAACACCACACACTTTACCTCTTTATAATACTCGTTTACAAATTAAATTTAATATGTATCACACTAATATTATTAAGACAAAAGTTTGTGTGTAAGTGTGTGTGTGTGTGTATAAGTTTGTAAGTTAGTATGTTTGTTCCTCCTTTGTACTGCGGCTACTGAAGCGATTTGGCTGAAATTTGGAATGGAAAAGGATTTTTTTTGGATTAGCACATATGCTACTTTATATTTATACTAATATCTTATAATTTATGATTCCAGTTATTTTTAAAGAGTATTTAATAATAATCATTCAATAAGTGATGATTTTGTAGAAATATGCTAAAATAAGCGATGGTCAAAATAAGGTTTAGAACCTCTGGTCTAGTAGTTTAATCGTCCACAACAAGGTCGACCGCAACCCCAATAAATAGCTTTCCATACTTTAAATTAGCTGACATTAAAATTAATTATCCAGCCAAGTATTTACTGCTAAAAAAATAGGCCAAGAGCGAGTCACTTGTATTCGAGGGTTCTCTTTTCAAGCGATAGAAAATGATTATTATAATTTTATATAATTAAATATAAGTACCGAATTAAAATCTTGTGTCATAGCGTATGTTTGCATTCATCTGAAATGAATGTATTTTTAACCCTCCCATCTCTACCCCTAATTTTTTAATTGCGATATTATTTTTTCCTGGATATTATCTGGTGCTCAAGAGCTCAACGATCTTGATCCTGCTTCTTCCTTCTACCATAAAACAGGTTGACATTCACACCGTCCGCACCAAATGTTTCGCTTCAACATTTCATATCAAACTGCTAAGTGTGGAATGCCCTTACGACGTTTGTTCCCTGCCACCAATCTTAACACCTTTAAGGCTAGAGCTGGCTAGAGTGTATAGACACTTTCTAGACAAACGCATCCCATCGTAGACTTCATCATTGTTTATTCTAATATTAAAATTAACTAGCATCTACTACTACATATTTTTGTAATACCTACATTATTGTAGTCTCTATCAAAATTATAGGTTTATATATTTTATAAAACTGACAGCCAGGAAAATGGTATAAAACTCGTGTAGTATGTAGAGGAAGTTTTTTTTTTAATACAAACAAACAGTCAAAGAGTTATCTATGCAAAAGGGCATAATCGTTACGGCATAAAAAATGGATCTCGTAAATACTTTCGTTTTCTATTATGATGTCTAGTGCCCTATAAAGGCAGTGTTATAGGTATTTTAGGGTTAATTTTCTGTTTTAATTCCAGGACACCTGTTCGCTGTTTGTCTGTATTCAATGAACATGAATAATGCAGTTAACAATAATGTAAACGTTTATCTACTGTCATAACATAAATGGCAAATTATAAATTAAGAAAAAATGTAATGAAAGAATACTAATTCATGATAACTACCTTATCGGACCATTGGGTGGTTTATGTGAGTTTGGATTATTAGGTCCTGACTTCGAGTCCTAGGTCGCTTTGATGAAATATTTAGGTCCCCTTGGAAAGGTGCTCAGAATAGATTACTTGACATTTTTTAAATGGTCTTAAATTGTTCATTATCGTTATACTAAATTGAAAAAAAATAATAATATTTGTTGAGTCTTTTTGAGTGATTACGTGAAAATTTCAATTTTTGAATATTTTTTGATAATATGAGAAAAAACGATATCGGCCATGATGGTCTATATTGTAACTGTTTCATGACGTCACATTAACAAATGCCAAACAGAGCGAAATCCACATTCCTTTCAGTTTCTACACAACATCGTACTGGAACGCTAAATCGCTTGGCGGTCACTTGCCACAGCTGACGCCTCTCACTAGACAGACCTGGGAAAATAATATAAAATCATTTAATGGTCTGCTATTAAACATGCCTACACTAAAAATATACCTAATTAGGTAAATAACAAAGTTAGTAATTATTACTAAATCATCTAAAAACCCATTTCAAACTACATGAGTTTCGTTACTCTAAACTGTTCGCCAGGAAAACCGCACTGTATTTCTTTATCCAACGTTACACTGAAATTGAAGGAAAATATTATCAAATTGATGACGTAAGGGTGTCGTTAAAAAACTTACTTGGAAATATTTACATGGATATTTTACACATAACCGCATAAAATAACAAATGAATAAAGCGTAACAATCCACACACATACATACATACGCACTCAATAAGTATTTTTAATTTCATGTAATGAATCATGGAATTTTCTCGTCTTTATACTTCGCATTATTATTATTTTTTTATACTTGGATGAAAATATACGCTATAAACAGACAGAACAGACAGCTAGTCTACAGATAACTTGTTACTCATAAAACGAAAACCTCTGGTGACCGTACCATCTTTATCTATATCTTTACTAATAAAACAAATATTCGTAAGTAGATAAGTATGTACACAATAAACAAATCGGAAAATAACATTACCTTACACGTGAAGGTAAAGTATGTTTCGAGAAAACTCTGAATTCTCTAAAAATACGTCGTATTGAAGTACTGTTATCGACCCTGAAGTCTGCTTCAAAGTCCGAAAAGGTAATAATAGAAACATAGCAATAAATCTTGACTATTAAGATTAGGCGCTGCAAATTTGATCTATCCCTTAGACTAATAACCTATAGACCCGCAACACCTAACAATTTTTCATTTCAAACGTGAAACTATCAAACTTCTGTCAATATGTGTGCGTAAGAGCTAAGTTAATTACCTTCGCCGATATGCACACAAGCGTACTTATCATAGCGTAGCGATACGTCAAGGGCTCTCATTTCGGGGCACATAAAAAGCTTACGAATCCTGCGACTATACACTATCTACTCGTATGTGTTATGAATCTATGATCTACTCGTATCCCTAGTAAATAGTCAACTAGTATTTGAACATGATGACCTACTCGTAATGTCATTTCATTGAAAATTTGGTCATTCACTAGAACTAATAAACACAGATTTAGGTAGGTGTGTTTTTGTTCAACTGTACCCATTATATAATACTTGATTGACATCATCGAAATCTTTCACATATCTAACATTAATTTAAACTTTAGAATGATTAATGAAATAAGGTATGTAGACAATTAGACATACTCTATAGACGTAACATACCCATACTAACCTAAATCTATTTATAGATGTGTACCTATTATGTGTATCGTAGTCAGAAGCCTACGCAAACGTTGGCATGCGACCGTGAACCCTGCGCAAGAGCATTCCATCGTAAACTGTGACATTTTACTGACATTGCGCGTCTATTACTCGTCTGACATTTATATCGTTGAACAACTTTGTATAAAACAGGGGAGAACTGCCCCATAAATTCATAGCTATTATACGCTAACTAATAATATACATTTTATACGTTACTTTTCGCAGTATAATAGAACTTACGTGGCAGAATTCGTCCGGGGATGTAAGACTCATGGTCAGGACGGTTGTCCCACGTTTTTCACCACGGTTAGGAAGGGTAATGATTTTCTTTGGCACTATGATTTTCTTGATAAGATATGGGGATATGCTAAAATATAACTAGCTGCGCCCCGTGGCGCTACCCGCAAAAAATAAGTTTGAACACATAACTTATTTTTAACTGCAGTTTGTACACGGCAGTTCGCAGTGTTGGTCGACCCCCCACCAGGTGGACTGACGACATCAAGCGAGTCGCAGGGATTCGCTGAATACAGGCAGCTCAGGATCGTGATGTTTGGAATTCCCTACAAAAGGGCTATGTCCTGCAGTGGAAGTCCATGGGCTGATGTGATGATGATGATGACTAACTTTAAAAAAATGGTGTAGGTTTGATCGCGTCGACGCGTCGATTCTACGTATGATTATTTTTTAAATGTTTATTAACTCGTAGCTCCGTCATTAATTAAAATTACTGTTAAATTAATTAAGTTTGTAAATGTTAAGTTTGTAATTTTATTTGGAAAACTTTTACTCTTTATAACGAAAGTAAAGGAGCAGCAAAGAAGCATAAAGTAGTAATGAACATACACTTACACACAAACTTTTGCCTTTATAATAATAATATTAGTGGGGCGTTTTCACGTTTGTTTATCACAATTTTGTTTATCAAGAATCCCACGGAAACCATTTTTTCCGGGATAAAGAGTAGCCTATGTCTTGATCCAGAGTAAAATCTATTTCCATTCCAAATTTCAATCGGTTTAGCAGCCGCAACTTGAAGGAGGAACAAACATACTTAAATACACATACACAAACTTTCGCCTTTATCTATACTAATATTATAAAAAGCTGAAGAGTTTGTTTGGTTGAACGCGCTAATCTCAGTAACTACTAGTCCGGTTTGAAAAATTCTTTCAGTGTTAGATAGCCCATTTATCGAGGAAGGCTATAGGCTATATACTTTCACTGTATTCCTACGGGAACGGGAATCACGCGGGTAAAACCGCGCGGCGTCAGCTAATATATATAATCTAAGTGTGATTAGTGAGATACCGTCTCACTTACATGTTGGTCAAATTACAGAATGATGACGTTCTATGTGCGCAAATCATATACTTTATAATTATATGTATAGTATAGGTACAAATTAGTTGTTTTACATATTTAAATAGCGTCGTATCAGGAATACTAACTAATAAATAAGTACTTATACGAGCATTATAAATGTGAAAGTAAGTTTATTTATTACACTGTCGAGGCTGAACAGCTGAATCTGTTTTAAAAATTCTTTCACCAATGAAAAGCTACGTTATCAGCGAATAGTATAAGACTATATTGTTTCTCCGTATTATTACGGGATCGGGCAATACATTGATAAGTGGGACATCTGCTAGTTCTAGATAAATTAAAAATTAAAGCTGCTAGGTGTTAGATTTTTCAATGTCTTACTGTAAATATTTTTGTAAATGTGTTCAAAAAACTTCCTTTATCATTTTTCTATTTAACTGACAGTAAACCACCTGGGCAATGTCTATTTTGAGTAACAAGATCTTTAGGACTACTTTTTTCACATGTGTAGCTAGGGTTCTTAATTCCGATATGTTTTATTCTTTATCGATAATGGGCATTGTCTAGTTATCGACAAAGAATAAGAATAATAATATCTATATTAAAATGTTAGACAGAGATATAAAGACTAATTCGCAACTTTCACAGGACTAAAGACATCGTTACAGTTCGTGCGCTGTAGCATGGTGCGGGTGACAGTTCGTTTCACTCTTGAAAGTTTGATGCAATTCACGATAATAGTAAGTATTACGAACGTCATAATGCAACTGTAGGAATGCGCTACAGGGTTTAAAATTGAATATTTGATGATAATAATAATTATATTCTTTTGTTTATATAAACTACGTTATACTTTCGATTTGTTGAGGTGGTCAACCATGAATAAAATTGTTTTGAATAAAAATACAATAAATTAACGTTAATTAGTGCACCCACTACGTGTACACACACAGAATACATAGCTATGCTGGTTAAGAAGTACATACATACATTCCTATACTATTTTTACTTGGACGTTAATAATAATTATTATTTTATACAAAAACAAAGAGCCGATTAATTGCCCTCGTTATCTGTGATCTTAGGTGTAAACAAATGTCTTAGTGGCATTTGGGTAATGGGAAATATGTTTTATAGGCTTTTTATTTGGGTAATGGGAAATATGTTTAGCCGTTTTATAGGCTTTTTGTTAAACACCTATTATGTCTTACCAACCGATCAACATGAATGATAATAATTATACATATGTATACCTAGACTTTGAACATAAAATATTTATTTATGACTTTATAAGCATACTGCTTAAAGTTTTTGTACGTATGTGATATTCGTGGTGAGTAGGACAAAATTATGTATATAGCGCGAATCATGGTAGTGGAGCGTTTTCCTTCAAAAACATTTTCCAGACTTTTGTGCGTCCGATAACAAATATGCCTTCGAAAAATTATCCGACAAGGTTACGCATTGATTTTAAATATCTTACTTTATCTATTCCGCAATTTAATTCTTAGGTTGCAAACTTTTTTATATTTTTTTTTTCTTTTTTTTCTTTTTACGAAATAAAAAAATATTAAAAAAATCTTATATGCTAATATAAGATTTTTTTAATATTTTTTTATTTCGTTATATATTGATGCAAAAGAGTTTACTACTTATAAGGATACATTACTAATAAGGAAATAAGGTGTTAATTTGACAACTCTTCTGTGAAGAAAATAATATGTTGAACTTGACTTTACTGTGTGAAGTGACAGGTACTATATTTATATTTCGCATTTTAGTTCTTAGGTTTCAAATTTTTTTGTAAAAAATTTTTTTTTTCTTTTTTTAGCATATAAGATTTATTTAATATTTTTTTATTTAGTTAAATATTGATGCTAAAGAGCTTACATCACTATACCTATAAACAAGGTGTTAATTTGGCAACTCTTCTGTGAAGAAAATAATATTTTGAACTTGACTTTGCTGTAGTGACAGGTACTATATTTATTTTGTTACCTATCTGTATCTAATAATGATACAATAATAGGACAATAATTCTTGTTTCTCTATGATATTAAAATGCATATTACGACGTTATTTTGGTACTTTATAGCACTAGTGCTTTACTACAGTTCTTTCTCGTAAGAGGCACTCAGTAGGTAAACAATATGAACTATGAATGTCATAACAACCAATGTCCTTGATAGCAGTGATACGGATGACATTGAAAATTTACACTGACCGGTTTACGATCTATTTAGTGTTCGTTCACCGTTACTCGTAACTATAGTCTAAGAGACCGTAACTCCCAGATCTTTGTCATTTTATAATAGCTGAAGGTTTGTCAGCTCATGCTCCTGCCTTCGTGATTTTATAAGAGCTGAAAGTTTATCAGCTCTTGTTCCTACTATATATGAGTACCGTATCCAACTATGGATTTATACCATAGTGACCTTGGGGGATAGCCGGTTTTAAGGATCCAGACCTCAAATGTCTAACTATAAAGTGTACTTTTTCATGTTTTCCTTGGTATAATATGAGAAATTGTATTCCCAGCCGCCAGTCACTTAGCTTCACGGCAAAACCTTTGCAAACCACTATTTAATTTGAAACTTCAAGCGTCTCTAGCGAGGGGTTGGCAAGAATCTGGCGAATGGGGTTATCGTTTGTCATATTATGCCGATATAAATATTTAAAAAAATACTTAATACTTGGGCGGTTGAGGGTCTGGATGCTTAGAACCTGCTATCTCCCAAAGCCATCACGGTCCTAACTCCATAGTTGGTTGCGGTACTCATCTTATCGATAAATCGATAAACTTTCAGCTTTTACAAAATGACGAAGGTCTGGCTGTCACTGGCTCTCTGTCTACTAGTACTTACTTGGTGAGGAGCAGGGAAGCGGTTATCGCGCGCTATTTTCTCGCTTTGCTCTTTATAAAAAGATAGCTGACGCACTCAACCTGAGGTCGTTGAACTACACAGCTGCGGTCAAGAAATATTTTATGCGTTTATGGATAGTAGGTATGGTGTAGTAGCTATCGCAAAATTAATACCGAAATAGAATGTGACCAAAGTGAGCGTGAGCGTCGCAATTTCATGTATCCAAGTTTCTCTATATATTTTTGTAGTTTATTTTTTATATTATAAACAACTTACATTCTTCACATTCCTCTATTTCGGAGGAGAGACTGGTGCTTCCAGTTGAGCACGAGTCTCTCTTCTTCTTCAATTACCAGTCTGGTTATTTTTCGTACTAGTACGAGTGCATCCTAATTGTTGGCGACAACCACGCCACTTCTTACCATATACCCTGATCATAGGGTTTGCCTGCGGTTTTATCCGCGTAGTTCCCGTTCCCATGGGAATAAGGGAATAAATTATAGCCTATGTTACTCACCGATAACGTAGCGTTGTCAAAAGAATATTTGAAAATTTTCAATTAAAGAAGAATTATTTAAAATATATAACCGTGAAAGTTTGAAATTGGAATTAAATTGGAAAAGAAATCGGTGATAGCCCAGTAGGTGACCTCTGCCTCCGATTCCGGTGGGTGTGGGTTCGAATCCGGTTGGGGGCATGCAACTTTTCAGTTTATGTGCATTTTAGGAAATTAAATATCACGTGTCTCAAACGGTGTGAGCCGAATATGAGTTAATAATAATGAACCGTGAAAGAGCGAGAAACAAACAAACACAATCACATTCGCATTTATAATATAAGTTAAATGTGATCATGGATTATTTTTATTTGCCATTATTAACTAAACTATTTTTGAAAATTAACCCATAAGTAATGATAGAGGAAATGAAACTAACAAAGGATTTTCTTATAATAGAAATTCTTCAACGCAGTCTATGTTATAAAATTACTGGGATATAATTTAACTAAACTTTTGTTTTACTGTTATCGATGCTTATTAAGTGCCAAAGGGTCTTCACAACAGGTGACGATATAAATGACCTCACACTCAGCAATACAAACTCAAAATACTCTGTGGTGTTTGATAACAATCCAGTGATAAGAATTCCAGTAACCTTCGCCCCTGCGAAGGAGCTTACGTAAAATCAACAAGTGTCGGTCCGCGCATGCGAATCGGCTCACTTCTATACCGTCTTGGGAAACCTGCCCGCCGGTGTTTTTCCGCTAGCCACGAATTTCCCAACCCACGTTCCTAGAAAAATATTGAACAGCGTAAAATATTCTGAAGTATTGGAATACCTTATCATTAGCCAGGTCTAATTTTCAATAAGCTCTACATTCTTTATTCATTTCATTTATTTATACAAAAACGTGTGGCGTGCACAAGGATTTTAACTAGGATATGCACTATAGGTATATCGCGTGATAGCCCAGTGGAAATGACTTCTCCGTTTCCGGAGGGCGTGGATTCGAATTCGGTCCGAGGCATGCACCTCCAACTTTTCAGTGGTGTGCATTTTAAGAAATTAAATATCACGTGTCTAAAACGGTGAAGGAAAACATCGTAAGGAAACCTGCATACCTGAGAATTTTCTTAATTCTATGAGTGTGTGAAGTCTGCCAATCCGCATTGGTCCAGCGTGGTGGACTATTGGCCAGAGGGGTAAGCCCTCTCATTCTGAGAGGAGACTCGAGCTCAGCAGTGAGCCGAATATGGGTTGATGACGATACTTTTATATGGGGGTATGCCACCTGGGTTCCCAGGCCGACGTTGTATTGGCGAATGTGAATGGCGTTGATAATCGAATTCGGAACCTCTTGATATTATAGCAACACATGACTACTATAGAGATTGTGAAAGTTTATCCTTACGCTTGTTCGTGTGGCAGAACGCCTTGAATTATCAAGTTACTACTTATAAGGCATCAAACTTGATTACTGTAAAATTTAACTTTCTCTTTAAAATTAATATATAATTTGTTCACTAATAAGCCAAATGTTTTCATATTAAAACTTCTCTAACTGCCCTGCGATCAATGATCTTAAAATATTGAATTATAATAAGAATAAGCTCTAATAAATTCGCATTTGTATTATGAGAAAAATGCTTTATTTGTGGAAAATTCCATCCACTAGGAACATCGCCCTCAGACTCAGAATATCGAATGAAAGGTAAACCTACGACAATTTTCCGATCCTGTAGAGAGAGAGAGAGAGGAGAGTCGAGGGACTCATAGGTATGTTATGAGTGTGTTTCTTTTTTTAGACGACCTTGGAATAATAATTATGTAACAATTTTATCAGTTGCGTCAGGAACGGCCTACATTCAGAATGTTTAAAGGTGCATGCTGACCGGAAGGCTGGCTTTTTAGAAGCTTTTCACACTAATCACACACATTATATAAAGGCGAAAGTTTGTAAGTGTGTAAGTATGTTTGTTCCTTTACGCTGCGGCTACTAAAGCGATTTGGCTGAAATTGGAATGGAAATAGATTTTTCTCTAGATACACATAGGCTACTTTTCATCCCGGAAAAATCCATGGTTCCCGCGGGATTTGTGAAAAACTGAATTCCACGCGGACGAAGTCGCGGGCGTCCTAGTATTTAATATGTTGGTAAAATTTTACGGAAGCTGCATTAGCAATGTTCGATTAGACTGAAGATTCTTCTTTTTACCCGACTGCAAGAACGGTTATGTTTTTCGCGCGTATCTTGTATGTATGTATTTAATATTCTTTATTACCTCATAACTTCCAAACCGTTGAACGGTAGTTGAGATCGTTAGATACGTCTTAATAACTCAAGTGTTCTTAGATAGGCGAAGTTAAAAAAAACCTCTAGGTACAGCGATTGTGATATAGACTCGAGGTAAAAAAAAACGAAAATTTCGAGCATATGGGTATCAAATTCAAGGGCTCATTAAGAGGATTTCAAAATGGTATATTATAGTATATAGATGACTAGGTGCGAGAAAGTTAGGCTTTTTTTTATTATTTATTTTAATCAATGATTAGTTAGCCCTTGACTGCGAACTCACCTAATGTTAAGTAACGATACAGTCTAGCATGGCTGCGGGGTTACTTCGAAGATGTATAAGTTTTTCTATACCTCTGCAAATTTATACGGAGCATCATCCCAGAATGCTAAATTGATTGGCGGTATGTTTGGGCCCGATAAGGTTGTAACTAAATGATAAGAGAGACAACAAGGAGAAGAGAGATTAGAGAAAAAGATGAGAAGAGGAAAAGAGGAAATGCGTGAGGTCCCGTGTCACCTTTGGAGTACAGAGGAGTTTATTTTAGTCCATGCAAGTCGGACATGCCCTGACGACAAGTAGGAATCACAGGGTGATCAATAAAGGGTGGTAACTAACCACTAGGCTACCACCAGACTAGACCTAAGCCAATTTGGAAAATGTAAAATCCTTAACTAACCCGCATTGGGAATCGGGCCTCTCTTTTGAGAACCACAGGTTGACTTTAGTGACTACGTAATTATATTATAGTACCTATCATGGAACAGATAACTGATCTGATCCACCACGCTGGCTCAACGCGGATTGGCCGATTTCCCACACGTAGATAATTAAAAAAATATCTCAGGTATGGTTAGGTTTCACGTTCTCACGTTTGAGACACGTCACTTTTTTTTTATTAAAATGCACATAACTGAAAAGTTAAGAGGTGCATGCCCGTACAGGATTCGAAGGCACGCCCTCCGAATCGAAGGCAGAGGTCATATCGACTGGGCTATCATGGCTTCCGGGTTTCCGGCTTCACACTACTTTATATACGGTCTTACTTACGGTACTTCATATAGACGGTCGTCTGTATGAAGTTCATAATACGTATTTTTATCGTGAATCATGGCAAACTTTCAAGAGTGAAACGAACTGTAGTAATATTATATCAAGCTATTGTAATAATAAGATAGTAGCATAAGGACATTATTGAAAGTTAAAATTAAAAAATATATACATATATTGAATTACTACCTTATTTAGATCTTCGATAGTAAACAAACGAGTAACGACTCGTACCGAGAGAGTATCTTTCGGTACTACAATTAGTTCTCGTGGATATATTACGTGTCCACATTCCTCCCGGTCTGCAAGCACCTTAATAGCATAATTAGTATATTTTAATACGACCTTAATGCCTTATTTGTATTTGGCGAGTGAAAGAAAACCTACTCGATATACCAGTAGATATACTTTCAAAAATATGGAGTTCAGGGTTTCATTATCTGGTCCTGAGACGTTGGAAGGTTCTACCTTTTCCGCGATATATGAGAAGGGTACCTGAACTTTTTCAAGTACTTTGGTGTAATAACGACTATGGTTATACGATACATACTATATCAGTTTTGTTTTATACAACAACTGCAGGCTAATTAACTTAGTTGACATATTATACGAAATAATTAAGATACCATAAAAAACAATACTTGTAAAATGTAGCAACTCTCGCAGTCAGTTATTCTACCGCAAAAAGTTGTGAGATCCATGTAATACCAAATCGGTTACTTTATTCTGTCCGTAATTAAGGGATTTTCTGTTTCAAGTTATTACGTAATTAGCTAACCTAACAACATCATAAAGTGACCATATAAATATTAAAAATCTTTTAAATTTTAAATAAATAGATTGACTACTAGGGCACGCCCTTTTTTTTTTGCTCGACTTGCGGCGGCACTGCCGTGCCCCCAGATTCTATGTAACATAAGTTATCCGATGCCTATTAGTGGATATCGTATGGTAGGTAGATGACATTTTGTTAGTGGATTTGATGTTTTTTTTTAATAAGTTGATATATAATAAAAAATAATGAACAAAATAGTGAATAGGCTAGCTAGGCCTGTAGCATATGGCACGTCAATTCTCTTTCTACAAACGCTTCCGGATACCGGAACGCTAAATCGCTTGGCGATACGTCTTTGCGGTAAAGTAGTAACTAACCACGTGCCTTTGCCTACCACCAAACCAGACCTGAGCTGAGCCGTGAAGCCCAGTGGATATGACCTCTGGCTTCGATTCAGAGGGCGTAGGTTCGAATCCGGGTCATGCACCTCCAACTTTTCAGTTACGTGCGTTCTAAGAAATTAAATATCACTTGTCTCAAACGGTGAAGGAAAAACATCGTGAGGAAACCTGCATACCTAAGAATTTTCTTAATTCTCTACGTGAAGTCTGAGAATCCGCATTTGGCCAGCGTCATGGACTAAGGTCTAACTCCTCTCATTCTGAGAGGAGACTGAGAGGTGCTCAGAAGTGAGCAGAATATGGGTTGTTGATGATGAAACCAGACCTGAGTCAAGCAGAAATTATAATTTAACCCTAAACTTACCCCAGCTGGGAATTTAACCTAATACCTGTTTGTTGAAAACGACAACACTACCAACAGCGCAGAGAGGTCGTCAAAACGTTCTATTGTTAAATTTGAATTTTGAATTTAACCTAATAGTAAATAGATGAGTTTAATTATTCATACTTTAGCGAAGGCCGTCGCTACTCGATCTATTATTTATTATGTCTTGATAACTTTGAGAAGTTGTCAATTATAATGAAGTAGGTTAGGATCAAGGTGCTGTGATAACAAGAGTCAGAGGTAACGTATGATTACACAGATACATTAACAACGGTCATCGTTATAGTACGGTCAATTTATACATTCGTAGCTACATAAATTCCCACCAAGCCGAAAATCAGTAAAGCTACTGTTACACATGCTCATTTCAAGCACGAAAGCATGCTACTATTAAGCAGTTGCTACTTATTAGCATGTGTATTGCAACATTGCTAATAATGAGCATGCTTATTTCGAGCTTGCTCAAGAATCAACAGTCGTACGATTTATGAGCATGCTACTTGCTTTGCGGATGGAAGGGGGCGTGCTTTAAGCGCGTCTGAACAGGCTTGCTTATTGAGTATGCTTGTCGATCAGCATTGCTATTCTATATTCTCTTCACCTTCATCTCTCCCTGTATAACACGATACTATAGATAGAGAGCGAGAGATACAAATTAGCATGTGTAATTGGAATGTTTGCTTTGAGCATGCTTATTCAGAAGCATACTTAAAAATAACATGCTTATTGCTAGCAAATGTAAATTGTAAACTGATGATAAGCATGCTCGTATGGAGCATGCTATTTTAGAGCATGTGTAACAGTACTTAAAGATTATTTCAAATTTGATTAAAAATAAAATTTTAAAGTACCTACCCCATATTTCCCCTGTGAGGAAAAAAAATATTCAAGGTCAAAAGTCAAGAAAATCAGTTTTACGCAATTTTCAGCAAAACGGTAAGTTTTATTATTCAATACTTCAGAAATTAATTGTAGATCATTAAATTATCTACAAAAAAATGTATCAATACTTCTTTTCCTACGAACCACCGTTTTTAAGATACAACCTAGATAATACCTACCTATAAATTTTAACGCCTTATATTTTTTCCTCTATGATGTATGGATTAAAACAATGTTCAAAAAGGACGCTGGGCCTATGGTAGAATATGGGTTAGTTAAAGCATGTTTTTAATGGTTTCATAATATTAAAGTTAATATTCAGACTATTAAGCTAAATATGGACATTGGAGGTCTGCGTCGGCTGTTATGGCGAAATCGGAATTTCCTTTATTTTAAAATTGGTAGGTTTACTAGATTACGATTAACGCCCAGACCCAATCAGGGTCAAAGTGGGGCAGCAAATTCACATACCTATCAATAATTTGGTCTTTCCTGATCGTGGTTGATCACGCGATAGTCACATTTTATTACTGTTGAATTACTCTGGTTGTGTGTGTTATAAAAGTGCATACCCTTTATGATACCTATATGGTATTTTTGGACATCGTTCCATCGTTCCGGAACCTTGAATTTTTCCGGAATAAAAAGTAGCCTATAATGCTGATCAATAACTTGAAATAATAATTCAATGGTTCAACCATTCCATAGATTAGCCCGAATAAACAGACAGACAGACAAACATTATAGTTATCATCATCATTAACAGTCCATATTCGGCTCACTGTTAAAAGCACGAGTTTCCTGAGAAAATGAGGGAGGGAAATTAGGAAAATTCTCAGGTATGCAGGTTTCCTCAGTATATTTTCCCTTCACCGTTTGATACACGTGATATTTAATCTCGCACATAACTGAAAAGTTAGAGGTGCATTCCCGGACCGGATTCGAACCTACGCCCTCCGAGTAGAATATAGAGGTCATATCCATCACGTCTCTAAACAATTATAATTATAAGTATTTAGAAAACAGTTATTTTAAAATCACAGACGCAATTTTATCCTATTGTACATTTATTGATAATATTGGCCGTGGTAGCCCAGTGGATATGACCTCTGCCTTCGATTCCGGAGGGTGTGGGTTTGAATCCGGTCCGGGGCATGCACTTTTCAGTTGTGTGCATTTTAAGAAATTAAATATCACGTGTCTCAAACGGTGAAGGATAGAAAACATCGTGAGGAAACCTGCATACCAGAGAAATTTCACAATTCTCTGCGTGTGTGAAGTCTGCCAATCCGCATTGGGCCAGCGTGGTGGACTATTGGCCAAACCCCTCTCATTCTGAGAGGAGGAGAGACTCGAGCTTAGCAGTGAGCCGAATATGGGTTGACTGAGTGATAATATTGATGTATTGACATGTATTGGTAAGATTTTTATGATACCTTTGGCAAGAGTCAGATAGTATATCATAATCTCTTTGTTATTTAACATAAATAAAGAAATAGACAAAACTTTCGTTAAGACTGCCCGATGCCTTAGCAGATATGATATATATTCAGTAAGGTTATTTTAAATGAATTGTGCTTGAAACTTTTATATACCTACCTATACGTACCACTACCAGCTATAATACCGACAACTCAACCTTAGCAAAAAGTAAAAGACGCAAAGGAAAAGGACGTCGTTATAGCAATGACTCAGAAGTGCAGCGATGCAGTTAGCATTTGACTGACGTGCATTTAGATAAAAACATTGTTTGAATGGGACAACCCAACGACCTACGTGTACTAATAATATTATTATTATAGCGGTTGTCCGCGACTTTGCGTACAATCTGATTTCTCGTGAGGTTAACAACCCTATGCCTATCTTGGCCGTGATATTTATATCAGCTGCTTTTAACTTGCCTTATTAGTTGGTACGGTTATGTATGTGTGGGTTAAATCTTGGGGGCTTGGACTAATAAGCTATAGACAAGCAACACCCAATAATTTTTCACTCCAAACTGAGACAATATGAGCGTAAGAGCTAAGCTAATTAACTTCGTCGACACGCACACACAAGCGTGCTTCCCGTAGCGTAGCGTCAAGTGCCCCGGTTTCGGGGAACGTAAAACGGCTTACGAATCCGGCGACTACACTTGGGAGTTCATTTGAAGCCACAATAGTTCAAGGTAAAGGGGTTGGTTCGATCTCCAGCCACTGGGCTATTGTTGTACCGTACCCACTTCTTACTTTCACTTAATATATTATTTCCCGACTAGTTAGCGGGGAATCGGAATATTGGTCATATTTTAAAGATATTTGACGGCCGCGTGGCGCAGTGGGTAGTGACAATGCTTTCTGCATCCACGGCCGTGGGTTCGATTCCCACAACTGGAAAATATTTGTGTGATAGCATGGGTATTTTCCAGTGTCTGTGTGTATTTATACGTTATATAAGTATTTATATGTAGTATATAATTGTATATAATATTATAATATCAACTATCTTAGCACCCATAACACAAGCTACTCTGTATGCTTACTTTGGGGCTAGATAGTGATGTGTATTGTTTAAGTATATTTTATTTATTTATTTATTTATATGGCAAATATTACTTTAAAATGAAAAAATCACTTCTGAACCGTTTCTCCTTAACGAAGGACTCTGAAGTATTGGATGCTTGACCAGTTTTGTAATAAGATAGGTACTGTAGCCAGGTTTGTGTTTTATTAGGACCTTACATATGAAATTGTTAGAAATAAGTTGATCGATCGATCGATCGTGCTTTCTTTTACGACTTCGCATCAATATTTCTTCGAACCGTTTCTGCATCACTGGTGACACGATGAAACTCGTACTCGTAAATAGCGCGATATTTCAAGTTTTCCATTTTATAAACTGAGTGACGCAAAGAAATACCAAAAGAGGAAAAACCAAATGAATTACCAGGCAGAGGGTAGCTGTATAAATTCGAAATTGGAACTGCTAACCAAAGAGAAGATATTTGAGATTAAAGTGACCAGTATGACAAAACGCCAATTTCGTATCTAAGGATATTATATTAGCAGTCATCGTCATTATTATCAACCTATTTTAGCTAGCCAGGCGTTTCCATGCTGCTCTAGGGTGATAATGTTTTACTCTTCAAGGATCATTATCAGATGTTAACGGTTATGGCCGGGAACGATGGCTTAACGTACTCTCCGAGGCATGTAAGTGTAACACCACCAACTTCCGACCTCCTGAAGCGCATGGTTACCAGTATAAAAGTTTGAGGCGTAAGTGTTAAACCTCACGATTACACGATAACACGTTAACACCTACGCATTAGATGATGAACACAGTGTACCACTGTGGGACGCGTTCCTTACATGCTCTGTGTAATATGTTTGTCTGTTTATTCTACTAATATTATAAAGGCGAAAGTTTGTGTGTAAGTGTGTAAGTACGTTTGTTCTTCTTTTACGCTGCGGCTACTGAAGCGATTTGGCTGAAATTTGGAATGGAAATAGATTTTACTCTGGATTAATTAACACATAGGCTATATTATATTTTCATCCCGGAAAAATCCACGGTTCCCGTGGGATTTGAAAATACTGAATTCCACGTGGACGAAGTCGCGGGCGTCTTAATATATAAGTATGATTCACTTGTTATTAGCAGGGCTATTATCTAACTCGATGTACCATTCAAAAAATCAGTCACTACATCGTTTTTCATCGTATTTTCATCTAACATTATTTTTTCAACGTAATGGGTTAATTATCGTCATTTTACGTATAATGGCATTAGTATAGCAGTGGTAGTAGCAAGTAGTAACTTTATTTTAACGAAAAACTCGTATTTACGTAATTTCGTTGAAATAATCATGTTAGACAATCGCAAAAACAAAAATCACTGCCACTTTATGTGAAATGGCGCTATCAATGTTATTTCGGTAAAATAACTAAGTTAGATGATAACAAAAACAAAAATGCGATGAAAAATGATTTAGTGACTCATTGTTTGAATGGTACACTGAGATACATAATAAGGCCGCTGGTAGGCATAAGCCACACGCACCCGTTAATTAATGCTACTCGTTTAAAAAGAAAAACATTCTCGCTGGGCAATTTATTGACAAAAATACATAGTAATTACAACTGTCAAGAGAGGTTACATGTTAGTTAACACCGTATTTCTGCGGCTACTTACCAAGATTCGCACTTAACTAAGCTGACGTGGACATAACTGAAATATGACACTTCTTGTGACATATGTGATAACGTGAAATGCGATTACGACGTCAAAATGGGCAGATGCCATCTTTATCTTTAGTAGGTATTAACTTACAAGTAGGCATTGATTTTTTTTTATTTGTCCCCAACAACATTTGGGGACAGGCAAAGATCGCTGACCATACAGCCTGTTCTGTAGTCAATAAAGTTCATGAGTTAGTATGTATTTTAGCCACTCTCATCCTGAGAGGAGACTCGTGCTCAACAGTGAGCCGAAAATGGGTTGTTAATTATTATGATGAAGATTAGTAATTGTTTATAATTATGTATTACAAAATCAAATAATAAGTTCTGTTTAGTTAGTATCTTCGTAAAAGAAATAATTTCTATAAAAATCATTACCTATCTTGAAAATATAAAGAGCATTTGAACTGGTCATTCATGAGCTTGATCTGTGATCTAATCGTATTGAATTACAGTCCCAACTCAACATGAGAAGATAATAAACTACCAAAGTACCTACCTAGGTACACCTGTGTTTATACCCACACTTGTACACTATGATAGTGTCTCGACCATCTTTATTAAGCTTGCTAGAGTATCAGGAACTACCTACTACCATACTACTATAAATAAAGAAGAAGAAAAAATACTTTGCACACAATATAAAACAAAATAAGGAGAAAGAGGGGGAAGGTTAGATATAAGATCCTATAAACGGTAGGCACGTATTTTTCATTTTACCAGTAACCGTCATCAGTTAAACAGATATGAATATAATATATGAATCATAATGCTATAATAATTTAAGAAATCACAAAACCCTGATATTTAAATTGTGGCGTAAAAATATAAATTTAATTTACGTAAATAAAAGTAAATCACAGTGCATGGCAGTGCCCTCACCAAGCCGAAATAAAAGTGTATAGTTAAAAAACAAATTTTAACATATACCTATATATATTTTAACTTTAATTTATATATGACGCTTTTTGTGCGATTTTTTACAATTACTGTAAAACTTTAGCTATTAACTATTAATTATGAGTTGGGATGACTGAATGACGTTTCGCTACTTACACTCGCTGTTTATGATAATCGATAATTGTGATTGTACAACGATAAATAGAAACGATGCCCCGTGACTTTGATAAGACAAGAAATAAGTGCGTATCATATACATTATACATTTACTTAAAGCCACGAGGCTGTTTGCTATACCTAGTAGAATAAATCGTATATTTTGTGTTAAAAATATTAATGTTTTAAAAAATTCCGTTTTTGAATATAGGTTTTTTAAAAGGGACCTTATTCGCATACTTATAGGAAACCGACTATTTTAGGCCCAGCATGTTGCAGAAAAAAATTACGAAATATCCTCTATTTATGATAAAAATTCAGTTCTTAACATTTTTTGAAATGTCTGTTTTTTGTTAAAAACTTGCCCTTTGTAACCTAAATGTACTTGTGCATAAATCTTGATTATGCTCTTTTTTATGCAACTCTCAATAAACTTAAATTAAACCAATGATTTTAAACTTAATTCGTGGTTGTTCATTACGAATATTATTTAAACGGGTACATACCACGACATATCGACATTAAAAATCTCGTCGTTTTATCGTGATATGTACCTGTTTAAATTAAACCAGTCTAAAACCAATGCGAATTTTCGTATTTTTTGTGAAATGCTGAGCCCAATATCCATCTATAGCTTCTTTTGTAGTTCACGTTTTATATCAACATTCGAGTGTACAAGTCATTAGAAATGAAAAATCTTTCCACTTTTACTAGTGTTAGTAAATTGAACGCACTTTTGAATATACGCGCGTAGTAAAAGCGGCAACGTCGCAACGCTTGGGCAGCGCGGGGGTGGGGTAGCCGGCGCTCGCGGGGGACGGTAGCAACAGGCGCCACGTGCATCGCGGCCTTGCCACTGTTCGCGCCTTTTTAGATACCTAGCCTTACTCCAATCGTACCGGCTATCGTTACATAAGTTTCAAATATTTGGATGTATCACGGGCGATACAGACCGTAGAATTAACTGTTTGTGGTTGTCTACTGATGGGTAAATGAAGACGGTCGTTGTAATAGTAATTACTAATACTGAACTAGAACAGTGGTAGTAACTAGTAATACTTAACCAAAACATTTTCATCATCATCATATCTGCCGATGGACGTCCTCTGCAGGCCTTTAGTAGAGACCTCCAAACACCACGATCTCGACCACGAGGGATTTTGTTTTAATCATGTTAATTTTCAGGCTCACCTGTTGAGATACTCTGCTGAGGTCATTGCGCATGCTATTAACTAGAACATAGAATTACTTGAAAACTACATAGGTATAGCAGTAACTCGGGAATCTCGGTTTTTTTCCCTTCAAAAACGATTTTTCAAATAAATTGTAGGAATTCCAAATTTAAATAAATCTGAGAGGTCATCTTCAATGTTCAAATGGATATCTACCTACTTCTTTTTTTATATATTCAGGTAGGTAGGTATCTATTTTATCTTGCACATGAATCAAGAATTGAATCTTCGACTGTTTGCAGTATGTGTTTGTAAGATCTACTTTTATTTGGTATAAGTAGGTATGTGGCACTTATTTCAAGCACCACTTTTAAATGCGAATTAGAATAATGGATGAGATACTACAATCATTTAATATAATATTTAAAAGCGACAATTTAAGGACATTATTCCGCGTAGGCGCTCGCAGCTGAGCAAAATAATCACAGCTTACATTAGGTATGTAGATGGGAGTCGACACGGAAGTCATTAACGTTTTGTGGCCTTCGCTAGCCACGGGACCGATTGAAGTACCTACTATGGCCCTTTTTCCTGGTGATGTAATATCATGAACTTCAACACCTCTAACTATTGCACGTTATATGTCTTCTAGAAATTTCCTCCCAATTATAAATCATTCAACATTAATTGAATGACTATTGTTTAAACTAACTAGATAAAAGGAGACTTCAAAATCTCAAAAACACAGAAATTTCGTGATCTCTATTTTAATTTCTTTTTATGTCCTGTCGCAGATTTTTAAAGACAAGATCTATTGGTAGCTCTCTGAATCAGCTGGTGACGGACTCGTCAAGGAGGATTCCATTATTAACCTTAGTAAAGGATTTATAGAGACTGAAAGAAATGAACAAACCAAGAATAATGAACAAGAAAATAAAATGAAATGAGAATTTCGTCTTGAAAATTGTGTCACTGTGCGAAAAGAACATCTGCCTTATGGAATTCTAGGTATAAAAAAGTTTGTGAAGGAGTCTTTTTTGTAGAATATAACAGTCTACCGAACAGTAATTTTGCCTGTATTTAGCAGTGCAAGTAAAATACCTTAAGAAATCGACAGATGGATAATGTTTGTAATAATTACACAGCTATATTTTCGTTAATAATTAAATAAGGTTAATTGTTAATTTATATCGTTATAATGTTTTATTCGTACATAAATTACAATCTTATTAATCGTTTTTATTTATTTACAGGTAATCAAATTAACGGCTTCTGTAAATTGATCATCTTAGGGTAAGATATGAGATGAGTTATTAGTTTTAGGTTGACAGAAATGCCATCCGAAATATTATTACTTTTATGAGGGAAATCTGTAGAAGGTATGGTTATATATTATGTATCTATGAAGCAAAATATGTACTCGTACAAGAGGGCAAAACGTAAACGTGTTTTATTAATAAGGTACAGGAAAAAGCATCTTTCTATAATGACGAACTGGATGAGAATTTAAGAAGGGTATAACTAATAGTAATGTTACTGAAGTCCTTTAGTAGATTGATGGTTTTCGCTCACATGGTTAAGCAGATCTACTTAAATACAAAATGCTCTTTCATGAAATAAAAATGAACTTATTCAATTATAATGTATTTATTATGATTTTACACTATAATTTATTATTCAATATTGTAGCGGTGCACTATGAAATTGTACAGTACAATGTCGTGAGTATTGACAGCGTGAGTTGTAACAGGTGATTTTGACAGTAGTTTATCGTCGATAGGGACGTTATTATTCCACCCGTTATTAACAATGATTATTTTTTTATCGTAGATTGTCGATCTGGCTTGCAGCGATTAATATTTTTCTTTATTCCGACATGTTTCAAACTCAAATTCCAAATAGTTTTTATTTAAAGTAATCAATATTCAAAAGTTGGCGTAACGAAATTAAAAATCTCAATGTCTTAAAGTAAGCAGCGTATTTGGTAGTTTTTTTTTTTTGCAAATTGAGATCTTTTCAAATGCTTTTTATAAAATTCCTAACAAAATGTTTTTTTATATAGAAAGACTTAAATCGTATATAAAGTAAATTAGTAAATTTTGTAGGTACTTAGTTATACGTAAAAGTACATAACTTCCTAATTTAATTTACAAAATCTTGGCTCTCGTACCGTTTGATAGAGCAATTTGGAGGATGCATATTCCTAAATGCGTTACTCAAATTAGTGCAGTCAGGGGTAGTACAAAATTCAATTTGCTTTCAACGTGCGGTGAAGAAAAAAAGAAGCCTGCTAAAAATTATATTCCATTTTTCCGGTTCCAGTCCGGGGGTTACACGCAAGCTGGCGAATCTAAAAAATGAGATTAACTCCAACGCTTATAGGAAATCGTTAAAGCAGTTCGAGCATGGAATATTAAAATGTGCAATGGAAAATCCTCATCAATTTTACTATACCTACGTTAGGGCTAAGATAATGGGCTCACAACAAAATAAAATAAAGCAAGATAGTCTCATTAGACTATCTTTTTTATTTCTTCATAAAGAACTGCTGCTCATTACTCACTATAAAATTAGATACTGACTTAACGGATTTGATTAGTAATTTTTGTTTGTTGATTTAGAAATCAAAAAGAAGTCGGAAAAGTCTTACAAATCTGAATAGGGGGTTAAATAAGAAATGTTATTTGGGTAATTTTAGATGGCATGAAGTTCAATAACCTATTGAAGTTACACCAAGACAATGAATTTGTAGTATTATATTCGTAGAACTGAATTTACATCAGTGACAATATGTACCGGAGAGAAGGGAAAAATTTAGTACATGCCTGGTGTACCTTATGATGATGACAATGATGATAATAATAATAATAAGCTCATAAAAACGATAAAATAGATACGTCCGACCCTGCTTTGGGGTTATGTAGTGATGTGTGTGATTGTTTAAGAAAAAAATCTAATGAGTGCCAGAACCAGTTGCTTTTGTGATAGTTGACGTTAATCTTCATTACATTAAACAGAACATGCGTTACTTTCCTTGCTAAGTGGGATAGCGTTCCTGGACATAGGCTTCAACACTGTCAGTGTGCGCGCAGATATTTTGAAAACTTTGTTGACACACTACCGTGTAACTACATGTAGGTGATTTTATATTTTACCGGATGACACACAAGCAAAGAAAAGTGGAAATTCAATAAAAACGAGGCCTCATAAAATTTATGGGGTAAAAAAACCGAAATAAAAACTTTCTTTATCTTTTTACCGATTATAATTTATACGACTTTTACGATATAAGTTGTGTTTATGCTTAGACTTTATACCTAAATATGTAAATGGGAAAGAGGAAGAATTGGTTTTATCATAAATTGAAGGGAGCGTTATAAGTGCGTTGATATGATAAACGATAGCTGTCAAAGCTAGTTAGATATGAGAAAGTGACTGTAAGAATCCTTTGCACATCAAAGGATTGGTTTTATGGCATCTTTGGTATAATGTTCTCGTGTACGGTTTAAAGGTATAGAGATGTGTCGCTTTTACAATATCATTACCTACATATTCTTCTATATTGGAGAGAAGGTAAATAAAAAAAAACGAATATAGATAAAATTCGGTGATTATGGTCTAAGATCCGACATTAGAACTATCAGCGGGTAATTAGTGATCTGATACTGATGCCAAAAATGCAATCACTAAAATTTTTGTCTGTCTGTATGTTCGTCATGGAAACAGAAACTATTCGACGGATTTTAACGAATCTTGCTTGGTACAATTATTCTTCATACTCCTGGCACAGAAAACGTATGCTCCTTGGAAGGTATAGTATACTTTTCATCACGCTACGATCAACAATTAAAAAAAAATAGGAGCAGATCAGTGAAGGGAAATGTTGGGAAAACGGAAGAAGTTACTCCATTTTTACAGCGATAGTACTGTAGGGGCTGGATTAAAGGGGTCTAAGGGCGAAAGAAATTGCGGGCGTCCGCTAGTAAATCATAAAACATTGACATGCGAGTAATTGATGGAAAATAGATGGTCAAATCCACAAGATGTGCAGAGGTTCTTTATAGTGAACTTAATCTTATATTTATGCAGTTGACGCCCAAGGTCTAAGCTATAAAGCTAGCCATTATTGGACATGTGAACCTTGACGATAACATATTATGTAAATCTGCAAATATACGTAATATTTCCTTACGTTATCTTAATATTTTTAGACTAACTAAAAGATTTTTTTATATTTAATCGCTATCCCATTTACCTTAAATGGTTATTTTTGTTTATTTTTTTTAATTGTATTTTAAATATCTTAAATATATAAATGCGAAAGATCATTCATCACGATATCTTGAAAACCGCTTGACGTACAAAGTTGAAATTCGGCAGGGAGGTAGTTCATAGATAGTAGAGGTCCACTAAGAACGGATTTTGCGAGAGGACCAGATTAAGGAGGTATAAAGGCGGACGAAGTCGCGGACGTCCGCTATTTAATAGTAATTGACAGACTAAGCAGATGCACGGCTATTACAGAAATAATATCAATGGTGATAAAGTCAAGGCTTGGGTTATTTAATTTTTTATACAGTTTATTATATTTTGTAAATAGATAACTACTCTTATCTATTTCCTCGTAATTGTGCTGTAATTAAATTTTGCATTTATTAAATAAGTTTGGTGTAACACAGCTCGAGACCGGTTCTAAAGGGCCTTTTATGAACAAGTCGACAACCTTCAGAGGCTTTTTGTTGACATCAAAAAGGTTTCCGCTTATACCATTCCCTAAATCATTGTGAAGGCAAATCCGTCGGTTATTTTTTTGTAAAAAAAAGTAATATAATGAAACTAAAATAAAGTGGCTGTGCGCTTAGAAATTAAAATCGATTTCGCGTTTACCGTTGATTAAAAAGTTTCATTTCGAAGATACTAATAGTTGTTGCAATTGAGTTGTTGATAGCTTGGTTCATAATAAATGACTTTCATTAAACTACTTGCGATGAAACGATAATCGCTATTATACGGAAGGTTTTAAGATGTGTCAATTCCTCTAATATACCTAAAAGATGACGAAGACGCCTGGCTGTTTAAATTCCACCCCCATGATGTGGATATCAAAGGGTTTGCTGTCAGGAATACGAAAATAATAGTCGCGTGGCTTAAATCCACTGTTTGTAATTTTTTAAAAGCGTGTTTTTTTAGTTATTTAACTATTTAAAGTTTGTTTGGATGACATTACTTTTTGGCTGGACAACTTTACTTTTTTGACAACTACTCACAGCACAATAAAAACCTCTCTTTTTATCAAAAACTTTTAATTCATCGTTAAACATAGACATATCCAAAGCAATACCTAGTTAGATCTTCACATATTTTGTTGAATTTGATACAATACATTTATACCAGACAGAGGGTCGACCGGAAATATATAAGTTTTAGAAACATACAAGTTTTGAAAATGGTCTACGAGAAAATGAAGTTGGGCAACCTCTGGTTTAAATGTAATATGTAGGTATCGAGACCTTATTGTTCGGAAGTGCTTATACGTGGCCTATGTCCAGCAATGGACAGCTGAAAATGATGATCATGATGCAGGTATTATAAGGGTTGATTGACAATTTGGAATTTTCAAAAACCCATGCTTAACTAATAATGCTAAACCGATACTTTACGATTATATTTTGCGAACACATATTAGACTACACTACCAACTATCTAGGTAGGTACTTATGTGCCAATAATTTTAAAAAGTCGCCTGCGCAGTTCTGTCATTATCAAAGTCACCTTGAAGGTTGTAGACCATTCTATTGGATATTTTGTGGTTATTGACCACTATCTACGACTCAGCCCTCAAAATCATACGCAGAATGTTGTCCGTCTTTGCTTTGTAATATTGAAATAACTAATACATGTTGAAAACATAAAATTCAAAATTTTTAAAGACCCCCGAAGTTCATGAAATTATTAATAACTACTCTCTCGATCAAGTCATCAATATTTTCTTTCACTGCGCTTTCATTCACACCACTCGAGTATTTTAGCAAACATTCGGTTATTCTTCCACACTTTAACCCCCCAGAACTTTTTAACGGCTCAACCGATTTTCAACAAACATGTCTAAGAACTTACGTACCTACATAAATCACCTTTCATACAAAACAAACTAAATTGAAATACAGTTTATCCGTTCGGGAGGTATGGTGCCATAGACAGACAGACGCGTCAAACTAACACCCGTCTTTTTGCGTCGGGGTTTAAAAATGTGATGAATTTATTTATTTAGGAATAAGTTTAATAATGAATCGGGAAATAGAAATAATAATAATTACACCCCCTCTGAAAGCATGTTTAATCATTGGGCGCGGTCATTATTTTTACCATAATTAGTACAAAGATCATTACAGATAAGATTATCATCATATGCCCGCTAATCTACATTCAATCAGCGTGGCGTGTCTAAGTTCCAAATTTTATATCCTATGAGGGAAAGCTCTGGCCCTGCAGTAGGTCATTAAAATGGACTCATCATCATCGTATGCCATCCTCGAACCAAAGTTTGGCGGTCAATACGTAAATAGCCTTCCTATTTTTAGCCGCTTCTTTTAGCTGCTGCCTAGCCCAGTCCACTCCCTTATATCTGCAGCCATTGTCGTCTTTGGCAGCATTGTGCTCTTTTGCCCAATGTTTTCCCTTCCAATAACTTGGAAGTGAAAACTGGGCTCTTCTCTGCATGTGCCCAAAGAAAGCAAGTTTTCTTCGCATTATAGTAGACACTAGCGGACGCCCGCGACTTCGTCCGCGTGGAATTTAGTTTTTCACAAATCCCTCGGAAACCATGGATTTTTCCGGAATAAAAAGTAGTCTATGTGTTAATCCAGACTATAATATATCTTAATACCAAATTTCAGCTAATTCGGTTCAGTAGTTGAGGCGTGAAAGAGTAACAAATCATCAAAATCATCAGTTTTCGCATATCCACCAAAAACCAGAGTAAAATCTATTTCCATTCCAAATTTCAGCTAAATCATTTCAGTAATAGTGGCGTTATAGAGTAATAAACATTCAAACATCCATACAAACTTTCGCGTTTATAATATTAGTAGGATAGGATGATGGTGTTGATGGTATGTATTGCGAAATCGTAACAAAATCACGTCAAATTAATAACCGGTTGTAAAACTTCTATATAATATCGAGCTTTTGTTTTCAAGAGCGCGCGCTAAGTGTAGTGTACTCAAGGTCATCAGTACCACGAGTAGTGTGCGATTACCGTTTGTTTAATTCGTTTTACTGAATTTAATAATTTTGTCGGTTTTCCTTATGCACTAATTGGGCCATTTTTCGAATGTTATCGGAATACTAGGTTAAGATGGCTTCCCGGCGTGTGATTTCACAGTAGTTGCCATGTCAGCTCGGCTCGCACTATCGTTTCATGGTTCGAAAAGCGTTCTGTGGGTTTGCCCCTGTTCACACTTATGGTGACATGCTTGAAAGATTAGCCCCCGGATTCTGTAAAGTTACAGCGCTGTGACATCGTTGGTTTCCATGGAAGCTTCGTGGTTAGTTACATTTTATTTTTGACATCCAATAGATATTAAGTTCAAATTCAAATAAAACTTGTTACAGGCGAATATTACAACGACGAGCATAAAATAGCGGAATCTCATCCCTGTTGTGATAGATGCTACTTTGATTACGTCAAAGATCTGCAGGGCCAGCAATACAAATTATAAATTGTGGCTCATTGGCTAATTCTTAATTTTATACGAAGTAACCTGCATGATTACCTAAGAATTCTCCATAATATTCTCATGATTTGTGAACTCTGCCAATCTGCATTTAGTTAGCCTGGCGGAATATGGTCATAACTTTTCTATTAGTCGATTGTCGGATTTCACACGTTTAAATTTATAGCCAGACTAAAAATAAACCCAAAATAGGAAAGTAGATTATAAACTATGCTTAAGAATTCATCAGTAGTTACAACCTATTTTTATAAAAAAATAAATTGTTTCTAAATCTTAAACATGATCAATAATATTAGGGATGATGACAGTTTTTTTTAATTGTATATAAATTAAGAGTATGCTAATAGGAAAGCAATTTTAAAAAGTAACAGGGTATCTGTGATCATTACTTTTGGAGCTACAGGAATTTAAAGGGTCAGATTTGCGGCACTGCCACGGATCCCTGAAAAAAGGCCCCATACTTTTGTACGATACGAATTAATGACGTCGTAGGTACATAATGATCAATAGATTTGTATGGGCGTTCAAACAAAATAACTAATATCTTTGTTATTAGTGCGTTTATGTTTATAGTAAAAAATGTCACATTTAATGTAAGGAAGCTAAAAATGTTTGAATTTTCCCCTAATTACGATAAATTTAATAGATTTCGAAATTTTATAATCTTATTTATTTTCCAAATATCCAGACAATCTTTGCTTTTTATGTATAAGTTTGTTAACATTGACCTTATTTACCCGAATGTATCATAAAAATCAATATATTCAAAATTACGATAAAGATCACAAAGGGCGGGAATCGATGTTGAAAACGATGTTGAATATCCACAAAGTATGTGTAACCTCAAATCTAAATTAAATAAAACATAGTAAATTGACATCCACTAACAAATACGAATACAAAGACAATCATGGGAATCGATGCTTTATAAAGAAAACCGCGGGTGTTTCGTTAAGGTGTTTAATCTAATACCTCAATAATGCATGCGGTGGAAGCGGAAAGCTTTGAAAATGACCGCCTTATACGGATAATTTCCACAATTAGCATAAAAGACATCGTAACGAATGCGCTCATGAAACATGCAGCGCGAAGCCAGTCATTTGCATCAAACATTCACCGGTTGACTACTATGTCCTTACATAAAACTTGCGGGACTATATTTTTCAAGGCTGAAGCAATTTAAAAAAAAAAAAGTTAAAAAAAAAACCGGCTGCAAAAGTCAATAATCGTTTTGGTTGTACGAATATAAACAAAATCCTTCAGCAAAATACTAATTACTATTACCAGATATATTTTTTAAAATTATGATGTAATAATTTTTTGATTATATTATTTTTAACCCAAAAAAATCTTGTCTCGCCATAACTATTTTTTTTATTCTTTACAAGTTACAATCTACAATCTCACCTGATGGTAAGTGATGATGCAATGTAAGATGAAATCGGGCTAACTTATTAGGAGGAGGATGAAATCCACACCCCTTTCGGTTTTTACACGACGTCGTACCGGAATGCTAAATCGCTTGGCGGTACGTCTTTGTCTGTAGGGTGGTAACTAGCCACGGACAAAGCCTCCCAGACCTGGACCAATTAAGAAAACTTCAATCGATCCAGCCGGGGATCGAACCCAGGACCTCCGTCTTGTAAGTCCACTGCGCATACCACTGCGCCACGGAGGCCGTCAAAAATTTACAAAATATATAAATATATTTTGAGATATTTACATAACGGATAAACACACACTTATATATTATATTACACTTAAAATCTTTTTTATCTCGATATTTTGATAACTCTCCGGGAATACAAACATTCCATAGGCAGGAAACGGAAACGGAACGGAAACTCATACTAATTAATATAATTTAATTGTATCAATAGTACGAAAATTATCTTTATGTATTTCCGTATAAAAAAGTTTTAATATTGAACCGGAAATTCTTATTCGGAAGTTAGTTAAGAGAAAATTTAAGATCTGCTCGCAAGTCGCAACCAACTCTGAATGAACATAATAAAACAAAATGCAATATTTTGCCAAGTTTCAGTTAGTTAGAAGCAGGTACATACATATCAAAGCAATGGTGATTGTGTAAACTTTGCACTAAGTTATTGCAACTACCGAATGCTGCACTAAAATTTCATAGAACTTATGGAAGGAAAACTTGGTCCGATTCAAAAGTAGCGGAACCTCGGTGAACTTAATAAAAAATTTAAATCAGATATAACCTAAAAAGATTTTCAGATCCGCGTGATCGTACCTACCTTTATCGTTGTTAAAGTACTGTCTGCATTTAGCGTTCTTTTTAAACTTAGCTCGGTTTCTTTTTGTAGTTTGCCGAAGTTTTACCTCCCTGTAACATTTTACCGGGGAGCATTTTCCGCGCGGCAATCACATCGAGTTAATAAGTTCCCGTTTCGATGGCTCCTGCGTTTTAAACTTTTAGGATATGAGATAACAAGCTAAGAAAGGAGACGTCTATTTGGCTAAGTCCGCCGGGAATCTTGCTAGATACTTTTAAATTTTAAGTTTAGCGAATTGTTTTTTTTAAATACGAAACGTTTAACAACTTTTTATTTAAGTACGTTTAAATCACCATATGTAATCCCGAATAAGTACAGTTACAGTTACACTGATAGGTACAGTTTCGTCGATATATGTACGAGTATACAGATTATCAACTAAATATAAAACAGAGTAAAAGATTTTTAAGAATTTCCACGCTACGCACGCAAGTTCTATGAGGTTAAATAGGGGGTGAAATGTTTTTTTGTTTGTCATTTTTCAAGTTTGCTTTTGGTAATTGGTATATTTATCGTTAAAATAAAAAAAATGTAGAATGTAATGAGCTTAAAGCTGTAGGTGTACATATGAGCTAATATTCTGTAGCTCAGTTAAATATTAGTATTATTATTCCAGAACGAAATCTATTACCATTCCAAATTTCAGCCAAATCGGTTCAGTAGTTGCGGCGTTATATAATTGAGTAAAAAATACCCATACAAACTTTCGCGTTTATAATATTAGTAGAATATGAAATGGTAGACCTCTTCCTTATCGTGAAAATAAATTATATATTTTGGATAAATAACATTAAAATGATAAAGGCTTTGAAATAATTTTTAAAAATTAAAAAAATATATTTTAAACATGTTTCTGTTTTGCCGACGCTTCTTTAGCTTCACAAACAGTTTTTGACGGACTCCATAGCGCATTGGTATACGCGGTGGATTTACAAGACGGAGGTCCTGGGTTCGATTAGCCCACTTCCATCTTAGATTGCATCGCTTACCATCAAGTGACATTGTGGTCAAGGGCTAACTTATAAATAATAAATAAAACACAAAAAAAAGCCTGTCTGTACATAGTCAGACCAAACCGTCTTCCTAAAATAGAATAACTATACGAACGTGTGATGTGCGCGGATTTACTGTACATTATGAATGGAAAATTTTCATTTTACGAAGATATGGAAATCGCATTCGCATTTCCGGACGTCAGCATATGTACGTGTGAATGTACGAAGAGAAAATCTTGGAAAGTCACTCCTTGATCGGATATTGTTAATATATTTCAAGGTTTGTGTTGTATTGCATCCTACTTCCTAATAATATTATAAACGCGAAAGTTTGTATGGATGTTTGGATGTATGTTTGGATGTTTGTTACTCTTTTTTTTTTTTTTGAAAAAAAGAATATTTGCCATTTTTTAAATATGACCAATATTCCCTAGCTATAGAGGCTCTAACGCCGCTACTACTAAAGCTATTTGGCTAGAAATAGATTTTACTCTGGTTTGACACATAGGCTATTTTTTATCCCGAAAAATTCCATGGTTTCCCGAGCTTTGCCAAAACTGATGATTTTGATGATATGAATGTTTGTTACTCTTTCACGCCTCAACTACTGAACCGAATTAGCTGAAATTTGGTATTGAGAGGCTACTTTTTATCCCGGAAAAATCCATGGTTCCCAAAGGACTTGTGAAAAACTAAATACCAAGCGAACGAAGTCGCGGGCGTTCGCTAGTATATATATAATTTACAAAACAAGGTTATTGATTCCTTCGTAACTGAAGCGAAGAAACCTGCTTGCCAAAAATAACCACGTATAATTGGTACCTACTATTTTTTTTTATTGTTTATAAGTTAGTCCTTGACTACAATCTCACCTGATGGTAAGTGGTTGTAAATCCACCGCGCATACCACTGCTCCACGGAGACCGTCAAAATGTATATGGTGCATAATTATTTTCTACATGCTTACTTTCTATTGAATCATGTCATGTCTTCCGCCAAGCGACTTAGCGTTCCGGTACGACGTCCTATAGAAACCCAAAGGGGTGTGGATTTTCATAATCTTCCTAACAAGTTACCCCTTTTTCATCTCATATTGCATCATCACTTACCATCAGGTGAGATTGTAGTCAAGGGCTTACCCTTGACTACAATCTCTTGTAAAGAATAAAGAAATCTTGACGTAATTTGCAAAATACAAGTTAAATAAAGTGGGTAGTTAGCTTAATCATTATTCATTATAAGACATAAAAAACTACCACGCAATTATTCTATACTAGGCGACGCCCCGCAGTCTCACTCGCGTAGTTTCCGTTCCCATGATATTAAAGGGATAAAATATAGCCTATGACACTCACAAATAATGTGGCTTTCTAGTAGTAAAAGAATTTACAAAAATGGTTCAGCAGATCCAGAGCCTTACCCCCTACAACAACATAAACTTTACCTATTTGTAATATTAGTAGACAAGCCTTTCTATTTGGTGTAAAGTGAAGAAATATTTTCTTAATATAGCAACTGATGAGTTTTATTTTCAGCAGAACTTGCCTTCCGAAGCCGTAGTAGTCTTCATCAATAAATTTGACGTTTCAAAAGTGGTTGGAAACTAAGCCTACTTAAAATAAAAGTATTTGAGTTTTAATATAATATTAGTATTTATAAGCCTCTTTAAAAATGCGTATGCGAGTTTGTGTAAAAATTATTTTCTTTTAACATTTTCTTTTTACAAATAAAATATAATTAACTAGCATCTGGTGAGTAGGCATACTTAGTATGTATTAAAAGAATAAATAAAGTTACTCCAGTTTGCACTACTGGAGGGAAAAGAAAAACACCCTCGATTCGCATTCTCCAATTACTCTAACCGAGTTCTCACCTCCCGGGCCTTCATATTTTTTCCGCGCAACACCTAAATTACCTTCGGACCTAATAGTTTTCACCTATTACCGTGAGCGGTCCGAATTTATCGCTTTCGACTGTTGATTTATCTCGAAGCCCAGCGGATTAACTACCGCTAACTTGGCGATAGTTAAGACTCCTATCTCTGATGTTTCAGAGAGAAAGCTCTTTCCTTTTATCTAAATTGGTGCGCTACCAATAAAGATCCAACGGCGTCTGTCGTAAACCATTCGCCCCATACGCTTCATTATGGGACAAAGTTTTAGATATGATGGTACCGTTTTATTGTTCACCGATGTCGCGAGATCTCTATCGATAATGGGATTTGGTATTCCAGACGGCCACTACGGTGACCTACCCCGTTGGTTTAGCGGTTGATTGATTAGCTAAGGAACATTTATTTCCCAGGTTACAATACTAAGTCGGACTTTCGATCTCATTCATAATGTGGAGCCTCATTAGGGCTCGGCACTTCAGGTCAGGGGTTCGGTCCCCGCCCGATGGACTACTACAGTACTAACAGTCTTTTGCGCGAATTTTCATGAAACCTGAACTAAAATTGACAGCGCCTTACACAAATAACAATAAGACAGCTATTACCAAGTGTGTTAAGACATTAACGCCGCGTCTAGGGAACTTCTTTCATGAAAAGGACTTTTAAGTGTCTCTAGATACCTGCTGGGTAGTGTGAATAGACGGTGTAAGTGGGTGTCTGCCACGCTAATTGTCTGTGTTAAATTAAAAAATATTGCTATAAATTAACTAAATTAATAATTTGAAATGGAGATAGATTATATCCCGGATAACCACATAAGTTAGTTTTTAACCGAAAGAAATCATATTTCCTGTGAGATTTTTCAAAAACTGATAATTTTCTACTTTCCACTAATATTAAAAACGAGTAAGTTTATACGGATGTTTCTTACTCTTTAACGTCGTGACTACTAAACCAATTTATCTGATATTTGAAATGGGGATAGATTATATTCTAGATTAACACATAGGTTACCTTGATTCGAAATAAATCATAGTCCCTGCTAGATTTGCGAAAAACTGATTGTAGTGATGGTATGAACTCTTTCAAGTAAAAACTACTGACTGGAATCGATTGTTATTTGGAAACAATTCGTGGAAGCCCTAATATACGTGGACGAAGTCGCGGGAACAACTAGTCGGTTATAATTTAATTTATAAAATAAGGTAATGTATTTAAAGTTATCTCTTACCACGATTCCCTATTGCGGAAAATACGACACATCGCATACGAAACATTAAATACAAAAGTTGTACGCTTTCTAATTGTATATACATTTAGGACGGGAACGCATAACTCTTTCTAATTGAATTTGTCATAAAAATTGAAAGTTTCTCCTCCATTCAGGGCCGTAGTTTGCGAACTACTTTTAATCCATTCTCGTTTGAAGGGAACTTTTAATTTATTGTGAGTGCTAAGTTTTCCACGACCATTTCAAGATACGTACGACCAAGTTTACCCTTGTTTCATCTACTGATGTAATCGTTTGGTATTAAAGCGATTGCTATCTATCGAATTGAAAAGTTATATAGGTTATATTATATACCTCATCATCATCATCATCATATCGACGACGACGATGGACGTCCATTTCAGGACATAGGCCTTTTGTAGGGACTTCCAAACATCACGATACTGAGCCACCTGCATCCAGCAAATCCCTGCGACTCGCTCGTCAGTCCACCTGGTGGGGGGGTCGGCCAACACTGCGCTTCCTAGTGCTGGATCGCTATTCCAGCACCTTAAGACCCCAACGTCAATCGGCTCTTCGAACTATGTGCCCGTACAGCTTCGCAACTCGTTGAGCTATGTCGGTGACTTTGGTTCTTCTGCGGATCTCCTCATTTCTGTTTCGATCACGCAGAGATACTCCTAACATAGCTCGTTCCATCGCCTGCTGTGTGACTCTGAGCCTCCGTATGAGGCCCATAGTTAGCGACCAAGTCTCGGAAGCATAGGTTCAGCAGCGTTTATATACCTACGAGTATATTAATTTCCTCGCAGGTGTAGGTATTATTATGTTTGTAGTGAGCTGTTCGAGATTTTCGTTCTTCTAAAAAATTTGCAGTAAAAATTCTCAGCACATAGTTGGGTATTAATAGAGGGCGTAGGTTCAAATCCTGTCCAACTTTACAGTTATATGCATTTTAAGAAATTAAATATCACTTGTCTCAAACGGTAAAGGAAAACATCGTGAGGAAACCTGAGAATTTTCTCAACTCTCTACATGTGTGTGTGACTCGTTCTCAACTATGGGTCGTGAATGATGATCTTGAGAATAATTGTTGCGTAATATTGACATTATCACCCTATTCGCAAAAAAATATCTCCAACATTTAGGTAATCAACCTATTTTTATCACAATAACTTTCGTTTAAAAGTATCAAAAACGCTGTCCTAGTTTATCTGATTCTTATTATCGTTTAGAGAATTTCTTCCGGACGCTACTTACTATTTATGGAAATACAAAGTAGAATTGTAGCAAAGCTACAATGTATAGATAAGTCATATAAATAAAATAATTAAACTACTAAAAGCCAAAAAAATATATCGGTAAAACAATAAAATCGTGGGGTGTGGATTAATTAATGATTTAAACAGTTATTGGTAGAAATTTCACTATTCTACTGGTCTCTAACTCTTTCATTTGATACCCATATTGAGAGAGTTGTAAACACGGCCATCATGGATTTATAGTTACACTAAATATTGGATTTATAGTTACCTACACTAAATATATTAAATTACATTGCCATCAAAAATAAACATGTGTACCATCAAATCAATATTTCAACAGCAGCGGGGTAAAAAATCAATTAATAAATATGTCCCTCTAAAAAGGGCAAGCTAAATAAAATCGTGCAATAAAAACAGACATTTAGAAGTGCAATTGAAATCATTGAACTGGAAACAACGCCTAATTAAAGGGCCTCGTTATCTATTCGACATTTTCAAGGTAACTTTTTTAAGATCTTAAGATTAACCATAAAATTTAAGGTCTTGCTAATCTTGTAAAACTATCTACCTTCATTTTTTTGATAAAAAACTATTATTTTATTTATAATTGGTTAGCTCCGGGCGTTTGATCTATGATAAACATTTCAGAAAAGCCTTGACCATCCGTCATTTTTATAAGGCACAGATGAATCACATTAATAGACTAAGACCCTGGACTAAGACACGGGCTTATCCAACAAAACCTATAGTTCTCTCGAATTAAAAAAAAAAACAGAATATTACGCTAACGGAGTAGCGGGCGTCCGATAGTATATATCTATACTTATATACTTATACTTATTTACTTATTACTTATATAATATAATATTAATATTAATTAATTTAATATAATATTATAAAGAGGTAAAGTTTGTAAGTTTGTAAGTTTGTCACATTTTTTAAATGGGGTAATCTTCGGAACTACTGGTCCGATTTTAAAAATTCTTTCACCAGTAGAATGCTACATTATCGGGGAGTGCTATAGGCTATATTTTATATAGATATCATATATATTAGCCGAGTTATCACAGTTTTTGACATACAGGTCGGACCGAAATTCATCATAAACAGACTTATGCGCATGCGCTGCCTTATCCATTGTGTAAAATTGAAATTAATGTATGGAGACTTTATGTATCTTTAAAAGTTCTACAAAAAAGTCCGCGACACCATATATCTATCTTCTATATATTAGCAGATATAGTACCTTTTGTGTTTTAAAAATATTAATATTAATATATAATATTATAAAGAGGTAAAGTTTGTAAGTTTGTAAGTTTGTCACATTTTTTAAATGGGGTAATCTTCGGAACTACTGGTCCGATTTTAAAAATTCTTTCACCAGTAGAATGCTACATTATCGGGGAGTGCTATAGGCTATATTTTATATAGATATCATATATATTAGCCGAGTTATCACAGTTTTTGACATACAGGTCGGACCGAAATTCATCATAAACAGACTTATGCGCATGCGCTGCCTTATCCATTGTGTAAAATTGAAATTAATGTATGGAGACTTTATGTATCTTTAAAAGTTCTACAAAAAAGTCCGCGACACCATATATCTATCTTCTATATATTAGCAGATATAGTACCTTTTGTGTTTTAAAAATTATTAATTTTATATACTTAGGTTTACGTCATTATTTATACAACTAAACTTTAATCCTTATTAAAATAAATTATTTAATAATCACAAGGATATTATGGAGATAAGATTTGCCCTTCACAGTATGTTAATTACTTAAATAGTTTCGGAGATAATACAAAATTTCTAAAAGACGCAGAAATACCGCTATATGACGCCCGGCGCTTTAATTTACGTAGTTCCCGTTCCCGTGTGAATATGGGGATCAAACATAGCCTATGACACTCGCAAATAACGTAGCTTTCTATTGGTAAAACAATTTTCCAAAACGGTCCAGTAGATCCAGAGATTACCTCCTACAACCACACGAACTTTATCTCTTTATATTTTATTAGCAGAAGTCTCTATTTCTCTTGGTCATACCACCACTCTCGAAGGACTGGACCGATTTTGCTAAGGGTAGGAGTAAGATAGAGAAGTTACAGGGTAGTGTAGGGGTAGGGTAGGTTTAGGGCCGGGTTTAAGGTAGTGGTAAGGTAGGGGTAGAGGTAGGGTAGTGGTAGAGTAGAGGTACGGGTAGGATAGGGAAGTGGTAGGGTAGGGGTAGGATAGGCGTGAGATAGGGGTACGGGTGGGATAGGGGTAGGAAAGGGATAGGGTACGGGGAGGGTAGGGGTAGGATGGGGGTAGGGTAGAGTAGAGGTAGTAGTAAAGTTGACATCGAAATTTACGCGGACGAAGTCGCGGGCGTCCGCTAGTCTTAGTATAAAGAAAAAGAAATCTTAAAGTGCGAAAGGTCATTCATCACGAAATCTCGATAACCGCTTGATGTACAAAGCTGAAATTTGGCAGGGAGGTAGTTTATAGTTAGTAGGTATCCACTAAGAACGAATTTTGCGATAGGGCCGTATTAAAAAGGTTAAGGGCGAACTAAGTCGGGGCGTCTGCTAGTTAACATAAAATAAAACAGAGACAATAAGTATCTAAAGCTAAAATTAGAAAGTCTCTTGATTTTTAATACATTAGGTTTTATTTACGTTTTCTCCGCCCTCACTCCTTCCTACGCCCTGATCTTTCAGTGAAAGTAATAATTATGTATTTCGACTTATGTATTCGTGTCTCATAAAAATACGCACCAATCAGTAAAGTAAGTATTAATGCTTATTCTAGTATTTTCCTTATTTCTTGAATTTCATGTGTGTTATTTATTATATTCTCTAAATGTTTGCCCTTGACTACAATCTCACCTGATGGTAAGTGACGATACAATCTAAGATGGAAGCCGGCTATAATGAAAACCACTCTCCTTTCGGTTTCTACACGACATCGTACCGGAACGCACAGACTGAAAAGTTGGAGATGCATGCCCCGGATCGGATTCGAACCCACACCCACCGGAACCGGACGTAGAAGTCATATTCACTGGGTTATCAAGGTTCTTACCCTGTACAAACCATGACCATACCATACTGTGACAATTGGCACCCTTAAATTCTAATACACTTACTACCTATATCTACTGATTGTAATTTAGCAATCGTTTTATACGTATATATGTCAAAACTATGTCAATCTAACTTTTAAGATTATCACTTCCTGGTTTTCTACTATCTTACCTGTTTAGTATTGGGGCAGGCGTACACCAAAACATATCTTTAGTTCGTAATAAATGTTATAGTTGTACTTGTAAGTTTATACACCTTTTTAGCCATTTAGTTTGGATTTTACTTAAGTCTGTAGATGTTTACATTTAAGATACGTAACGTGCGTGAATGCTATTATTTTTTTATCATAATTAGAACAAGCAACCAAGTTTCTAAAAAGTTTAATCATTTAAAACAAAATTAAAATACTACTAATATAAGGGTAAACGAATGCTTTATTAAAAAAGTACTCATTTACTCTGTTTTGTAAATTTTCTTGGTTTTGTAATTAATAAAGTTTCCATAACCTCAAGTTATTAAATGGCTATGACTATTAAATACATCTTTACTATTTAGTAAATACAATAGGATGTAGTCGATATTCAAATATTATAATAATTAAATACTTATTGTTTTGATATATGAATTCCGTCATAGTAGCTTGACGGATTTATGTTTAACTTTTGTAGAGAAATTAAAATCAAGGATATAATTGTAAAAGTACGATGAAAGGAGCAACTCAGAATTTTAATTTCTAAATTGTTAAGTAGCATAGTTAAAGCTCTCGCATCTCTGTACCAGTGCTACGCGTACTTTAGCGCGTGGCGTCGAGACGGCGCGCTTTCCCCCGCTACCAGAAAAAGTTGCAAGTTGCTGGGCGGCGCCGGAGAACATTCAAATTTATCGATTGTCCCGCGGGGCTCATTACGGCATCCCTCAAAACTTACCCACTCACTAACCTAGCCCTTACACTACAGCCACATTACTTTTTATCCCCAGTCGCCGCGTATCTTTTTTTTTCTCCATCGCCGGTTATTATTGTCCGTTAAAGTTTAAGTGCTCGGCGGCTAACTTTCGATGCCTTCGTGATTTACGAGGAGCCGTTTCGAAGTGTTTTATCGAGCATAAATGTAAGTTCGCTACTTGTCGGGATTGAAGGTCGTTTTACTCGATCCGTTATCGTCACTCAGTAGGTCAATGTTTTATTATCAATTCGTTCCGAATGTGGATTTTGCGTTTGTTATCCGAGTGTTAAGTGGGAGAGCATATATCTCGCGGAGGAAGGAGGTATGTCGTCGAACAGTAGTTTCGCATCTGCGGGCGGCGGGTGGGGGGCAATGATCCATTAATCTGGCAGAAGCCCATGTGGCGCCACCGACATACCTGCCGACGCGACGCGCGGACGCCTACCTAACGACACAGATCGTACATTTCAACGTGTGCGAATATGTACCGTGAAATTATCACGTTCTCATACTTATACAGTAACGTCGCGTACCGGGTGACAAAGAGTATGCAAATGGAAATAGATAGTACAGAGCTCGAGTTGGGGTATCCTTGGCGGGATTGGAAAGTTTTGAAGAAAAATATTTATACATATTGAGTGATAGACTATGATCTTTTATTTAGAATTTAGTTAAAGAGAAATTCTTGCTTGCTTGATTTGGGTCTAAGTGCAAAATAAAGTTTATCTACATGGTTATTTTTTCCTACAAAACGGGATATTTCTCGAGAAGGAAAATAACCATTTTATATTGACTTCTTAAAAGGAGGTTTTATATTCGATTTGTTGTATATAGGTGTGTTTTTATGTCTGCTATTATTAAAAAGTACTAAACCGTTTTAGATGTGGTTTTTGTTATTGAAATTTCGGGGAAGGATTTAACATTATTAGGCGTATTTTCTATAGGGCTTTGTGATATGGTACTAGTTTATACAGGGTGATTCGGTCTTTAGTGCGGATATTTTTTTTCGTGGTTCTGTATCATTAATAGAATATAAATCTACAAACAGTTCGATACATTTGATGTAATTTTTTTTTAATTTATGTCTCTAAAATAACAAAATAATGTACATATTATTACTAAACAAGATATATTCAGCTTAAAAGTGATCTGGTGACGTCCTTTAGGTATCAAACGAAAATAAAATAAACGCACAATAGGGTGACCCTAAAATTCTGTTCAAAAGTAAATAACTTTAGCTAACGATAATTTTGTTATTTTTGAGTTAAAAAAAAAAAGAAAAAATACGTGATCATTAAATTTTGTTTATGTACAAAATATAAAAATATCCGCACTAAAAAAATTTTCTTCCTGTATAATGAATCGGTCTTTGGATAACCAGCGGAATCATCAAGTCTGCCATCTAGGCCACACCACCTATTAATATACTATGAATAAAACATGTCAAACTGTTTCATTTGAGTGTGCGAATGTAAAAACATGTAGGCGAATTATACAGTATTCTTCCCGGTCTGTAGCAAGCCGTAGCATATAAAGCGTTGGACACACTGAGGTTTTAATCACCGCGTTAATTCTACTGTATTTTACTAATTATTAGATAGTAGTAGTAGCGCCGTGCTCGTGACGACTCTACGTTAGGGAAGTACTATTGTCAATTTTATTTAAGTTGCAAAGCCAGCATCCATAGTAAACGAGATATGCTATAGTGTAGCTAATAATATTAAAGTTCGTATATTGCAAAGTGATTTTGTGCTCCAGGCAATATCTTTTCAATATTATTTATTTATTTAAAAAAAGGTTGTTTATCACGAATTCTCGAAAACCGCTTGACGTACAAAGATGAAATTTGGCAGGGAGGTAGTCTATAATTAGTAGGTATCCGCCAAGAAAGGATATTGCGATAAATTGATTAAAGAGGTCCAAGGGCGGGCGTCTGCTAGTTATTAAATAATTGCAATATAAGTAGATATCTTTTTTAAGAAGGACCAATTCTCTCAAACTAGTTCAAAGGTCCGGTACAGTGTCCCGCCCATTAACAGAGGAGCTGGAGCAGACTCAAGCGACTTCGTCCGCGTGAAATTTAGTTTTTCACAAATCCCTCGGGAACCATGGACTTTTCCGGGATAAAAAGTAACTTATGTGTTAAACCAGAGTAATATCTATTTCCATTCCAAATTTCAACGAAATCGGTTTAGTAGTTTCGGCGTTTAAGAGTAACAAACTTTCGCGTTTATGATATTAGTAGGATGAACAATTAAAAGAGTAACTCTAAAAATTAAGGACTTTCCATACAAACTTTCAACCCCTATTTCACGCCCTTCTATTTTTATTTTAGGGTCAAAAAGTATCCTATGTTTTGCTCCAAGGTCCCATTTACTATGATACCAAAACTCATCTTGATCGGTTCAGCCGTTTAGCCGTGAAAAGGTATCAGACAGAGATACTTTCGCATTTATAATATCAGTATAGATTCTTTGGAGCGGCTTCAAGGTTTGTGTTTTTTTTTTTTTATTTTTTTTATTTTATACAAGTTAGCCCTTGACTACAATCTCACCTGATGGTAAGTGATGATGCAGTCTAAGATGGAAGCGGACAAACTTGTTAGGAGGAGGATGAAAATCCACACCCCTTTCGGTTTCTACACGGCATCGTACCGGAACGCTAAATCGCTTGGCGGTACGTCTTTGCCGGTAGGGTGGTAACTAGCCACGGCCGAAGCCTCCCACCAGCCAGACCTGGACAAATTAAGAAAATCTCAATCTGTCCAGCCGGGGATCGAACCCAGGACCTCCGTTTTGTAAATCCACCGCGCATACCACTGCGCCACGGAGGCCGTCGTTGTGTTGTCGTAGGTAAACACATCAGTATGGTCGTCCCTCAGAACGAAGGCCCGTCGCCGGGTGGCCGTATGATAACTACGGCAATTCGCAGGCAGCAATTCACTAAGTGGAATATTTTACTGATCCTCCTGGCGTTTCGCAAGGCACGGCCACCTAGCATTATTTATTGAGACGTATCGCTCGCATTCATTATTATACCCCACACACATAGGTAACGTCACCTATGTCATCAATATGAGATTTATTGGGCGGACATATTTGAGAATACGTCGTGTATGTTAAATTCGACATCACTTTTTTCAAATTGTCATACTGTAGATACAAGCATTTTTATATCATAATCATCATCATTATCATTATCAGCCTATGGACGTCCATTGCTAGACATAGGCCTCTTGCATGTACCTCCAAGCACAACGGTCTCGGGCCGCCAGTATCCAGCGGCTCCCTGCAACCCGCTTGATATCCTCGGTTCACCTAGTGGGGGGTCGACCAACACTGCTCTTTCCGGTGCGGGTTCGCCATTCCAGCACGTTGGGACCCCAACGTCTATCGGGTTTTCGAACTATGTGGCCTGCCCATTGCCACTTCAGCTTCGCGACTCGATGAGCTATGTCAGTGACTTTGGTTCTTTTTTGGTTTGGTTTAATTTTTATAAGTCTTATAGTTTGTATAATTAGACTTTATGGTTGTGGAGGCAAGATACTGTTACACAAATTCTCCACCGTGATACACAAATTCCTCCTTACAATTTTGCAATTATTCATTTTCGTGTTAATATTAAGTAGACACCAATCGTTTAGTATCTTAACGTGTAATTAGACTTAACTTTGTTTAAACGTTGTGTTTGGCAGATCCAAATATTGGAATTAGAATTTATGGAGGCAGTTATGTCTTTTGAATTTGGTGGTATTAACCCAAATAAAGTTAAACAAAAATTGTAGTGGTTTAAAATACCTTATGGAAACACTAACAAACGCACTAGCCGTCTTTACAATTTTCGAAAGTTCCCCTCGATTTCTCTAGGATGCCATCATCAGATCCTGACATGAAAAAAATGTGACCACCCTGGAATCAAACCCTTTAAAACAAAAAAAGAATTTTCAAAATCGGTCCATAAATGACGAAATTATCGCTGGACATACATAAAAAAAAAAGAAAAAACATACATACAGCCGAACGTAGAACCTCCTCCTTTTTGGAAGTCGGTTAAAAATAGGTATCAACAAGCCTTCTGACGAATTCAATACAAATGCCATAATGCAGTGTTAATTTTTCATCATGTATATTGGTTTTAATTGTCTAACAAATCAGAATGCTAGAATGCGCAAGGTGAGTGACCCAGTGTCATGATGCAGTCCACTCGTCATTCTGCCCCTATTCGTCCAGATGAAATTTACCGAACGTTTCAGAACAACGCAAAACTGACATTTGAAATACGAACACCCCCGAATTTAAATGCAAGCTTACACGATGCATCACGTCACCGAATGCGGAAACAGTGGCGTCGCCTGCCACCCATTCCACGAAACTCTGTCGCCATATTTCAATCGGCGAATTGACATGTAGCTTTTCGAAACCATAAACTTTTACGCGAGAACTTCAACCTGGCATATTTACCTAAGAAATTCTTCTGTACAGATAGCGCGATCTATTTGACGAGTAAAAACTAATAGATAGGTCATGCTCCGACCGGTGTGGAAGTTTTCACATAAATTGGCGGTCATTCGACGCGAATATGCTGACTGAGGGAGTAACAAATATGCCAAGTTAGGTTGTTATAACAGCGATATGTAAGTTTTGTGATACTTCGCCATTAAGTTTATGGAAACGACAGCCGAGATTACATCGCACTTTCTGAAAGCTTTGCGTAATTCTTTTCTAGGTCCTGTCACGCTCGATGGCTATCAGTAACGTCCTTACTCCTAGTCGTATCAGATTCATTATTTTAATAGTTAGTAATTGTTATATTCTTTGCAGAAACGTATAATAGCACATGAACAGGCCACGCTTGTTAGAAAGGTAATATTATGAGTATATATTCCTTCAATATAGTCGTACTGCTTGTTAGTCTATCAGGAGAATGTCCCTGCAAATTCAGCAGAAAACTTGCACATATTTTTTAAAATTATTATTTACAAGTTAGCCCTTGACTACAATCTCACCTAACGGCAAGTGATGCCAGATCTGGACCAATTAAGAAAACCTCAATCGGCCCAGCCGGGAATCGAACCTCCGTTTTGTAAATCCACCACACATACCACTGCGCCACGGAGGCCGTCAAAAGTCAATATACTTTACGCTGCTGCTGTTCTTGCAAATGACAAAAATAAGCTTAACTATATTCAGTAATTTAGATGATCATCATTTAAATTAATAGTATAACAATGTATGATTTTAAACATCCCTAATGGAACTTAGAATAATTAAAAAATAAAAGTTATTTTAAGAAATATTTTGCGCGCGTTTTAACAGGTCACATTCCTTTGCTTTGTACTAAAAAAAATGTTAAGAAAATTTGGACCGTAATCTGTCAAGCAGTGTCCTAATTGTAATTTAATTAGGGAGCAGTTTTCTCGCGGCAGATAGCACCACAATGCCGCGTAAAAATGATTAATTTTTGCAGAACCGAAGGTGTCGGCCACGAATACGTCTCGCGAGCGGACGATTAATCTTGCTTCATGCAAACACCATTCGCGTAGCCATTGTATGACGATCCCGATATTTTTTCTGTCTTATACAATACCATTAAGCAACTGCTACCGCTAGTTGGTCGTGCTCTTCCCACCGTCTCATCGAGCCCATTGAAGGATTGAAAAGGTGTTTGCGTTCCGCACGAAGAAAAATAGATCTCCCCTCGGGTTTTAAAGAAATTTTCGTCATCACTTAGGCTTCGATAGTTATTACAGCGAGAATGAAACGTTTTAATTCTACACAGTCATTCACTTACAATGAATCCTGCGTAGAGTAAATTTTTATACAGTCATCTTTTGTTCATTGAAACCGTCTAAAAGGCGTCTTTTTTTTTCAATGCAGTTAACGCACACGTTTCTTTTTGATGAAAATTGCATAAAAGATTGCAGAAAAATACCACTTGGAAAATAATAGAGCTTTTTGTAATAAGCATTACCGTAAAAAACCTTGCCATAGTCTTGTATTCTAGCAGCATTGCTGAGTATCGAATTGAAGATACGTTTGCTTGTTGTATTTTATTGACATGTTGTATTTTTAGTACGATCGAAGTACCTTATAAGCTTGATTTGTTAACTAGCAGCAAAAATTTTTAATTTTTTAAAAAATAGTATAGTAGTTTAAAAAACTAAAAAACACGGACGCACTTATTTTCTTATTCCTGACAGCAAACCCTTTCATTTGATATCCATACCATGGGGGTGGATTTTGAACCGCCAGCCGCCATATTGGATTTGTAATGACGTTTCTTAGCTAGTTATGCATTGTCATCAGAACTCAGAGCGTGTGCAAAATTTTATCCTAATCGAAGATCGGAAAGTGGGTCAATTAACGATTCCAAGATTTTCTTACATACATAGTTAAACAAGTGAAGCTAACATAAGCGTGTTAAAAATACTTCTAATCTACATAAGTATTATAATAATACATAAGATATATATTTTTTAAAGAATAATTCCCATTCCTTTCCAAATAGTATTTACTTTTACAAAAGACTGTAATAAGAGTGGGTATGATAATAATCCAGCAGCCAGGGATCGAACCACGACCTTCAGCTGGACTCACGATGATGAGTCCAGCCTCTTTACTGCTGAGCTATTGAGGCTTTAAAAGCGTTCAATTAAACGTAAGAAATAGTAGATTTTATGGTTTAGAAGGAATTAGGTCTGCAATCTACAATTAAATGAACTTGAATACGTAAGAAACGCAATCTCAGTTTACTTAGTCAAACGTAAACGAAAGAACTGCATAATAGATTAGATTATGAAGGAATCTACGGAATCTTGTTTTAATCATAAATATAACGCATATTGGCACACTGTGGAGCTTCTTAGGCGGGGTCAAGAGCGCCGAGTGTCAGATTTAGACCTGGGCTCACGCCAACATCGCGTTCGATTCCTCTTCCCTGCCGCTCATAGAGAATTTATTTTCTTTTTATTGCTTAAACAATTAGTATGCGATTGTGTAATTTACTCGCTTGTGGAATCAATGGTGGATCATGTGTTTATCAGGCTATGTATGTTTGTTCACTTGTGGCGATCTAGAGACATAGGCTCTAGGTCATTTGATTCGTATTAGTCGCGCGAGTGTTACTAAAGACATTAATCACAATTTTATCAAAAGCTTTTCAATGAGGTGTGTTTGCTAGACCTTATCCTACCCTACTAATATTATAAACGGGAAAGTTTTATGGATATTTGTTTGTATGTTTGTTACTCTTTAACGCCGCTACTACTTAAGCAATTTGGCTGAAATTTGGAATTCTATCCCCGGCTGGGCTGATTGAGGTTTTCTTAATTGGTCCAGGTCTGGCTGGAGCGGAGGTATGGGAGGCTTCAGCCGTGGCTAGTTACCACCCTATCAGCAAAGACGTACCGCCAAGCGATTTAGCGTTCCGGTACGATGCCGTGTAAAAACCAAAAGGGGTGTGTATTTTCATCCTCCTCCTAAGTTAGCCCGTTTTCATCTTAGATTGCATCATCACTTACAGGTGAGATAGTAGTCAAGGGCTTGTAACGAATAAAAAAAACATGAGACCTCTACTGCTAGGTACTAAGATCTATTTTATTGGAAACTTGAATATCAGAAACAAGTTTCGATTTTGCATCATCACCGACATCTACCAATCATCGGCTCAGTACACGAGTCCGCAATGAAATGGTTAGGCCATTAATAGTCCGTTACGCTGGCCAAGTGAAGATTGGCAGACTTTACACACCTTGTAAGCATTGTAGGGAATACTCGACCTCAGTAGATAAAAATTCATCATGATTTTGCTTTCAGTAAAAGAAATCGAGGAACTTTTGCGTGTTTCAATTGTTTCTGTGCTTTGCTCGGGTTCAAAACTTCAACTACAAAGAACATAGTGGAAGTCTCATGTCATTGGATTGTCGTTTCTTCTTGATTTGCTTGGGAGAGAGTTATTTGGAGCCAAGTTTCTACCTGGTAACACACGTGCGGACTGGTGGGTTATTAAGAACAGCGAAGTAAAGGTGTTTGTTACCTATTAATAGAATATGTTCCAATACAACACAGTGGCGTGCATAAGGTTGCTAACTAGGGTATGCACTGTTCGTATAAAAATTAAAAAATAGGAACTTCCTACTCCAATGGTTTGTAATGGTCGTCAGGGTAGGCAGTACATTTTTACATCTATAAAATGCACGCCACAGATACAACACCTGTACATAGATCTTAACATTATACCTTATACGAATACATATCATATTTAAATTTTATTGGTCAACAGTTGATAAATATACTTACTATACTTGCTTACAAGTAAAATCTTCATCCCCAATACGAGGCTACTTCTGAAACCGGAAAAAGAAATGTCTACATCGATATAACAATGACCTAAAACATTGATATTTTAAATATAACATGTCTGTCTGTTTGACTCCTAGTATTACTGTTATGTAAAAGCTTACAGCTGGATAGCAGTTTAACTACACGTGTGCAGTGGCGTAGCTAGGTTACCAAGGGCCCTGGTCCAAATAAAAGAAAAGGGGCCCCACTAGGTATAATCTAAATTGGTTATGGAAATATTAAATAGACAAATACTTTCCATGAGAATTAGAAGGTATAACTTTCTAATTTCTAAAAGGTAATTAAAGTCGGGTTGCAACCTGTCATATTTATTTTGATAAAAATGGGAGAAATTTTCGAAAGTTCAGTCCGATTGAGATTATCTGGTAAGGATAGAAGACCCCTGAGCTTGAGGGTCCCGGGACACTGCACCGTCTAGCACCTGCCCCCCTAGCCAAGTTTCTCGTCGATCCTCTTTCTACGATCGCTAACGCTTTGAAAATAGAAAAATGTATGGGACTTGATCACGTGACCTGTCGATAACAAATGTCATTCCCATACATGTTTCTAGTTTTTGAAGCGCTTGCGATCGTAGAAAAAGAATCGACGTACTACTTGGCTAGAGGGGCTAGGTAGCTACGTCATTGCACGTGTGATTATTGTCCAGTGCAAAGGCCATGATTGTAATTCATTAGAAACGGTCAGATGATTATTTTATCGTTTTTCTTTCTTATCGTAAACTATAAAGTGTTTATATCATAATTATGAAGGTTTTGCCTTGCACAATGACTCAGTTCATTCATTAGCCTTTGAAATGAAAATGTTTTTAAATATCTACTTGGTTTAACTGTGACTTGGGCCACAGAAAATAGGGCCCTAACGTACTAAACTACTTGCTACCGCCCAAAAATCGTTCGTACTCGACTAAAATACTAGAGTAGTCCGAAGTAGTCATTAGATCGAGTACTGATTGCTCTATACTCGTATGTTTTACCTGCAGATGCAAAGTCCTGTATATAATGATACATGGTTTATATTTTACTTAGACCTCGAGTTAACAGCACTTCTAATAATAACAATCCTTATGTCGGGTTATCACTAAGGCGTCATCTTTAGCGTTTTCTATGTTCTGTGGGCTATCATCATACTCATTACCATTTTTAGTCGATGGACGTTCCCTTGTAAGGACTTTCATACCACGATCTTGGCAGCAAGAATCCAGCGGCACCTAGTGGGGGGTCGTCTAACTAACACCACGCTTTTTAGTGTGTGGTGTTTATTGTAGCCTAAGCCATACATACCTTGGCGATTTGTCCATCGATTCTGCGAACTATATACCACGTCCATTGCCACTGCAGCTTCGCAACAAGTATGTATAGTTATTATAATAAAGGCTCAGGAACTGTTTGATCTTGTGCCACCTTCGCCGTTCTACCACAGGACTGCTAGGCATCGCAGAGATCTGCACCGCTACGTCGTCGATATTCCTCGGACGCGTACTAAGCGGTTTTGTTCCTCTTTTCTTATATGCACTGCTAATATGTGGAATACTCTTCCAGATTCCGTTTTCCCCACCACCTACAACATGGGTATCTTCAAGTCAAGAGAGAATAGGCATCTTCTAGGCAAGCACGTTCCACCATAGGCTGCATCATCGCCTACCATCTTGAGTGATAGCAGCTAAGCATTTGCTTATACAAAATAAAAAAAAATGGTTAAACGATCTTATATTAAAAGAAAGGCCAAATAATAAATACCTATTAAAAAATAATTAATCAGTAAAAGGGCCAAACGAAACGATGAAAGGACGTATTCAAATCAAGTCGTCACAGATTCCGACCTCAATTCAATCAAATTACGAAAATTTGAATGTTTTATTAGGTTAAACTTTGCTGCGGTGGCTAAGTGAATTTATTTATACTTAGTTATCGCCTTTTGGAAAAGACATCTTGCTAACGTTTCAGTAAGTTGAATAATTGGATTTGTCAGTGTCGGTTGACGCGTTGGCAGCGATGGTAGGTTTTCTTCAGAATTTTCAATGCTGTCACGTCTATGGGGCCGCCCACCTTGCTCCCTTTCCTATTATCGTGATTCTCTGATTTGAATTATTTATTGTTTGACATTTCGGATTGGCAGTATAGTCTAACTGCGTCAGATTTAATTCCATTTAGAATATTGTACATGATTGTACATTGTTTACGGAGTAAAGATAGGAGTCAACATCGCATTGTAAGTATCGGACGCATCCCATAATGGTAGGCACATGGCATTAAACAGATTTTTAATTTTACGACAGATTCGTGCGATCCGTGTGATGCGGATCAGTGGACGCACTTGTATGACTTTCTATACAAATATTACTAAAATTAATTTGATGCGTAGCGTCCGATATTGTACAATGCGGATCAATGGGCGCCTGCCTTTAGGCACATTGCGTGCTAGGCAGTAACGCAAGGCACTGTTCTTTTAATATTGTCTTTAATGGGCATCCTTATGACTAATTCAACTTACATTGTCATAGTCATAAGGATGTAAAGAACAAAAATACTGTAAGTTTTGACCCGAAAGATGCGTTTACTAACCACTTGCCATCAGAACCCACTCAGTAACCCACTTATTATCAGGCGAGATCGTGGTCAAGCGTAAACCGTCCTAAGTCAGTCCATTTTCCGAAGTGTTCAGTTACATAACCTTCTAAATGTTGTTCTTATTATAGGTACATGATGTTCCACTCAATATTAGGTACTGAAAAAAATCTGACAAGCTGACGCTGATTTATATATAATAGCATAATAGGTCAATATCTATAGGTAAAATGAGGGCAAATTGAATTATGTAGTTCACGTGGACAAAGTCCCGGAAAAAACCTAGTTGTTAGAATAAAACAAATCGTTGTATATCTTGGTCATTCCATATTCAGTTCATCTTATAAGCACATACAGTTTTTGTATGCGCATTTTATTTGAATGTGACGCATTTTGAGACGAAACCGTATCACGACCGATTTATATACATATACAGGGTGTTGTAACATTTGTATCTGTAACATGATTTATATTAAAAATGTCACGTTTGTACATTTATCCTCTTTGCCTTTTTAACAAAAAATATTTTGCGTAGGACTGCCTAAAAAAATTCTCTCTGTAGACAGTAGATTTTAACACACAGAACAAAATTTTGACTGGGTAGGTACTTAGATAATAATTAATTATAGTTTATTTTAATTGAAATTTCTCGTAGTGAGATGATTTTTATCATCGAATCAAGAGAAAATCTTGTACTAAAAGTACACCCAATGATACTGAAATTGTAGCGTTTTTATTTATCATTATTTTTTTTACACGTAGACCGTACATTTTATGTAATCTTAACCTTTAAAAGTATATTTAATAATTATTTTTTCCTGATTTTTAACCGACTTCCAAAAAGGAGGAGGTTCTACGTTCGGCTGTATGTATGTTTTTTTTTTTTATGTATGTCCAGCGATAATTCCGTCAATTATGGACCGATTTTGAAAATTCTTTTTTTGTTTTGTAGGGTTTACTTCCAGGGTGGTCCCATTTTTTTCATGTCAGGATCTGATGATGGCATCCTGGAGAAATTGAGGGGAATTTTCGAAAGTTGTAGAGACGGCTAGTACGTTTGTTAGTGTTTCCATAAGGTATTTTAAACCACTACAACTTTATGAAGGTTTGGAGTTGGTCTGATGATGGAGCCGAAACACAGACGATGGAACTCGTCAAGGATTTACAGCAGTCACCTTTTGTTTGGGCTTGATTAATTTGTATTGATGAGTACTTTCCACCTATATGGGTTGTGACTGTATTAAGGGTCTGGTGATAAAGACGAGGGACAGTGAAGAGAACTCCTCGACGGTTCACAGTAGCTACCTTGTGTTTGGACTTGATAAATTTGTATTGATGAGAAATTTCCACCTAGATGGATTGTGACTGTATTAAGGGTCTGATGATGAAGACGAGGGACAGTGAAGAGAACTCCTCGACGGTTCACAGTAGCTACCTTGTGTTTGGACTTGATAAATTTGTATTTATGAGAACTTTCCACCTAGATGGATTGCGACTGTATTAAGGGTCTGGTGATGAAGACGAAGCACAGTGAAGAGAACTCCTCGACGGCTCACAGTAGCTACCTTGTGTTTGGACTTGATAATTTTGTATTGATAAGAACTTTCCACTTAGATAGGTTGTGACTGTACACACGCAGTGGGTATGCTAACACTAAAAATAAAAAATAAAAATTTTAATAAAAAAAATTCAACCGACTTCCAACTCAAAAAATAACTTTAACTAAAAAGCAAAAAATAACATCCTACCTATGTGCTACCTTCTGATCAGTTTGAAGGCGGTGCCAAGCCAGTGTCGTGTTTTAATTAAAGCTGTTTCTGGAATAACCACAGAAATTTTATAGTTTAAACGTATTTAATTAAAACATCACTGGCTTGGCACCGCCTTCAAACTGATCAGAAGGTAGCACATAGGTAGGATGTTATTTTTTGCTTTTTAGTTAAAGTTATTTTTTGAGTTGGAAGTCGGTTGAATTTTTTTTATTAAAATTTTTATCCTTTGTATTTTTCAGCAAGCAGATCTTTGAATAAAAGAAATATTTACATACCCCTAGTATTTTAGATGAATTATCCACGACAATCCATCCTACGTAATAGACGGGAAAAAAATCACCGTCTGTATAATCGATCCCAAAAAATAAATAAGACTTGATTTCACAACATTGTAAGGATGATAAATATGTATTCTATGCTGAGGTACAGTTTTTATCACCAAGAGCCTTCAGTTAAACCACGAACAGACCGACATAAGGATATGGCGAAACTATAAGGATTCCTTGTGGTTTTATTCTATTACATTAACGACCTCCGGGACAGTTTGTAATGCCTATTTTTATAACCAAAAAGGGTTCCTTTCCCTAATGAAATCATTTAGAATTGTTTTTTTTAACTTGTCCGAAATCTGGCTAGAAGAGTTCATGCGAGCTGATTCCTGTCGGGTTACTTTTAGAAATCCATGCATATTCGTTGTTGTACTGTATCTAGATGAGAAACCGGAGTTTGTATCACGATATATGATTTTTTTTTTCTTTGGGACGGCTTACCTTCATCTAAATTCCATTCTTCGCCACTGCTGACTATCACTATAACAGCAATGCGTACCTACCGCAAAGCAAATTGGCGTAATGATGCTTAGTGCAAACACGTCCGAGGCTCAAATATATTATGGATTTTGTCACTTACCATGAGATGTGATCGAGTTAATTTAGATAACTCTGTATTTCGAAGAGGATGGTTATTTTTAATAATTAGAAAACAGCTGCTAAACGGATGTAAGACAAGGTTAGATACCTTAATTATATATCAAGAACGTCACCTAGAAGAAGATCAACAATAAGCCTACACGTGTATCTAACGGTGTGCGAATACAACCACTCTTTACCTATAAAATTATTCACAGTATACCTACCAGTGATCCAATAGACACGCAGAATAAACAGAAATCGTGTTAACAGTGGAATGACATTATTGAGTGCTGAATGTATTTCAATGCATTTTGAAGGTCCGCCATCCACTCTACTGCGTAGTTTCCTTTGAATTATTCAATACACTACCGTTTAGAACATTTTTCCTCCACGGGTTTTTCATGAAATATTTCACGCCCGGAGTCATAATAAAACCTTGAGATAAATTTATTTAAAAATTACTATTCACAACCTACTTCAAAACAGTTTTTCACCGACTTCACTAAAAGGTGTATCAATATATATTACATCCTTCAAATAAATAGTAGGAGTAACGTTTTTTAGATAATTTTCAAGTTTTTTTTTTATTTGTTTAGTTATGTTATGTCTGATGGTTAAGTCTCTACAAATAGTCAAACTTGATATTTCAAAAGCGCTTTGTAAACTAAGGCTACTGGTACACATGCTCATTTCAAGCACGAAAGCATGCTACTATTGATCAGTTGCTACTTATTAGCATGTGTATCATGCTCAAGAATCAACAGTCGTGCGATTTATGAGCATGCTACTTGCTGCGCGGGTGGTATGAGTATGCTAGTTGATCAGCAGTGCTATTCTGTATTCTCTTCACCTTCACCTCTCCCTGTCTAACACGGTACACGGTATAGACAGAGAGCGGTAGCTAGAAATTAGCATGTGTTATTGGAATGTTTGCTTTGAGCATGCTTATTCAGGAGCATACTTAAAAATAGCATGCTTGTTGCTAGCAAATGTAAACTGATGATAAGCATGCGCGTATGGAGCATACTTAATAGCACGTTTTTAGCATGCTATTTTAGAGCATGTGTAACATTACCTTACGGATTACAATTGTTTAACAATATCCATAATTGAGGAATCGGGTCATAGCAAATAACTGTCTACCAATGCAACAGTTAGCCAACATTATTTTCATTCAGCTACAAACAACATCGTTACAACAAAAATACAAAAGTTCTCGCTCGGCCTCGTAGGATTCATTCAAGTTTTCGCGAGCTTATGGTGGCTTTGTACAAAAACATTATAAAGCTACAAACAACCTTGATGGTCGTTCTGAATAAAATTCGCTAACTACGATAAACTAGAAAAAACTGCACTAGTTTAGTAATCGAAAAATTAATTCCTTTTGGTAATTTGGGTATTTGTTTTTTGCTTAAACTTTGTTTTCATTCAAACAAATTATTCGAATTCATAATTATTATGTGTTATTAGTTTTTAATAAAACCTGGGCGATTATGATTTTGCGGAGAAAACCCTATTCTATACGCACCCAATATCTTAGTGCTACTTTCAAATGTATTTTTTTTCTAAAAATTATGATGGTCTCAAGTCATGGATGGATCCGTACCCGCAAGAATACGTACAATACATAGCCTATAGGCTATAGCCTTCCTCAATCAATGGGCTATCTAACACTGAAAGAATTATTCAAATCGGACCAGGAATTCCTGAGATTAGCGCGTTCAAACAAACAAACAAACTCTTCAGCTTTATAATAGTTCTTCAGCTTTTTATGTAGTACGGATAGCAGCAACATACAAATATTTCCAAGATACGAGTAATTTTACAAGGGAATACCTAAGAAATTTAACCTTCTTACTACTTTAAATGTGTTTTTATACATTGATAAACCGCTACGTGACAATAAAGTTCGGAAATCATGAGCCATTGATTCCGTGGATTGCGTAACACGATATTATTACGAGCATGGAAATTCGACTAAATTTAAGTCTGTGGAGCATTAAAGGGGACGACGTCGGAGACGGTTAATTCACCCCATAAGGGTCGATGTGGCGCCATAGCTCCTACCGTTCGCAAAATTCTAACTAACATCTCGTACGAATTTTGTCTCCGTCTTTTGAATCGTAAGCATTACTATTTATAACTACGTATAACAAAGGATATTAGGTGTATGCTACTGTTTCTTTGTTGTGTGTTTCTTCATTTTTTTTTTATTGTTAAGACTTAACGATTATTCCTTGCTCTATTCTCTCGCCAAACTGAACAAGCAGTTTGTTGGTGAGTCGACGCTCATTTTAATAATTACATCTAAACTAATTGTTACTCGTAAATCTATAACTCTATATAACTAAATTTAAAAAATTCTATAAATATAAAATATAACATATTTAACACTAAGATAATAACAAAAAATTGTTCAACGGAAACTTTCTATCTATACTAATATTATAAAGCTGAAGAGTTTGTTTGCTTGTTTGTTTGATTGAACGCGCTAATCTCAGGAACTACTGGTCCGATTTGAAAAATTCTTTCAGTGTTAGATAGCCCATTTATCGAGGAAGGCTATAGGCTATATATTATCGTCGTATTCCTACGGGAACGGGAACCACGGGGCGTCAGCTAGTATAATTATAAAATAAGAACTATAAAATTGTAGAACAGACAAATTCTATCTACATATGCAAACGCTACTACAATTTTTTAGTCAATTAATTAATATAGGTACTTCTTTTAATGTGAGAATTATTAGAAAATTCTTCTTAAAAAAACATTCAGTACAGAATTCATTTAAAAATTAATTCTGTACTGAATGTTACTAAGTAAACGACAAAATATGTTTACAACAATAATTTAATAAATCATATTCGTCGTCTGTACAACGTTCGGAATTTCAAGTTATTAATTTTACTATAAAAACCTATGCTGTTTTAATATTTAAATTATTTATATATTTTGTAACCCGTATTTGTACTTTCCCTATCTTTACATAAATACCCGAGACCATGACATATCACACACCTTTTCTGTGAGTGATTTCTCTTTTCACGTATATAAAACACTCTACGGTTTCACCCGCGTAACAAAGATTTTTCAAAATCCAGATTTTACCCCATAGAAGACCACAAACTTTACCTCTTTATAATATTAGTATAGTAATTATTAAGTAACTGTGGACCGTGGAGCCGTGATAGCCCAGTGGATACGACCTTTGCTTCCGATTCTGGAGGGCGTGGGTTCGAATCCGGTCCGGGGCATGCACCTCCAACTTTTCAGTTGTGTGCATTTTATGAAATTAAATATCACGTGTCTCAAACGGTGAAGGAAAAACATCGTGAGGAAACCTGCATACCAGAGAACTTTCTTAATTCTCAGCGTGTGTGAAGTCTGCCAATCCAGCCAGCCAGCGTGGTGGACTATTGGCCTAACCCCTCTTATTATGAGAGGAGACTCGAGCTCAGCAGTGAGCCGCGGGTTGGTTATGATGATGATGAACTGTGGACATTCAATGCTTAATACTTTGCGAATAAGCCAGCGTTGGCACATAAATTACATGATTACATTTATACAAATAGCCCAATTGGTAGTTGTAAAAATTCTTGGTAAGGGCTCCTGGCGACAAATCCATCAGTACTGACAGGCCATTCGTTGCGTCTGTTTTTACGCTTGATAAATCGCGACACTTGCCCGCATTTAGTGGATTTATACACAAGTGCAATTGTTATACATCGTAATTGAATGTCAAAACTCAAAATAACACGCGCTCTGGGAATCATGAAATGGGCCCTTTACGAGTAAAACATTTTCTTTAGCGCTAATTTATAAGCCTTTTTTTAACAGTAGTAGTGTATTTTCTACAATTTGTACAATACAGGTTCGTAATGAGTTCTCAGGGTAGTCAGTGTATTTTTAACCGACTTCAAAAAAAGGAGTTTGTTAAATCGACGCGTTTGTATTTTTTTAATGTTTGTTCATAACTAAGTTTGAAAATTCTTTTTTTGTTCGAGAGACTTGGTATACTTCCAGATTGGTTCCATTTAATTTTCATGAAAACCGGTTTAGTAATTTTGTATTTAAATCAAAATAACTAAAATACGTATTTAAAGTCGGCTCCATTTTTATTTATAAAAAAAAGATTATTGCATCTATAAAGTGCACGTCACTAAGCAGTACTCGGTGTATGAGCTTGGGCAGCAGGATTGATAAGCAGGACTTTCGTAAAATAACTAACTTTTTGAAACTTTTAAAGTAAATTGTCTATTTTCTATAGGAAAATCTCAATTATGTAGTAGTTGATTATTATTTTATTATCATCACCTTTTTTGTAAACAAAAAAAAATAGTTGATTTCAATTGGTAACAAATAATTAAAGGCTATAGTCTTCTTTTAAGAGTTATAAACACATGTGACAAAAGGCTTTTCTGACAAAAAGAGCTAATTTTCTGAAGAGGGAACTTGGAGTTTTACTCTGGTACCCGATAAACCTTCTAGGGAGCAATTACAGACGTAGTCGCGGCTAAATCCTAGTGCGAAACAAAAAACGTTAACAAAAACCATGAGCTTTGTCGTCCGTCGTTAATATTCGGACAACCAGGGCCCCACATTACGGGTACGGCTCGTTTGAAAGTCAGATAGTAGTGTCGAGTCTAAAATTTTCCATAATCTTGGAAGCCTATAAATAATTCTATGGATTCAAGTTTGGTTACGACACTAGAAGTTTCACGAAAGTGTGATCGGTTTCTGCGAACTATTTTTTTGTATTTTATTGGTCTTTTGTTAATACAAATTGAGACGGTATATATTTATAAATGGGTTATCGGATTTTAAGTAATTTTAAGCACCGAGGTTTCTTATCAAGATTAGTTAAAGTCAAAGTAGAATATTTTAAAACGGATTTATTTATTAAATAAAAACATTACGTTTATTTTGAATCGCTAATACATTTATTATTAATTTAAAATTACAAACAAACACTTTAATTTTATATATTTACATTGATTATTTGTTTAATTATATTATTATTTAGAAAGTTAGTAAATAGTGTAATAGGTACATATTTAATACCATATTTATACCCAAAGTATTGAATATGTATTATTTATACTAATATTATAAAGCTGAAGAGTTTGTTTGTTTGATTGAACGCGCTAATCTCAGGAACTACTGGTCCGATTAGAAAAATTCTTTCAGTGTTAAATAGCCCATTTGTCGAGGAATATTATCCTGTTATTCATACGGGAACGGGAACTACGCAGATAAAAACAATACATACAGAAATATTATAATATATATAGTAGTTACGTTTGTATAGTCTGGCAAGTTAGTTGATGACACACCCATGATATGCGGGCGACGGGGGGAAACACTGCGCGGGTGTGAAATCTGCTTTTCATTCATCGCTACACGCCCCCCGGCCCGCGCGGACCACCGTGAGTGTTACGAACGAAGTTGCCAAGCTATAGATTTTTCTCGATACCCCAATAAACGCGAATTCTCCCTTTTAGCTATCAGGTATTTTGCAAGATTTTACAAGGACATTTATCAAAAATAAACATAATCCATGCATCCCGAAACGCGAGAGAGCTTCGGTTATTATATCACATTCGTGTTAAATAGCGCGTGAAAACCGGGGAAATGTACATGTTTCGCATAGTACTTTGTCACTGATTTTATGATTTGTACGCCATTTTCTTGTACCTTCTCTAAATATTATAAGACAAAGTCGATGTCCATATTATTTATTGCTTCTACTTCTAAATCATTTTCATAACTTTTTATATCGTTTTCACTGGAATAGAGCTAAGTGCGATAGGTTTAGCAATAGTAAAAACATTTTAAGAGTAAGCTTTTTGTAATAACTTAGGGTTAACTTAGGGTAACTTAGGGTACTTACTACCTACTACCACTTTAGGCACCAAATTACATCAAAATACAGTTATTTCAAGTATGCTTAGTTTAAAACGTCAAGCATGGGAATTTGTAATAAAAATTTTAATAAAAAAATTCAACCGACTTCCAACTCAAGCAAAAAAATAACATCTAACCTATGTGCTACCTTCTGATCAGTTCGAAGGCGGTGCTAATCCAGTGTAGTGTAGTGTGGTTGTCCATAGGCTATATTTAATCAACGTATTCTCCGGGACCTAGAACTACGCGGGTGAAACTGACGTAGTGCCAAGCCATTTAGCGTTCCGGAACGATGCCGTGTAGAAACCGAAAGGGGTGTGGATTTTCATCCTCCTCCTAACAAGTTAGCCCGCTTCCATCGTAGACTGCATCATCACTTACCATCAGGTGAGATTGTAGTCGAGGGCTAACTTGTAAAGAATAAAAAAAAAAACTGTGGGGCTTCGGTTACTCACATACAATGTCTAATGCTAGTTTAGCTACTCGTAAGCTTGACCGTTAGTATTACAAATTGCAATGAAAAAAAATACATACTCTAGTATTCTCTCTAATCTTTTATCACACTTACAAATTTTCCAGTACATTATTTTGATTAATTATACTTTTTTAATGTAAATATTTGAGTTACGGTTTCATGGTACATAATCATGACCAGCGCTTGCTACCGAAATCATCCAGACGTGTACCCAATTTGCATGCGGCATCCACTCCTAAAAACACGTAAAATGCTCATATACATATTTACAGAAATAATAAATTATATGTTTTATTTACTGGTTATTTTTAGTAGGTAATTCTAAATTAAAGTTATTTAAATAGTATGACTTAAGAAATGAACTAATTAAAAATGTCTATAATATGGTTAGTTTGTACGCCGTGGAAGTAAGTGCGAGAGGATTACCAGCAAAATCTCTCTATAACTTGCTTAAAGACCTTGGTCTCACTAGAACGGCAGCAAGTTATATATTAGAAAGGGTATCCGAAGCTGCTCTGGTAGGATCTTACCAAATTTGGCTAGGCAGAGAGAACAAGACGAGCGGAGAAGGGGAGTATTAGTTAACTATCAAGGACGTCCTTAGCCCTACTACCATCGGTCAGAAGTCCGGGCTCGGGGCTCCATCTGCTCGGTTCAGTTTTTCTCTCTGCCACACGATGGACCCGGCACTTGCACGGTGAGTCCATGGAGTGCTGAGATATTTCGTCTCTTAAAGCTAACCTGTAACGGATTAGGAGGTGAGCGACAGAGCGTCATGTATGAAAATTCTTCTGTCAACTCAACATATTTTACGATAATATGTATTAAATCAAATTCAGCTTTATGAACTGGAAATCAATATATTAGTAAAAGTTCGTAAGCATTTAAGTGGATTGAAAACACTGAATCGTGAAATTACCTTAACTTTAAAATAAATTGTAGAATTCTCTGAACCAAATATTTAAAAAAGTAATCTTGCCATAAAAATCATTTCCATTCAGTGTCTGAAAAACAAAATTACCGTTTAATATTTCTCTGAATTATTTTTTTTTTAAAAAGTGATTAAGAAATCTAAATGTTTAAATGTATGAAAAAATATTGTACAAGATTGTTGATAATAATAAGATAAATAGGTTCACACAGTCATATGTTTCATACAAAACATTACTTCATAACAACGCACACATAATGCAAAGACATAGTCAAAGTGCATACAATATTTTCTTTTAACCCTCCACTATCTGCAGGTGAAATTGCATTCATCAAAATCGTTGAAATTATCAAGCTCGAGCCTGGAATTCCCATACTAGTGTTGTACCACTGCGCAAGCGGTCGTCGAAACTTTACATAGCAATGAGATACCAGAAAGTGGCAGTTCTCACAGGGCACGCAGAAATTATTTATGATCTCTTTTATTGCTTAACTTCATTCGTTGCTGTGGTTGCTTTTATTCCTCAAACGGAAAAAGTTGTGAGATTTTATTACCGGTGTGAGATAGGACGCGTTATTGCAGTAACTTTGAGTTGAGTTGGAATTAAAATAGATTTTTTGCGGTCAACCGTAATATAGTAATAGCTTTCGGAAACCCAGATAACGACTTTACAGGTTCGAAATGTTGTTAAAACTTATATTAAAAATACCTCGTTGCAAAATAACCGATGGAACTTCATTCATGTTGAACTTTAATTTGAAATGTTGTTCTCTACTTATTAAAGCTAAAAACAAATCTACTATTTGTATACCTATAACTGAATTAGCTAGTGCATTTAACTGTACAGTTCTGAAGAACTGTTATCTTGCATCTGAACTTACGTTTCAGATTGAGAATGCAACGAAATCTTTCATTTTCCAAAAAGTAAATAGAAGTACATAATATATAGAAAAGTGTGTTACTTAAAAACCTAGATATATGTATGACTGCACGTAATTTTAAGCACATAAAGCATCAACTATCTATGTGCTACATATTATTTAAATCGTCAATAGATATTATTCGCTAACTCGACCGCTTTAATTTTTTTGACAATTATAATTTTTCGAAGCTTGTAAGAGCAATGATTGATCAAGCAGATGGCCCTTCAGATGTTAAGTGGAGAAAAAATATCTCTTAAAATAAAACAGGGGATGTTTTATTTTAAGGGATAGTTTTCTTAACGGATGCTTACTAGGAACAAGCCCTACTGTGCACTCAACAATTCCTATCTGTCTCTCGTATAATAAAATGAACTCTATGTAAACTATGTATAAGTAATCTTAGTAAGTGGCTATTGCCACGGATTACTTATATATGCGCACTATAAAGCGCAGTGTTGGTCGACCCCCCACCAGGTTGACTGACTACAGCGAGTCGCAGGGATTCGCTGTATGCAGGCGGCTCAGGATCGTGATGTTTGGAAGTCCCTACAAAACGCCTATATCCTGCAGTGGACGTCCATTGACTGATATGATGATGGTGATGATGATGATGATGATGATAATAAATCTGGAAGAGTAATTATTATAATTATTAATGCTATTTTATGTTTGTTACAGAACTCGATTCGGCACAATCTGTCTTTGCACAACCGGTTCATGAGGGTCCAGAACGAAGGCACGGGCAAGTCCTCATGGTGGATGATCAACCCGGACGCCAAGCCCGGCAAGTCGGTGAGGCGGCGGGCCTCCTCCATGGAGACGTCCAAGTCTGAAAAACGAAGAGGACGTATAAAAAAGAAGGTAGGTATTTTATTTCAGTGACAATAATAGCCCAGGATTCGTGGAACTAAACAAGTGATTACTATCAAGTTAATTTTCGAAGTAGCTTCATCATGATGAGATGCTCGACTTTTTTATTTACGAAAATTCTTGACTTGGATAGCTAACTGGGTTTTCTGAGCATCGGAACGAGACAATGTACCACGCAATTGTAGGACATTGTGGCTGTTAAGTTTTTTTTTTGTTTTTTTTTTTAAATAAAAGAAATCTTTATTCATCAAAAACTTCATATCACAGTTGTATAACTATTAAATAGGTAACAGTAAAAAAATTGCTGGTTAGTAACAACTTTTAATAACCTCGTTATTGATACAAGTTCGGAAGAGGGTAGTTTACCAAAAATTGTTACTAACCAGATGTTTTTTTAACTGATCTCGGACTATAAGGTTAATAAGTCTTTATTTTAGTTCATAATTATTTATCAGCCCATTTTAATGGTCTAGTACAAGGCCATTTATATTTAGGACGCTATTCTGTAACGATGTTTTGTATGACTCGAAAGTGCGAGTTTCTAATTCCCCTCTGTTTAATACGATACTATAGAAAGAGAAAGCTAGAGATGAATTCGAGCTTACTAATAGAAGACATTGATACAGAATAGTCCTTCTGATCTTACTGTTATAGAAAAAAAGACATGGAGTTTAGTCTCAATACATGGCTTATGGTGATAATGTTTGTTATATAACGACCATTATCAGTTGTTAATAATAATCACCGGGACCAACGGCTTAAAGTGCTCAAGGTAAAGGGGAACCGCAGCCCTAACTCCGAATTGAGAAACCTTACTGTGAATTTGAGTGAAAAACTCATAGCCGAACCCAGGACTTTGTGATTTGAAGTACGCTAACCATTCAGTGGTGTGCATAAGGTTGTCGATCAGGGTATGTATTAATAAGCAAACTTAACCAAACAGAGAAAATCTGCATTAATAAAAACATCTCTTAAGGTGCTGTACTTTAAGTATGAAGTGCTCGCCACTGGAATTATTTAACCAACGAGACAGTTTAGCATTAGTTATATTCAAGGTTATATTTTTTCAATATGAATATTAAATATTATTGAATATATTCTTATATTCCTAACAGCCGGAAGCGTTAAGAAATGGAGTGACAGCCGACGCCACACCAAGCCCCAGTAGTTCGATATCAGAAAGTCTCGATATGTTTCCCGATTCTCCAATACACAGGTGATGATAACAGTTCAATTACATACTAGGTGCCTACATGTTCTGCTACTTTTCTTTATAGAAAATTTTATAATATTTTTTAAAAATTAGACTGAAATGCTTTTGATAATGAATCAATACTGTTGAGTATAAAAGGAGATGGTCCAAAATTGTATGGAGCCCAGGATCAGTCTTTGTACCCTAGCGGAAATAAAAGAAGATATTTTTTTAAAATTATTTTTGAATATACAAATCTACGAATTTACATTAATTCTATCGAAATATAATCTCTATTTATTTTTTTTCATTATCTCCTAAGAAATGCAACATTATTAAGGGTAATAATGGCGGATAGATGACGTTGTCAATGCAGTAATCGATTTGACGTTTGCTGTCAATTGTCATGTCATACTTGTTCTATGGGCGCCATCTTGATATAACTCATAAACTTGGTTTTTTATTTCATTTATTTCTTTTTATTTCGTTAGAATTATTCACTTTAATAAATTTTAATAAAATCCTTGTATTTTTAAATTTTAATGATACGGGGTTCCAGATTGGACCTGAAATGGACCATCTCCTTTATTATTGTGGCATTCCGCCAATTATCTTAAAGGAACGTGGTGAGCGATACTAATCCGACTTTAATTCACCATACAAGAAATGCAATTGTGGATTCTGCCAAATGTCGTAGTGCACCTAATATTTACGACCACGCATACAATTTATGACGTGAATCCACTTTACAACAAAAACCACGTTCGATATAAAGCAGCGTTGACCGCACTAATAAAAATGAGTTATAGTAACACTGTTACTTTACGATAAAAGGTTTTAAATCATTCACGACCATTAGATGATGAGTTATGCGGATGCTGAATCTCGTCATTCCTCCAATATTCAACGTTTTTATTGCCGAATATCTGTCAAAATTACGGACGTAATTGACATTTATATCGGTTATTTTTTGTGTTGAATGTTGTCGTTCAAATGGAGGGCCTTAACAACTCTTATCAAATAATTTCTGTAGTAAAATGTCTCTTTTCTGACCGTTTTACCCGTTATGATGATCGCTTCATTTGGCATTCATGTTAGCGGGCCGCGATGGAGGCATTAGATTTGCATGCTTCCCATTCTGCTTTATATATAGGATTATTCTTAGACACATCTAGGTCCTAGCTGAGTTTTATTTCTGCTAAGGATTTTCATTATTTGCTACTTAAGTATCGATAAATCAATGGCCATGACACGATTGTTTATCTGATTGTTTTATCTTTGCTGATACTCATGGTCATACTTTTATGTCGATATTTGAGTTATAAATTCTTTTTTGACGCTTGTTCGCTTTTTCGTAGCAGCATTTTACAGTTATCACCGGACTTCCGTCAGAGGACCTCATCGAACGCTTCGTCATGCGGCCGTCTGTCACCGATCCAGTCTCTAATGCCCTCTCAACCGGACTGGGCCTCAGACTACCCTCCTGCTGGGGATTACACTCCGAGCAATGATTATTCTCAAACAGAATACCCCAATACTCAAGACGACGTCCTAGCCGGAACACTCGCAGACTCGATGAAGCTACACGGAGCAGACCCATACCTCAATACGTAAGATTTTATTAGTTTATGCTCAGCACAGTTTTCAATTATTTTTAATAGATGCCTAGATAGATAGAGATTTGAATAAATTTTATTAAAGTAAAAGCCTCGTCTTAGAAAGCTTGGCTTCGTTTAGATGCGAGTAGAGTTTTATAATTAAGAGATCACGTAACTTTGTTGTAACATAGTTGTAGTCTTCAATAGAGTTTTGCTCCACTGGCAGGTACGTTCCAACGACATCGTCGTCAACCTCGTCTGGGAGTTTCCGTTATGCGTACGGTGCGTGTCCCCGACATCCGCACGGTGGGTGCAACTGCTCGTCACTGTTCCCCGCGCACCCTGCGCACCCGGCGCACCCGGCGCACCCGGCTCACCCAGCGCACCCACATCAACACGCACTCAATCATTTCGTACGACCGCCACCGCCTGCCGACCCTGCTGATATTATGCAAACAGGCAAGTTGCTTTTCGTAGACTATGTATCTTTTACGTATCCATGAAAGGTACATTGGACCACTACATGGGCGATTTTCAATGCAATTGCAACAAACAATTGGTATTAATTTTATATCACAGAACAACACTCTACAAGGAACATATCCTAAAATGCTTCTGTCAGTGTGAGATGACCGTCTAACCCTACTTACTTACCTTCTTTTCTTAATTAAATTAAAACAGCATAGCGGCGGAAATAACGAGAAGTTAAATCATAGGCGAGCTCCATGAGCTACGCTGCCGTATTCACTGTTCAAACACAAAGTGACCACTATCATTAATCTGTACCTTCCAAAAACTAATGTTGGTTTTTTTGGAAGGTACAGATTCATAACAGCGATCATTTTTTGAATCTTTAATTTTTTTTTAGTTAGCCCTTGACTACAATGTCACCTGATGCGATTAAATCCCCACATATTTTAGGAACTGTAGCCATATACTATAACAAAATTCTCGCTTAGTTAGAGAGAAAAGAATGTGGTAAAAAGAATTTGATACAACTATCGTTTTTTCTGTGCAGAAAACACCCAAATGCAAATGGTGGCGACGTCAGACCCTGGACTGTTAAACGGTGGCTTAATGTTGCAAACGGGGGCCATGGTGCCCACGACGGTGATGGGCCAGATCATGGGCGCCCTAAACACGGGACTCGCAGAGGACTTGAATTTGAATATAGAGACATTGGAGCACAGTTTCGATTGTAATGTCGATGACGTAAGTTACAGTTTTATTACTTCAAGGTCCTTTTATTAATTTACATCTACGTAAGACTATTTGGATTGAATTATATTTCGTTATTTAAAATCGCATTTAGTACTTATGATGTTTTAAATTGTTAAAATGTTTCACTTATTTCATCAAAAGTTTATTTAATATATAGTATTTGTTTGTATGTGCAATAATTATGTTCTTTTTCTTATGTTTATTGCAAATTGGAGATGACAAAAAATCGCGTGATTTTTTTTTAACTTTTTTTTTATTTTGAGTCGAATACAAAAAGTTTATTTCTAGGTGTATTATCTGTAGGTAATAAACCACGAACTCAGCATGGGCGGCGCATTGGACTTCAACTTTCAACAACAGAACACGTCAATGGCAGCCGAGGCCGAGAGTCAGTTCGTCGCGCCAGCACCACCTGTCCCCACTACACTCTCGGGCGGTGGGGCCCCTCCCTACTCCGTAGCCCCCTCTTGGGTCCACTGAAACCGTACTATCCCATTTACTTGTACTTGCGCGTTGAAATAACCGCTGTTTTTTTTAATGTAAATATTTACGCGGACAGATTATGTTCAAGTTTGTTACTTTGCATGCAGACTTTTTTTTTATTATTTTGTTAATATTAGAATTTTATTTAGTGTTAGTTAAGGCGGTGCGTTACCTGTTGTTAAAGCGTCAATTGTGTTAGTGTAGGCGATAGTTATAAGCTAGGTGGAAGCTTGTGATATGAGTAGTTTATTTGCGGTTCAGAGGACCGAGAGGGGGCTTGGCGGGCCCCGCTATGAAGTTTAGAAAAGGTAATTATTTTTTTGTTAGTATTTTTTCTAGATTAGTTTTGGCGACGTCAAAGTAATTTTACCCGCATATTAGTTTGCGTCTCCAACTAAACATTAATGAAACTTAGCTTAGATATTATAAAAGTTAAAATATTACCCAAATCTATTTTGCGGTTTTTGTGTAATGCCAAATAACTTATAGACACAAAATTGAAAAGATTGAATGTACTTTATTTGTTCATACAAGCAAATATTTTTATATTAGGCAGTCATAGAAGTCCCCTAGTGGCGAACTCTTAAGGTTTTTAGGAAAAATGAAAAAGTAATGTTCTGAAAAACATATCTATATTAACAACTTACTCAATAAATTTTAGAATCAAATTAATGAAACAAAAAGCTCTTAACAGGATTTTAAAAGCGAGTGAAAATAAGTTTGGTTTATTTTTGTCTTAAAATGTATTAAAACAAACTATTACTTCAATATTGTTTTCTCTACTTCGGAAAAGGACGATTTAATTCAGTTATACGTCTATTTTTCAAAATGTCGAAAACTGCGCATTACCTACATTTAATTATGTGATAAAATATCCCTATAAATAAAACCTTATACAATATAATTAAATTAGATAAGTACCTAATTTATATAGAGAGCCGTGATAGCCAGTGGATATGACCTCTGCCTCCGGTTCCGGAGGGTGTGGGTTCGAATCCGGAACGGGGCATGCACCTCCAACTTTTCAGTTGTGTGCATTTTACGAAATAAAATGAATGAAAACATCCTGAGTAAACCTGCACACGAGACAATTTTTTTAATACTCTGCGTGTGTAAAGTCTGCCAATCCGCATTGGGCCAGCTTGGTGGACTATTGGCCTAACCCCTCTCATTCTGAGAGGAGACTCGAGCTTAGCAGTGAGCCGAATATGGGTTGATAACGACTTAATTATCATTATATGCTTTATAGTTGTATCCATTAGTATCTTAAAAAAATCGTATTAAAAACGAGTAGTTCGTGAAATAATTTTTAAGAACTACTTACCTATACGTTTTTGAAGAAACTAGGAAAACGTTAACGGACAATACAAATGCAATAAATCCTTGTAATATCAGCGTTAATCCCCCAAAAGTTCCCCGGTCGACTGTCCAATAACTCAGAGCCGGTATCAACTATAACTTTGTTTCGTGAAAACAACCGACGGTAATCTGACCCCATTTTCGAGTATTTAAGACCCAGATAGAAATATTTGAAACTTGAAACTTGAAATTCATATTTTCCAATATTTCAATTTCATTTTGTGAAATATAAAATATCTCAATATTTTATAGAAATATAAGATAGGTATTAAGTTTTAGACTTTACGATTAAAGTTAAAATTTTATGATATTTAAAAGGAGGAGCTCCTGTATTATCAACAAGTCATCATCATCATATCAGCCGATGGACGTCCACTGCAGGACATAGGTCTTTTGTAGGGACTTCCAAACATCACCATACTGAGCCATCCAGCGAATCCCTGCGACTTGCTTGATCAACAAGTGTACCTACTAATTAAATAGGGGATTTAGTGCTTATATTTCAGAGGAGGTCTTATAATAGGAATTTTTAGTAAGTAATTTAATTTAAATATCTATAAGAGGTAAAGTTTCTAGTATTGTACCGGGTAAATGAAAATGGAAATTCTTTTACCAGTCGAAATCCAGGTTATTTGTGAATCTTATAGGCTATATTATATCCCCGTATTCTCACGGAAACGGGAACTACGCGGGTGAAACCGCTAGGCGTCCGCGAGTAACCTACAAGGTAATACAAGTCATTAATGAGCTACATAAAACACATCGAGGCTCAATACTAGAGGCCAAGCTCTTGTATTTTTCGCTTTAGTTAGACAATTGGGTAAAAGTAAAAAAATCCTCGTGGAAAATATACAAAAATTTACGGTCACAAAACTTGTCTCCCATTCCATTTTACGTCCGTCGTATTACAGAAAATCCGTTCAAGCGTGCGTCGGCCCACGTGAAGTTAGTGTTCCGTAGGTGACCTACACAGTACTTAGGTGGGTTGTTTGGCGTTTTAATAAAAAAAATGTTTAAAATGAATTCTTGTTTTTTAAGTTTTTGTACGGGATAAAAGATAGATTAAAGTATAATATGCACTATCGTAAACACTATAAGTTATCGTACTCAGAGGAGGCACGTGACAAAAATAACCAGTTTAATGCTCCTGAGAAGCCTATTCAACGACACCCTATAGAATGCCATATCGATGATAGATTTTTGAATATATTTGTTATTATTATTAATCCTTTCTCAAGATTTTATTTTATACTTATACTACAGCCTTTCTTGATGAGAACTGTTTCACAACAAACAAATTAAAAATAAGGTTTTAAATCACTAGTCATTTCACACCTAATAATAATTATAATTAACTTGTACTTAAATTAATAAAAATTAATAAGCTTAGAACAATTAGATATGATAAATATATTTTATATAACATTTTATAAACAAACCTTACATAATTTAAAATAAACAAGTTAAAAAATGACATGCTTTTTCTATCTTCATTGCTAATTTCTTTGTTGATAAACAGTATTATCAAGAAAGGCTGTACTATAGGATACATGCTTAAATGTTAAAACCAACCTTTGGTACCTTTTTCGTTTTTAAAAAATCGCGAACACACGTATTTGACTGTGGAACCCTAAGAAAATGCCATTTTTTGTTCCATCTCTTTGTATGTGGATTATGACACGCGATCTCCTTTATTTATGAGAGAATGTGTATGAAAAAAAAAAGAGATTGACGGGTCGCGAACGTTAGCTCCCGCCGCGGAGACTCGAATGATATTCATTTGTAAAGCGTATACGCTTTACCAAGGTGCTTGCAAAAATATACTTTAACTTTGACACGATAAATTAATATTAGTTTGTGTGGTGCGAAGAACAAATCTATTCAAAATTAAAAAAAAATCAAAACTCATTTATTTCAATTAGGCTTAGTTTAAAAAACACTTTTGATATGTCAAGTTATGTCATAATTTAATTTAATGTAATGGTGGTAATAATAGTCGAAAACTTAAAATTAAAGTTACGAGGGACCCAAAGTCCTAAAAAAGCCTCCTTTTTTTGTTTACTACCATTTTACTACCAAACTTATCTACAACTAAGCACACAGTCGTATAATGCAGTTTAACACCAAGCTTTTTTATCATTTATTTATAGAATAAAAACACTATAATAAGACTGTTAATTATTTCACCCGCGTGGTTCCCATTTCCGTAGGAATATGGGGATAAGATATAGCCTATAGCACTCAAGGTTAATGTAACTTCCCTCAAGGACATTGTAAATTATACACTGAACATTAATATTAATTAATATTTTTCATTAATAAATATTAGAAATACTTTTCCGGTGATCGAAACGTCAAAGATTTTTGGTTTGATTAGTTTATTCTCAGATATGGATTATTATCATATATGATAAAATTAATAAAGATTTCCTGTATAAAATGAAGCATAATTCAATCCCAAAATCTGGTTTTTGGCAATTAGCTTCAGCTGGTTAAACCAGTTATAGTGAATGACTCTTCTCAAATATCATAATGAATATTACTTAAACGAGTTATTCATATATGCTTTCGAGACTCTTGTCGCATCATCCTGGTAATTAATATAAATATAGGTACAGCTCATATTATTATACTAGGCCTAAACTAGGCTGCATGCATAAAAGTTGAAATACTATGGTGGATCTAAGGTCTATAATTCTCCATAGGATAAAGGAATATGCATGCAACTATGCAAAATGAACTTGAGATAATTAAATGAAATTGAAAGAGTTCAATAACAAACTTGCAATTTCTACCAATGTTTCGCAATAAAATTAAATTACCTTTATGAGTTACTTCAAGTATGCGTCATTATTAACAAAATTTCGGTAACATCTAATTTATTTGAGTTTAATATTGCATAACATTATTGATTTCCTACCTAAGAGTAGAATAATTAAACAATGCATCCGCAAACTTCCATGAAAGCCATTTGTCATTTGTTCACTGGAATGAATAATAATTATAATTAGATCTCGATGAACGTGGCTGGTAGGTGCACCCGTGAATCAATTTCACCACTGAATGCTCCTATTTGCTCACTAATGAGGGAGAGCATAGTAATTAATCATATCATTTCAGCGTAAACGGTGCCCGTCGCGCGGTGTCGAGCGATCGCCTTCAAATAATGGAATATCACGAAAAAATCCAGAATACGACGGTAGATTAAACCCGGCTTCGGTAATGACTTGTTTTTTAGGGTTGAAAAAGAATACGTCTTTAGCAGGTTTTTTGTTAATTTTTTAATACTTTCAAAGCTAGAAGTTAATGGGGGATAAGCTGGCAGGGGCGTTCGGCAGCAATTAAACAGACCAGCTAATGGATTGTTTTCTCACTTTTCAGAAAATCTTAACTAATTCAATGGAAAATATAAGAAAGAAAATACACTTTATTGCACAACACAAAGAACATACAATTCAAGATACAAATTTTTTTTACAAAAAATGCACAATAGGCAACCTTATCCTAAATAAACGACCTAATGAAGAAACTAATAATAAAAAATATAAAGATAGGGAAATAAAATCCACAAAAAACATAAGAATAGAAAGAAAAAAGTTAAATATGTATAAAATTCTGAGAGTAAAAATGTAGTGTTTAAACAACTTTAAATTCATTTAATTAATAAAAATTGCAATAGGATATAAATAGGACATGATCTGAGCTTTTACTATTCATTATTCGACGGATCCTCATAAGAAAATTGCACAGGAAATTGTTTTATCGATGTTTGTTACTAATAATGACGGCGCAACAGCTGACAGGATCTCTTTGGAATTTCGCTCAAAGATCGATTATAGTATTTACAAGCACATAGACTACTTTGTATCCATATTCCTACTTATGTATTTAGGATGTACGCGCATGAAACCGCAAAAATTCCGTATAAAAATAAATCCAAAGTTTTTACTTTACAGACTATAGGAGTATGTATACTTCAAGATACCGAAGGGCGAAAGGAAAAATCAAGTATGACATTGGTCAACATTGTCCTTTTTTATATTAACAAGCTGATTTTCATAAAGCGTCGTTTAAATTTCTGAACTCATCCGGTATTCTGGTCGGCTAGCGGCTTAATTAGGTAGGGCTCCACCTTTACACACGATTTCACGGCACTTGTTAAAAGTTTTCAATTGCGTTACGAGGGGGGCCTTAACACTGAATTTATTCATTATTCTAGGAAACCCCCCAAAACCCCCTACTTAATAAAACGCTCCTTTGCTCTTTTTATTTCCTCATCCCTTAGTGTCCCCTTGTACTTAAGTATTTTAAATATTTGCCGCATGACCTCAGAAATGAATGATGAATTATACATTTATTTTATAATTTTTTTATCTTTGTATTTTTAGGCAATAAAACAGTGATGATGAGTGATAGAAACTTAATCTAAATCCATTTATTTGTTTATTTCATCAATAGCAACCTAAAAAATTAAGAAAATTCTCTGGTATGCAGGTTTCCTCACGATGTTTTTCTTCACCGCTTGAGATACGTGACATTTAACTTCTTAAAATGCACATAACTGAAAAGTTAAAGGTGCATGCCCCGGACAGGATTTGAACCCACGCCCTCCGAATCGAAGCCAGAGGTCATATCCACTGGGCTAATCTATGTGTTTAGAAGGAACACTTAGACATTTCATTAACAAAGAGCTATACGTTATTTTAAAAAAGTTGGAAAATATGAATGGAATTGTACATAAATTAAGTTCCAAAAAAATGTAGCTAAAAATAAGTACGAACATGCTAATTATTGCTAACTCAGGTACAGAGTAGAGTCATCTTGCATTACGAACAAAAACCTTAGATTGAAGATGTCTCATCTAAACTAATATTATAAAGAGGTAAAGTTTGTGGGTAATTTCTGGATATACTGAACTGATTTTGAAAATTCTTTTACCCCTAAAAGGCCACGTTATTTGTGATTGTCATATGCTATATTTAATGCCTGTATTCTCACGGCAAAGTGAACTACGCGGGCGAAACCACGGGGTAGTCGGCTAGTTTTTTATATAAAAGTTTCCGCTTGTCTTCGATCTCACCACAGTATGTATAAATGTGGTCTAAGATGGACGCTTAGAAAATGACTACATATTCACTTTTCATTTGAAGATACCCAAGATATAAGAATCAGGAAATCCGGACCTAGGAAGGGCATTCCAGACCTTAGCCGCATGAGTATAATAAACAATTTCAGCAGTCCTAAGATTATTGTTATTAATATTGTTTTATTAGGTACGATCTTCGTTCGTTGTCAGCGAATATGAACCCCCTCGCGTAACACAATACCGGCTAATGGCCCAGCTTTGTATCGCTGCCGTAAATCAGAATGTCGTAGCTAATATGTTTTATTTTTATGAATGAGGTAGGAAGGAATGTATCGATTTCCTTCGATACAATACTTTGGCAAATTCTATGACACAGCGATGGTTTCAGTGGCGTAGCCTGCCTTGGAGGGGTCGTATATCAAAATTTTGATACAGGTCCTCTCTTACAAACGAAACAAAAATGCGTGCTTAAAATAAATATGACAGTGACTTAACCTATGTAGGATATTTATTATTTTTTTTATTTCTTTACAAGTTAGCCCTTGATTACAATCTCACCTGATGGTAAGTGATGATGCAGTCTAAGATGGAAGCGGGCTAACTTGTTAGGAATGTTCTACACGACATCGTACCGGAACGCTAAATCGCTTGGCGGTACATCTTTGCCGGTAGGGTGGTAACAAGCCACGGTCGAAGCCTCCCACCAGTCAAAAATATTCTACTTTTGGGTGCACGCACCCGGGAAAAAAGATATTTTTTTTACTATTGTCATTAATTTCTGAAGTGAAAACTCATAGTATTTTATGTTTTTTCCAGATAGCAACTAAGATTACATTTTACTTATTTTTGCTTTAACACGTAAGGGGCCATTGTAGGCTGGGGGTCCCGTATCATTGATACGGATGATGGTAGCTACGCCTCTGGTTGCTTTATAACCAATATATTTTGAATTCGAATTTCAAGATCCCAGTTGGTGTCTGCTAAGGAATTTAAATTTTCTACCACAGAACAGCATTGGCAATGGCCATCCATATATGGTTGACATTCAGTCGACTCGCACATAATGTTTAATTTTAACGCCAAGAATAGCTAAGTTGTAGAATGCCCTTCCGGCGATAGCGAGTATGTACGAGTATATTTGTCTAGATATCTACATTCTAGTCAAAAGTAAACTACTTTTGACAAGAATGTAGATATCTAGTCAAAAGTGGATACTTCTTGGTAATTTTTGATCATTAAACATATTTTTATTTGTATTTGTATGTTATACTGTAGTATAAAAAAATAAAATTGGTGGTTAGCTTCATCTGTGACTAGTTTACTCTGTCGGTAAAGATATGCCGGACCTATGTTTAGAATGCCCTTCCGGTGTCAGTTGTTCCTACCACCTACAATTAGAAGAATAAGAATCTAACGGATGTGATATGACCTCTGCCTCCAATTCCGGAGGGTGTGGGTTCGAATCCGGTCCGGGGCATGCACCTTCAACTTTTCAGTTGTGCATTTTAAGAAATTAAATATCACGTGTCTCAGACGGTGAAGGAAAACATCGTGAGAAAACTTGCATGCCAGAGAATTTCCTAATTCTCTGCGTGTGTGAAATCTGCATTGACAGTGGTGGACTATTAGCTTAACCCCTCTCATTCTGAGAGGAGACTTGAGCTCAGCAGTGAGCCGTTTAAGGGTTGATAACGACGAAGTCACGGGTATCCGCTAGTCTTTCATAAAAAGAAATATTTACAGTTTGAGTAAGTAATAGGCAAACTAACATTAGTTACATAGAATCTTAATTTCGTATATGACAACTAACATACGTCAAAGTTAGTGAATAGCCAGTTCATTAATGATACAATTTACATTCTGATTTTAAAAGTTACGACTTCCGTTTCGCATTCTGTCCAAGTCTGCGGGATGAAATCCGCATATCGAGCAAGTTCGCTCTTTATTGTTTGACAGCTTAGTCCCGACTTTGATCGGTTATTTAAATGAAGGCAACACAGTTATGGCTGTCAATATCGCAGCTTTATATGCGCGCGGCGTTTTCCTTAGCCTTTTCATAAATTGGATCGGCATTAAATAAGACTCGCCTGATCGAGTTTACTTTGAGTTGATCGATGCATATTGTATCGACGTAATCTAATTTTGAGTGGATTTTGTATTTAATAAATAGTAACAATAAATAATATGAAATTAAAAAATATTAAAAAGTTTCTTAGTTAGTTAGTTACGTAACAAGATTATATTTTTATTGGTTAAATAATGTTACATTGCCGATTGAACCTTCTTTTTTTAGTTAAGTAAAACACTATTATAGCTTAATTTTCCAATCAAACAAAAAATAAAAAGTTAAATTTACCAAAAATAGATACCCGTTGTTACATATAAACTAGTTAATATGATTTAAACTCTCGTCTTTAGTATTTTTTTCTTTAATCAGGTCTCTTTCTCCGCGTCATGTTCCTCATTACTGAGGGTCGTGACCCCTATCACACATTCACGACTTTTTCCCGCACGATGTCACGCCATGCGTCTCGGGTTTTCGCGACTTGTAGAGCTTCGTGTACTTTTGTATCGAGAGTGGTGCGGATTTGATCTGACTAAAGCATCGGGCTCGTCCCCGAGGTCTCTACCCTTCCACTTTGCCAGTGATAACAAATTTCTCTAAGTTATCTCCTTCTCTCCTGGCAATGTGACTGAACTATTCGAGGATCCTCTGAAGACAGGTGGTGGAAAGTCTTTTCGAGATGTTGAGATGTTGAGTTGAGTTTGTTAATTTACCAATCAAAGAAATAAGTATAAAACACTGTTAATTTACCAATCAAAGAAATAAGTATAAAAAGTTAAGCTTACATACCTTTATTAGTAAGTAATAACGTGGCATTCTATTAGTAAAAAAAAATTCAAAATAGGTTTGGAATTTTCTTAATTCTCTGCGTCTCTGAAGTCTGCCAATCCGCTTTGGGCCAGCGTGGTGGACTGGCCTAATACCTCTCATTCTGAGACTCGAGCTCAACAGTGAACCGAATATGGGTTGACAATGATGAGTATTTTAAATATCTAGTTACATATTATATTACTGCGATTAAAATTGTCGGCTATAATAATTTTGTCTTAGTAACGGCTCAGTAAATTGTGTTCTGCGTAGAAATAACCGAAACCACGAAGGGTTCGCTGTAATCTAGTAAACGCAGCTTTAGAATTCTCTCGGTGCGTCGTCAGCGAAATTGGATTACACGCGGTGCTGGCGCTCTACTGCTTGCGATTTTATGATTTTGTAATACGCCAAATGTTCTGATTATGATATACAATGTCAATTTTGAGGGTTCCGAAATTACAACAGTAGAAACGTGTAGAAATATTGGAATTAAATTAACTAGAAAATTAAGAGTAGTAATTTTGTAACAACTTTTATTATAACGATCACCTATAAACTTTGTTAATTCTGAAAACTTCAGTATTACAAATTAAGCATTATTATTTTGGAAGTTAAGAAGTATTTGTGATAGATTTACTAATATGTAGGTATATATCTACTCGTATTTGCCATGATACTGACGTTTACCAACCAAAAAGGATTTTCATGCAACACGGAGCCAAGAAACTTTATCAAAATTCTTTATCAAATAGGACATACATAAAAAAAACATACATACAACCAAACGTGGAACCTCCTCCTTTTTGGAAGTCGGTTAAAAAGCAATCAAATTCGTTTATTTCAAGTAGATTTTTCACAAATCCCGCGGGAACCATTTATTTTTCCGGGATGACAAGTAGCCTATGTGCTAATCTAGAGTCTACCAAATCGCTTCAGTAGCCGCAGCGTAAAAGAGGAACAAACATATTTACACACTTACACACTTTCACACTTACACATTTACACACAAACTTTCGCCTTTATAATATTAGTGTGATCAAAGGGCTATACAAAACGTTCACTGTTTTCAACTGACCACTTCTAACCAGACTTACGACTACTTACGACTTTCACTATTTTACTCATTGCTAAAGTTTACTTATATTTAATTTGGATAATTATATGTAAAAGAAACACTGTTTCGCGAGTTTATTACATAGAGGAGGATTGTAAATGGAATGTGACTTAGAACAATACTCAACTTTTTTCGACAGTTCAAAGTTTTGTAAAGCTTCCTGCTTACAATGAATTTGCCAACAGATGTCCCGTGTAATGTAATTATTTGTAATAGTCCATATGTTTCACTTCCACTGGTATCTCATAGTGTAAGGTTAGAGTGTTCGAAGATCAGATAGATAGTCTGGGTCATAAACTTGCCTCTATAATAAGTCCAGCAAAAATTGCCAATATATACGCTCTTTCAAATACCAGATTCAGATTTGGAAAGCTCTTTCAGATTTAAATCTACTACTACTTACTCGTATGTGGGTAACATAGGTTCTAAAATGAATTAGCACATTCTCGGTAAGCGCATATCACCATAGGCTACATCATTGATTATCAACAGGCATAATTTGATGTTGGATGAAGAATGTACTGTACATACCTACTGTAATGTACTCGGCAACGGAACTAACGCATATTACTTTACACTGATAATCTTAAGACCTTATGACGTAAAGGTAATTTGTAGATAATCTTAATATTGCATGGAGTTATCTAATGGTGACGTTTGATAATCTATATAAAATTACGGATTTACGTCAAAGCCGTTTAAAACGTAGAACAGACATCGATATATTGAGAAAACTAGGTATTTTACTTACTTATAAGCCTGTAGTTTTCTACTCAAAATGCTCTCAATTTAAATGATCGTTCGCTTTAGTTTGTCATTGAAGAAATTATGAAACGAGTGACCTGTATATTGACCGATATATTTAGAAATGAATACTCGTGGCTATGCGATTTACTAGGAGTCAAACAGCTAGGAATTAGTAAAACATAAGAAAACTTGAAAAAAGAGAGCCGTGGTAGCCCTGTGGATATGACCTCTGCCTTCGATCCCGGAGGGTGTGGGTTCGAAGCCGATCCGGGGCATGTCCAACTTTTCAGTTTTTTTAAGAAATTAAGTGTCACGTGTCTCAAACGGTAACCCCTCTCATTCTGAGAAGAGACTCGAGCTCAGCAGTGAGCCGAATATGGTTGATAACAAAGAAAACCTGAAAAGAGATTGGAAATTAAAATGAAAATGTAACAACCTGTACCTACCTACCTTGTAAAGGCACACACCTTGATAACAATTCCTATACAATGACCTTATTATAATGAATTAGTCATCTCTATACGTTCTACACGTATTTTTTATTAACTTCTTAATTGTTACTTAAGGTTAAGTGGTGACGTCATCGAGTATTATACTTTAAGGGTGACATAGACTAAAATAGCGGGCTCTCATTCCCCTCACTGGTATTTAAATAAAAACGGCACGCATAATATAAGTTCAAATGAATTTAGTGCAGCTCGATCATGTTATGAGTCGTTTCATTCGAAGATACAAATAACTAGTTATAATTGGAGCTACTTTAAGATGTACCTAAGACTAGTAGTTCTGCATGAAATGCACCGTGGCTCATGCAACTGATTGAAGGATATCTTACACGTTAGTTGTTCAATATTAAAATCAACAAAATGTTTTATAGTCTCTGGATGTAAATCAATCATTACGTTAGTACAGAGCTGTTCTTATTTTAAAGTCCAGTTGTTCTGCTTGAAATGCATCGTATCTAAAATAGTAGCATAAGTAACACAGACGTTTAAAAAAAATTCACGCTCTAGTTGTTCAAATTCAAAATCTACAGAACGTTTGGTGGTCGCCACCCGCCGGGATGTCGAACACGCTGTTACACTAGTAACCCTTTCTTTACACTTTTTAACCGACTTCCAAAAGGAGGAGGTTCTACGTTCGGCTGTATGTATGTTTTTTTACTTTAGTACCGTAAAAGTTTTACTTTAGTAGCGCTGTTACACTAGTGTAAGAGCTCACAGCGTCTAAGTCTAAGTAGTTCTGCATGAAACGCAACGCAAACGATAGGTTGGAAAAGCATGGCTTTAGTTTTTCTACTTTCTTTTTTTAGTTGTTCGAACAACACAGACTTTAGTTCGAACGTTCAGCAAAACGTTTAGTAGTAGCGTGGATGTAAACCAACCTATTACGCTACTACAGAGCTTTTCTGTAACTAAACACTCGATTTTGATACATTTGATTGTAATACACTGATTGGAGTGCAACGGAAAAGTAGCCTTTTAAAAAAAAAAATTTAGAAAACTTTTAAGTAAAACGTTTGGTGGTCACCTGAATGTACACCAAGCCATTAGGCTAGTACAGTGCTGCTCTAAAATTAAAGTTCATTTATTTGTTCTGCTCAAAATGCATCGCGATAGCTTGAAAAAGTGTCAGGCAACACAGACTTTTCTTGTTTGAATTAAAAATCAACAAAACTTTTAACGGATTCCTGGATATGTAAATTTGACAGAAAGATGTTGTTTGAATTAAAAATCAGCAAAACCGGATTGCCGGATTCCTGGATATGTAAACCAAGGCATTAAGTTACTACAGAGCTGCTCTAATTAAATTAATAAAATTAAATTTTTCTGCTTGAAATGTAGCCTAGGCAACGCAGACGTTTGAATAAAATTTCACACTAAAGTTGTTCAAATTGAAAATGAGCAAAACGTTTGGTGGTCGCAGCCCGCTGAGAAGTCAACCACATCACTAGTCAGAGCTACTCTAAAATGTAGAGCTAGTAATTCTGCAGTAAGTGCATAGAAGCTTGGAAAAGTGGCCTAGACAATACAGACTAGCTTTTGTTCGAATTAAAAATCAACAAAGTTTGGCGGACGCCTGGAAGTAACTCAAGCTATTACGATAGTACAGAGCTGTTTTAACACGTTCGCTGCGGCACTGATTTTTCTGTACTTTCCTCTTGTGCGGTACGAGGTCAATCGACCTCGTAACTCTTGAAGTCGCTAGACGTACGCGGTCAATTGACCTCGTACCGCAGCGAACGTGTTAAGATTAAAGTTCAGTAATGAAATGCATCGTAGCTCGGAAGAGCCACGTGGCACTGCGAGCAGGGCGTTGGGCGGTACGCTCCGCCTACATGCAACAGGTACGTACGCCTCTAGCGACAGCTTGGAAACAAACTTTAGGATTCAGAGTACGCTAACCAAAACTGGCTGATCGTATATATTTGTAGCTTATGACATAGCCTTAGCTATCTAACGATAGCAGAATAGTTTGGCCGGATATTGGACAAAGTATAGCGAGATTGAATGCTGATGATGATGATGAATTTGTTGCAATTGTATGTTGCATTTAATGTCAGGATAATTAACAATTCACGCTAATTTTCAGGTGCGTTACTGCTTATATTTTTAAGTTCCTATCTCATCTTTTTAGTTTGACAAAGAGTTTAAGATGTAAAAACTTTAGTGATTTTTTCCCCTATTGAAAATTTATGAGATCTTAGTTAATCTCATCAATCATCAATCTCAATCTAAAATCTTAGTTAAGTTATAAGAGAAAGAGAGAAAAAACCAATTGTCAGCTGACTCTAGAGGAGAGAGGAACGTTCACCAGCTGGTACCACGTATTGAAAAAAAACTCGATATTTTCTCCGCCACTCTGTCACCTGACTATGTGAGTTAACAATAATCTGATAGATTTTTTAGGAGTAGGGTAGGGTAGGGTAGGGTAACGGTAGAGTAGGGGTAGGGTAAGGGTAGGGTAGGGTAGGGGTAGTTGAAAGGTTAACCACCACTATTATTTCAGCCAACGTTATTTTTTCTGCAAGATGGGGTTTAACTAAAACTGGTAAATTTTCATTCATGAAAAATTACATTATAAAAAAGTTTATTTATTCTATGTTTAAACGGGTAGGTATTTACTTCTCCTCAGTCCACTACTGGAATTGCAGCTGACTTTATAGGCTACATATATTGTATATAAAAAAAAAACAGATTTACATAACACTCCGTTCAGTAGCGTATACGTGATGACTATGTTTTGGACTTTTGCATTTATGGCACTGACATTCAACGTAAACTAGAGTGATGTCAATCACATAATTAAATTCATAGATGTTGCAGGGGCATCCCTAGGGGACCATTCACCCGTTGAGTGTCGAATTCTCGTAAGGTAATCTATAGGTATATACGAGTATAAAAAGCTCAGCTAAGCGCAAATCTCGAGAACGGCTGAACTGATTTCGCAAATTTTTATCTAGAATTCTCCTTGAAGTTCGAGGATAGTTCTTACGGAGAGAAAAATTTAAAAAGTAAAAAAAAATTCTACTCTCCCATAAAAATTATAAATAATTATAAAAATAAAAACAATTTGAACTTTAATACCATATCTTAAAGTTCAAGTGTTAGTGGAGACGTTCCGGAAAGGCAAAACTATTGATTAACGTTAATGTAGAGGTAGTGTAGGGGTAGGGTAGAGTTAGGCGTAGGGTGGACGCATGGTAGAGTAGGGTAGGTGTAGGGTGAGGGTAGAATAGGATAGTGGTAGTCAAAACGAAGCTTGGACGAAGTTAAACATAAAAATATGTTATGACGCACCAAAATCTCTACAATTTGACACTCAATAAGATTAAATGAGTATTAGTAGAAAATCTTACTCACTTATCTTTAAACGTAAAAACCAGGATTACACATTAAAAATAATTTAGATAACATCTCACAGTAGACAGAATCACTAAAACGACTCCCTTAGAGATCCTCTAAAGCGATAAATGTGACCTACATACGATATCTAAATCCTTTAGCAATCGCAGTAAAGGAAGCGCGTTCTAAATAACGTGGGAGTTAGAGACATTTCAGTATGAATAAATTTACGCCATCGCCCCCTAGCCGGAACCACTCGATAACCAACGGCGCCTATGCTTTATAACCCATGACTTCCGGAAATAGATTTATTGTCACACAATCTGAATAAAAAGGCGGAGAAAATCCCGTATTTTTTGGAATTTATGGGAAATGCCTATGCTCTATTTTTATTTTCTTAATTTCCTATTTGTCCTTACATTTTAATGGTATACCTACTTTACATTTAAATTGTATAAAAAATATCAATATATCTATGCTAATATTAAAAATGCGAAAGTAAGTCTGTCTGTTACCTTTTCACGGCTAAACGGCTGGACCAATCAAGATGAATTTTGATATGATAATGAATACTTTTTGTCCCTAAAACAAAAATAGAAGGGGGTGCAAAAACGCTGACGTATATATTTTTTTACTCTTTACAAGTTAGCCCTTGACTACAATCTCACCTGATGGTAAGTAATGATGCAATTTAAGATGGAAGCGAGCTAACTTAGGAGGAGGTTGAATATCCACACCTCTTTCAGTTTCTACACGACATCGTACCGGAACGCTAAATAGCTTGGCGGTACGTCTTTACCGGTAGGGTAACTAGCGACAGCCAAAGCCAGACCTGGCCGATTGAGTTTTTCAAATTAATAATTAAGAAAACCTCAACCGTCTTATAGAGTCTTGTATCTTGTATCTATAGCCAACTCTGCAGTCCAATAATACGCAAGCTTAATTAGATATTACGAAACGACTACCTGAGTGCTGATAGACATTTTTCGTAGGCAGGTAATATGACACCATAAAAATTGTACCTCGTATAAGCTTTGTGTGGTCATTCATACTGAATTAATAATACAAAATTACAGCGCTTGCGTAATTTGAGTAATCTAATGTCGCACAATGTGAGGTATGCGTTAGATGGTTGTATTCTCAAATGACGCTCGAAGTGTCACGTGTTATATTTCCTCATACAATCGCTCGTACGTTTGTCTTTATTATGGAGGGTAATAGAGAGAATATCTTTGTATGTATAAATATAAATAAAAGTGAATGTCTAATTGAGTTATGGTGAGGTGGAGCCACCGTTGTAACATGGCCTAAAAGAAGCGCCAAATAGTTTATCATTAACAACCCATATACGTTAGCTACTGTTGAGCACGAGTCTTTTTTTTTTATTCTTTACAAGTTAGCCCTGGACTACAATCTCACCTGTAAGTGATGATGCAGTCTAAGATGGAAGCGGGCTAACTTATTAGGATGAAGATGAAAATCCTCACCCCTTTCGGTTTCTACACGGCATCGTACCGGAACGCTAAATCGCTTGCGGTACGTTTTTGCCGGTAGGGTGGTAACTAGCCACGGCCGAAGCCTCCCACCAGCCAGACCTGGACAAATTAAGAAAATCTTAATCTGCCTAGCCGGGGATCGAACCCAGGACCTCTGTCTTGTAAATCCACCGCGCATACCACTGCGCCACGGAGGCCGTCGAATGTCTCCTCTCAGGATGAGACGGTTTAGGCTAATAGTGTCCACGCTGTCCCAAAGCGAATTCGCAAACTTCACACACGTAGAGGATTAAGAAAATTCTCAAGTATACAGGTTTCCTCACGATGTTTTGCTTTACCCTTTTGAGACACGTAATATTTTTTTCAAAATGCACTGCATAAATGAAAAGTTGACTATGCATGCCTCGGACAAGATTCGAACCTACGCTACGCCCTGAGCTATGACGGCTCTACGTAAATAGTTGAGGTTTTATACTGCACTGCCTTATTATTTAGCGAAAATATTAATATTATTCAACTCAGTATCCCTCAATCCGTCTGCAACTAGAGTAATTATATCCAAAGGGTATAGGCCTTTGGATTTTACCTAGGCTAGTATAATTGTGAGTTTTTAAACTGTTATTAATAGCTGACCACAAATTGTCTCCTATAAGAAGACAATTTGTGGTCAGTGGTGGTTACTTATAAGAGAATCGAACTAAGAACCTTTCGCAGTACATAAGTTACATGAGTATATGGGTCAGTGTTACTCGTCAATTCAGAAAGCACCTAAATGGGTTCAACAGAAATCTTACCCAACTTTCTTTCGCAAGTAATATCATATATTAATCCTTCGCCTAGACATGGTTTATGTCGGTTTTATTTCGGGAAAAGCCAATTATCCACATCACATATTAAGAGCGCGCACTTTATTCTGAGCAATGAACGGAGAAAGTCCGTTACATTGCTGAATATGCGACAGATTTATCGTGGGCGGATAGAGCGGTGACTCTATGATAATATTTTATCGATAAAAAAGATATCGATAATTTTTTTTAAATCATCTTTTAAGACTTACTAAGATAATATACGGCTAATATGTTAGATTGCGTTAAAGTATATAAATATTCGATATATAATAATTAATATAAATTTTGGTTACTTTTTATCATTTTTTTGTTATCATTCAAACATACACTTTGTAATCGTATTTATTTTCACTTTAAGCTTAAAAGCTATAAAAGAAAGATATTAAAATCTAAAGCCAAAATAGCTCGTTAATTAGGTAGGTGTTGCATGTCCTAACTATCTTCCTATCGGTATTGTCGTCTCAATAAATCAAGCTGTTATCATAAGTTTAAATTATTAATCTCGTAGAAACGTCTTGTTTTGAAGTATATAGCAATACTCTATATTTAGACCATAGAGGTACACGTTTTAATACACAACTGTAGAAATATAATGAGAGTAATTTATTTTTAACCGAAAACAATAGGTTGTTATGGCATTGCGCAAAACTACGGAATTAATATTGAGCGAGTGTTTGGTTGCTCGATATCCTGTTTTGTAACATAATATCTCAACTACGTTTCAATACAATATTTCTAGAAACATCGATTATTATGAAACAGTTTATAATAAGATCATAATCGAAGGTAAAATCAATTTCACATAATAAAAATAAAACTCGATTTATAAATCGAGAATTATTTACACTGGCGGTATCTACCTATATAAATTGGTAAAGGTACTGTAGTACCTGCTTCTTAAGTTAAGTTATGATATTAAATATTTTAATCTTTTATAATTTTTAAAATGGTAAATCTACTAAATACTCATATATATATTTTACTCAATTTTTGTTAATGATCAAATGTCGACAACAACACTTGTATAAACCGGCCCAAACTTTGATTACGCTCTAAACACGAGGTTGTACAGTAAACGAAAACATCCTACCCGGGTTAATGATGTTGTAGTGCAGTATGCAGTGTTGTAATATCTGAATTGAATCAAAGTATGGCGCGTACTATCCCATGATATCGAGTATCGACTATTGACAACACTATGGGGTCGTCACCTGGGTCGCGGGGCGAGGGGGGCACAGTCTCGGCGACGCTGCGGCGGGCAGGTTACGATTTACACTCCACCAACTCAGCAGAAACTCTGCGAGAATCGCTGATAATCCGCATCTCACAGACGCGCCGTGAGAATTATATCGGGATTACTGTGACGTGAAACTTGTCTGCTATAAACTGTTCTGTTAATTGTATCGCCCTACTTGCTTTACTTTGTTTTATATTTATGCAGACTTACATTTTTACTCGGTATCCTATCTATATTTTAATTTGCATTGTTATATTTTTGTCTAATTAAAAAAACAAAGCAATTAAAAATGTAAATTTTGAAAATTCCCGATTATGCGGGCTACAGATCTTCAGTTTTAACTGTACAGTCTTATTGAATCAAAATTTCGATCAAAATCATTAAAAAAATTTATAGAGTTAAAACTGTACAGTTCTGTTTTGCTTACACACAGACGATTTAAATGAATAGTTTGACTTTACAATTAAAACTGCAGGTCAGTAGCCTGGGTTATAACGATTTACCTCTAGATAAAAAAGAAACTAATTAAGTAAGTGAAGATGAAATTATACTTACATTTCTCCGTTTCCCCAAAAGTTTACCTATTTAGTTTGTTTTAACGTTATTGTTCTAATGAAACTTCTTATTTCTGTTTCAGATGTGTCTACGATGAAGATTTGATCCAATATTCAAAAACAGAAAGCCAGAAAACGCCAATGCTGATCGACTGCGATCGTAAACAATGCAAACTGAAACTTTAAAATAAAGTGATTGCTTTTTAAAAAAAACTTTTTACTTGAAAAAAGGAAAAAATAAATGTGACGATGAAGTGAGAGACATTTGAAGAAAATAATGTTCAAAGATTATGGTACCTCGCGTATTATTTTTTAAGAAAGTGATTGGGAAAAAATTTCAATGAAATTTCGGATTTTGTTTATATATTTTTATTACTTACAAATACAATAATTTATATTACGTAAGAACATTTGGTGCATTTCGGTTATACAGATATTCTAAATCGAATCCGAAATTAACTGTATGGTATTCGCCAAACATACAGTCCACTCTGAAGTTGCAACACGCCGAAAATATGTCATCAAATTAAAGAAAGAAAAAGGGATATGTTTTTGACGTTTTTATCCACTGCGCAGCTAAATGCGTTGTTCAGATCGGACTTGAAATTTGGCACACACTACATAAGTTCACCTCGTAAAGCTTTTCCGTTTTGATAGCTCATTCGCTAAATCGGTAGCTTTCAAAGAATAACATAAACCGAACTTGTCTGAGATTTGTAGCATAAATAAATGTCTTTTAGAATAGAAGACCATTGAAATTATTAACAAATGAAATCGGCGGCTATCATTTACTGAAAGCAACTGATAATTTCAAATGAAGTTTTATTTCTAAATCGTTTAGTTATCAATTTACTATGGTACCGGTCACATCGCCAAGCGATATTTTATTCCGGTATATTTTATGTAGGTATAAACATATTGCTTATAAAATAATATGTTTGTAAAATAAGATGTTTTATGGCACTTTTAGTAATGCTAGCCACAAACGGTCAATTATTCTCACGTTTCTAAAAAGCAAACGGCAGTACCCACGCGCCATACTATACAATTCATGTACGCAGTGACCAACACACGATCAATTATAGTCGTGGGTGCTAGAGAAACGTGAGAATAATTGACCGTTTGTGGCTAGGATAACAAATTCTCAAAAATATTAATATTGTTTCATTTTAAAAACTACATGCTCTTTTAATTTGGTCAAGTTTAGGGTATTTGGACACTGGAATTAGCACCACGAACGAACAATATTAAAGTATCAATAAGTGCAGACAGTTAGACTGATTTATGCCCGATATTGGTGTGTTTTTTTCGTTAGGTACCTACAGCCACGCCACGAGTCGAAGGCTCACATATACCTATGGTTGCCATTATTTTATATGTTTTACTATTAATTAAAAATCGGTGTACTTCAATTCCTCTTGAACGATTACGTGCGGGCCAATGTTGTTTATAATATTTAAGTAAATAATTACTTTTAAGATAAGGATATATTTGTACGAACGTCATCAAGTGCAACTTGCGTTTGAATCGGGATACTTTAGTTCTAAACCTACCTGAACTGAGAGTCTATGATAGTCATACCAGCTGGCCTATTCATTAACTTGGTCAATTAACAACAAAGTAACACCATAGTCTAAAGCTAAACTCCGACCGATACTGTACTTATGGTTGGAGCAAGTGCTGAGAAATATTCAGCCTACATAAAACGAGATGTGTGTGTCTATTATAAGCTCTTATTACATACAGTTTGTCATTGAAATTCATGGTAAGCCTTCATATATTTAGACTGTAAAAACACAATAGTGTAAAGTGCTAGGACGACACTGCACAAATGTGTACGAGATTCAGTAGCGCTGTTATGCAACTATGTTTTACTTGGCTCTGTAAATTTGAATTCGTCTTCATCTCGCTCTATCTATAGTATGGTGTAAGACAGAGAGAGATAGAGACGAATTTGAGTTGTAAAATAGTTTTCCAGAGCTACTGCGCGGCGCTACAAAAATTCTGTAGACAACTGGCTACGCCGTAGTAGCGGGGTAATCTACCCTTTCTTTTTTAAAGTTTTACCTTATTTTAGGTAATTGCAGTCTTATGTTGGAACTCTTGCGTCTACTGATAAGTATATGAACTGACTTAATAGTGAAAATAGTTACTATTTCCATGTAATATTAAAATTTTGTTAAATGTAATTGTGTGCATGTACACTGTTGCTCAGCTTCGGGTATTTCAGCTTTGCATCTCACTCACGAACTTCAGCATATAAATACAAAATTATCACAATTACAAGCTTGTGAACATTTTTGTGTGGAATTGGCAAGTGCTTTAATGACAAAACAATCTTGATACCTATATAAATGACTATGCAATGACTATAATTTTATATAAATTATAAAGATAAAGATGTACATTCCTTGTATACGTAGGTACCTACTTAGAAATCCGAGCAATAGACGTAAACAATCGAATCCTAATATTCTTCTGGTACGGCTAGGTACCATAAACGGCACATCAACGTAATAAATCTCAAAAATTAAAATTCAAGAAATACGTTAGAAAGCGTTAACAAAAGCCGTTATAGTCAGATGTCTAGTCCCAGATGTTAAATATTTCGAATAAGCTACTTCATCGACTAAGTACAGTAGGTAAATTGTAGTTAGCTGTTAATGCTAACCAAAAACATTACTCGTACAATAAACGAGTGTACTTGTAAATTACCTCAGTGAACAGTACTCCTAGTAAGTCTAGGTACAGAAAGGAGATGGTCCAAAATTGTATGGCGCCCAGGTCCAGTCATTGTACCCTAGCGCAAATAAAAGAAAATATTTTTTTTAACTATTTTTGATTATACAAATCTACGAATTTACTTTAATTCTTTCGAAATAATATTCATTATCTCTCAAGAAATTAAACACTAATACGGGTAATAATGGCGGATCGATGATGTTTTCAATGGAGTAATCGATTTGACGTTTGCTGTCAATTGTCATGTCATAGTTGCTTTAAGAGCGCCATCTTGATATAACTCAAAAACTTGGGTTTTGATATTATTTATTTCTTTTTATTTAGTTACATTTATTCACTTTAATAAATTTTAATAAGATGCTTGTATTTTTTAAATTTTAATGATACGGGGTTACATTAGTGGATCTGAAATGGACCATCTCCTTTCCAAATCTTTCGTTTTCTAGGCCTAAGATAACCCCCCAAAGGTCCCCATTGTAGCATAGTTAATTGACTCGACAACGAAATAAATTTTCGAAAACCAAACCAATTTTGTACTAGGTGTACTGTTTGTGATAGTTATATCCATTAAGTGTTCAATTTAGTGAATTAAGTCAATTCCCGTAATATTTGACGTCCATATACAAATATTTGGTAGCACTAATTGATTTTGCTATGTAACTCCACGGTTGCGGGTATAACAATACTTAGGTAGATAGAGTTCTGTATTTATCAATGGCATTTGCACTTAGTAATAGATTTGTAATCGACAATGGCGGGGCAAACTTAATGTCAGCCACTGACGATCAAGTAATCTCACATGCTTTCAGCGCTAACGACTTGACGTTTGATAAAACTGATCGTGTGTTGCACGAGATCGGCATGATGTCTGTGACCTTAGCGCAATTGATATCTGGAGCAGACAGTATGGGCTTAAGGTAAATCCCCTAAAATCTAAGGCCATTATTATTGGTAGTCCTGCCCTCATCTCAAGAGTTGATTGGGTAGATCTCCGGCCAGTTTTGTATAATGGTACCACTATTCCTTTTTGTGGCACAGTTAAAGATCTTGGGGTTCATCTTGATAACCAGTTGTCGTGGTGCGTGCATGTCAAAGAGTTGAGTAAAAAGATGTTTGCTACTTTTGGCTCACTGAGACGTTTAAGATCATTTTTACCAATTCCTACTAAAGTTATGTTAGCACATTCTCTTCTTCTTTCGGTTTTAGATTATGCGGACGCGAGCTATCTAAATATAACTGAGGACCAACTCAATAAACTTGAGCGACTTCAAAATCTTGCTATTCGGTTCATATTTAGCCTACGCAAATATGACCATATTTCTGAATTCCGTCAGAAGCTCAAGTGGCTCCCTATTCGTCGTCGCCGGGATCTGCATGTACTTTCACTTTTGTACTGTGTGTTGTTTAATCCAAAATCTCCTGTGTATCTGAAGGAGAAATTTACGTTTCAGGGAGTGCAGTCTGAACTGAGACAGTGTCGATTACTAACTCTATGTTTACCCGTGCATAAGACGAAATTTTATAAACATTCTTTCGTTGTGCAAGCCGTTAAGTTATGGAATGCTCTCCCTTTAAACATACGGCAATCAAAGACACTGGACATTTTTAAAAATGCCGTAAAGTCTCATTATCTGGTGCAGTAACGACGATCTGTATATATTATTTCTTTTCAATATAAGGTATTTATTAGTATATTTTTGATATGTATTTTACTCATTATTGTAGGTATTTGTGTAATATTGTTTATGTATTAGGATGTAAATTATTTGTATGTATGTGTATTACTAATACTATGGTTATTTTCGTTTTACGCCACCTGCTGATGTCCTTAAGTTTTCCTAAACCGAAGGTTGCCTGGAAGAAATCGCTACTTAGCGATAAGGCCGCCTTTTGTATGCTGATCTCTTCTTAATTTGTTTTTTATTTCACTTGTTTTTGTCTTTGTGGTGTGCAAATAAAGTATATTTATCTTATTTATCTTATGTCATGCATATAGCGACTAACACATGACCACTGCAGTCATGTGAAATGACTTGATTAACAGTGGCTAACATAATGTGAAGGGGTCTACATTTTGCGAAGGTCTCTAGTGGAGCTCGAACCGAATTATATGAAATGAAAACGCCAGTTTGAATGCAGACTAAATAGAAGCATAATGCCTAAAGTAACTTGAAATATTTTACCGTCTTCCAATAAGGAGGAGGTTCTACGTTCAGCTGTACGTATGTTTTTTTTCGTTAAGTTCGGGGCCTTAAATACCCTTATAACCGCAAGGTACTAAATGCCCCACCTCCGCCTCTGCCGTTTTCGACCATTGAAACACTGAATTTCAAAGATTACCTGCATCAACTTCATTTTATCTAAAGAAAAATGTTTATTTTTTGTGGAAAATTTTAATTTTTACTTTGATGTTTTTTCGGTAATTCATGTTTTTTTTTTCAACATTCGTGTTTCAGTATGCAAGTAAGCAAATCTTATACTATGTGTAACCTACTAGTTATATATATTGAAATCGTATACAGGTGCTAGTTTTGAACACTTCCTTAATTGCGTTGCAGAAACGGGTACCTAGTGTATTATTTCACTATCATTGAGAATTGGTGCCATGATCTGCAAAATATGTAAACACTGCTTTATATAATATCTAATACTACATACGTATATATGCAGCTGATATTGGTGCTATAGATAATGTATTACGTAACCACTATTGTTAAAAGCTTGTTTTTTTTCTTTGTAGCTAAGGAGCTGGTGGCCTTGTTATAGATATGAGTAATTCGTAGAACATTATGTTCTAGAGGCAATGTAAGCTATGGCTAGCTCTTAAACAAAATATTTTTCAACTTAATAAAATACTACTCTACGTTACGCTACGTATAATAAATAATAATATTTTTTTTATTCATTTTTAATAGTGTTTATATTCTATTTTTATTTTTAAAAAGGACTAATAAATAAATAAGAAAAGAAAAAAAAAATAGTACCTACTAGCTACTAAAGAGTGCCAGTAGAAAACTTTTAAAAATTTTTGTTTTATAAAATTATTCATAATGCAATGAAATAATTATTTAAAAATTATGCCACTAGCTCTCTAGCTACATACTTATGTTAAAAACAAATGTAGTAAGTAAAATGTGTTTTACAATAAATCGTACAAATTATACTTACTTCTAAATTGCGAAGTAGCATCGCATTATTGTAAGCTGCTACGTATAATTTACTAAAAATGTTGGGACATCGGATGCTAACAATATATTGTTTTTATTTTTATAAAAATCTTAACGAGTCTATATGGTCATACTAATATTTGAACTGCAAGCCAAAAGAAAAATGCTAATATGTAAGCTATGCACTATGCAGAGGGCCTAGTGTCAGTTTGATACTGTTACTATCGCGTTAACGTAAACGCGAATTTCTAAGGAATTGAAACAGCGCCATCTAGTGGCTCTACTGCACAACTATGTCAATTACATATAAATTCACGTTTAGTAACAGTATGCAAATATTTAAAACTCCCACTAGGCACACTGCTTGCAGTTCAAATACAGCCAGTCTATATAGATAATAATATTAGGTAGTAAATTGTTCATTCTGTTTTTTCGCTTAATATTTTTTATATCATATACTATTATATATAATTAAAAAAATATTAGGCGAAAATAATATGTATTTGTATAATGACGATAAATTTAAAGTGTTTGTTATACGCATAGAATGACCAGTCAATTTTTGGCGGTAGATAGGCACATAGTAGAAAGGATGTTAGTTAATTATAAATATCATAATATGGTTGTTAACATTGTCTAAATATTAAGTTAAACCTATATACTTAATTTATAAGCAGATTGTTGTCAATCTTTGTGGTCAATTAGCGTGGACCGTGCATGTTCCATTTAATTTGGAAATAAGAATACCCAGAAGAGTTTACAAAAACTGGCAACTCTTTAACTTCGTATGTTTTGTCGCCCACATCAAACAATACAAAATATTGTACTTACCTGGTGAAATAGAGTAATTTTCATTATGTGATACGTATAGGTCGATGGGAGGGACAAAACTGATGCGCAAAGTAGCAATGGGTATGCTTTTAGTCGTAAGCTTTTGTAAGAAAATCTAGAAAGTAGGTATTTGTTGAACACTTACCTAAGGGTTAGAAAATTGTTGTAGGTACCTACTTGTATGTTGTTGATGAGTGAGTTGAGTTCCACCAACTTTGTTTACATACCAGTTTGTCAGTGACATACCTTTTTGTACCCAGATACGAATTGGAGCATAGAAAACTTTTAAGTTATCTTTATACTAATGATCATAAGTAAAGTTTCCTAAGCTCCTGTGGAACTTAATGAAATAAGCTTTTTTGATGTAGGTAGATGGGTTTACAACACTCATGGATGTTTAGTTTTGTAAATATTTTACTTGGTCAAAATTGATCGCACAAGAAAGTGCCGAACGATAATTATTTTCGTGCGATGCCTAACTAAATATTTATTTAGTGCAACTTCGTAATTTTTAAAAAGCTAGATACATATTCGAAACTTTCCAAATGTAAGTCCATTCATATCTAGCTTATTTATTTCTCGATATTTATTTGTTAAACGTGTCTGAATTTATAAATGTTTACCACGTAAAATATTATTTTATTTTTTTATAAGGTTCCTATAGGTATGACCTATTCAGGTACCTAATAGTTGTTTCTTTTTTAAGTTACTTTATTATTATTTTATTAAGGTTCTTGCTTAGTTATATAAACGAGATGGGCTTTGATCTGCAGTTTGTTGCACGAATGAAACGCATCTTGAGGTTTAATTAAAATGAAATATGTTACCATTTGATCGGTGTAATTATTTTAGCCCATTTAAATAAAAATGTGGTTTGTTTAAGTATATAAAAATGTGAACATTGCTTGTAGTTGTATATTATAATTATGTTGCTCGTTGTGGATACGTTCGTCGATCATTTATTACCTACTTGTTGAAAAAAAATTTTAGCCATTTTCGGACACAATTTTGGTAGTACGAGATCCGATATAAGAAATTTAAATACCTACCCCTCATCTGTTATCTAATTGGCATAAGAAATAAAAGAATAGAAATTATTCACATTGACACATTGCAAAAATTGCCTTGTTAAATTGCGGCTGAACAGTTTTAAATGTTTTTTTTTTATTAAAGTTATTTAATCTAGTTCCCTCATTGGTTAAATAAATTTTATTTTGTATGAAAAATGTGTCTACCCGCAATACTACTAGACAACCAATGTGACACTGTGAATCTTATCTATCATTTATGGCTTATCACTAATAAAACAGATGAGGGTATATATTTTTAATGCCGGCGCTTAGACAATGGGTTTTAAAATGCATAGGTACATTAAATACTTATTTCAGCAACTTGTTTGCAAAAATTTTGCATTATATGAAGTTTACTTTTAAAAACAAGAACATTAGGAATGTTTGCTGAACATGAATGGAAGAGTCGTTACGAATATAATAATGTGATGGGGTTCAACCCTGGGTCTCATTCCAACCCCTGTTTGAATAAAATTCGTTGACTTTTTTAAATAATTGACTTATGACAATTATTTTTTTTAAATACTTAGGTTATTGTAAATTTTACATGAATTGTTTAGTGTAGGTACCTATTTAGATATCTACTTTTATAAAAATGTCTCCGAAAACGGCATAAGAACGACCAAATTCGACGGTTTTCGAATGTTTTGATGGTAGGTGTCCAGCAGACATCTTGTAATTTATTTTCTACAATGTTTAAGTTTTACGTTTTCATTATTATGTTTATAACGTAACTTTCTTTTTGGTTGCTTAATTTTAACGTAACAATGTTAATACAAAAATGTCAAAGAATTAGTTAAGATAGGAAAATTATGTGTTTAAATGTAAATATATAGATGAAAACATGTATGTAGAAATACATAAATATTATTTATGTATTAAATTTGATATTGTTTTCAAAATTTAATTAGCATTATTATTTCTACCCTACCTATGCAAATTTCCATTTATCTTGCCTACATCTATTTTTTTATACAATGACAAGTTAGTCCTTGGTAGGTACCTACCTACGATCACACTGGGAAAGGTACAAGTTTATGTTAGCGATGGTTTGTACACGGCAGTTCGCAGTGTTGGTCGACCCCCCACCAGGTGGACTGACGACATCAAGTGAGTCGCAGGGATTCGCTGGATGCAGATGGCTCAGTATCGTGATGTTTGGAAGTCCGTACAAAAGGCCTATGTCCTGCAGTGGACGTCCATCGGCTGATGTGATGATGACGATGGTGCGATAGGATAAAAGAGTTATATCCGGCTCAGCCATTATTGGCATTACCGACAATGCTTTTTTGACTACAATCATGCCTGATGGAAAGCAATAATGAGGTCTAAGAAGCACGCTTGACTAGAAGATGCCTAGGTATTCACTCTTGCCTTGAAGGTGCATAAATACAACAGACAACGGAAGGGTATTTCATATACAGGAACTAGATTGTAAAGTTCCTGTGCACACTCTCCAAAGAATATCCGGTTAAAGTCCTATAGACACGCGACGTGGCGTCGATGTTGTAAACTTTGCAGTCGTCGGTGCCAACGGTTCATTACGATTTCCTACGATTACGAATAGGTAACCTAAATCGTCTAGCGTGACTGCGACTATATAGCAGACCCAACCCACAGGCGACTGCAGTAGGTGTACTCTATACCAGATGCTGGTTCGAATCTGTGCCTGATATAGGGTCAGAAGTTGTTCTGATGTGACCAACCTCGACATCATTTCGTCCAAAATTCCTCAGTGCTTGAAGACGAAAGTCTTTGCACAGTGCGTGTTGCCAGTGATACCTTACGGATCCGAGACTTGGTCGCTATGGTCTTATTAAAAGGCTCAAAAACACTCTGCGGGCGATGGAGCGAGCTATGCTTGCAGTTTCTCTGCGTGATCGAATCAGAAATGAGGAGATCCGCAGGCGAACCAAATTCACTGATATAGCTCAGCGAGTCGCGAAGCTAAAGTGGCAATGGGCAGGCCACATACTTAAGTTCTTTTAGCAGTCTCAAAAGTGATTACAAAAATAAGAAAACTAATGTCGAACAAAGGTTATGATTAACAACATTTGTTAGGACAACTTAATTAACAATGAAATTAGAAACTAAAAAAAAACAATGAAATTAGAAACTAATATTTATTAGATACTTAGATATGCTTTGACAATAAGGTTTAGTTACAGTACAGAAAAAAGACAAAAAACATTTCATTTGTAAAAAATACACGCGAGCTTCCTCCACTCCTGACACAGTCAGCTTGCCGACTCTTAGCCTGCGTTAAGTTTAGTTTAGTCTGTACATTAAAGGCAGTTTTTTTGATAACGCACTAGGCCTGGAAGTGTTTGCCTGCTTAGACTGACTTTTCAGGGGTGAAAACTCCTTCAAATACAATAACAACTGTCCTCATTATTAGTATTTACAAAATACCCTTTCTAGGCAAGTGAAGCACTGTGCTCTACAAACCTGGAGAATCCTTGATTGAACAATAAATACAATGTGCATTGGCACCTATAATGTCATAAATGTTATTCCACTATCCATGGTAAACTACATGGTCTAAGAAACCATTTATTGCCTAAATAGAAATAGACAGCTGATGTTTTGAACAATAAAAATATATGAATCTTATTTAAACATTCAAGGCATACTGCTTAAAAGGGCTTCTTTTAAGGGGGAGAGGGGGCGAAATCATTGACATAAACTCATGACGAGAGATATCAAAAACAACGGCGAAATTAAAAATCTCTCTTTGTTACCTACGTAATATAAGACTAAACAGAGATATTTTCGATTGTTCTGCTATAGGGCGACAATATGTACATCTTTCTTTCGTCACGAGGTATGCCATTGACGAGTGCTAGGTAACGTACTGACAATAAATAAATGAAAAAAAGCGACCCCTAGCCTCTCCTCTGTTACCCCCGCTCTCATTACCACGCAGTCGAGGACTAAAGTTTGAAACGCAAGTATTGTACTGGAGTTAAAATAATTTCAAAGTACTCGCATCAAAACCCTATAAATAATCTGGTAAAGTATTCCGAAGAATGATAAGATACCAATATCAAAAGTGTTACAAAATTTGTGGTCGCTACACGTGTTTGCTTCCCTCAGGAGTCGGAATCGTCGCATACGTCCACCATATCGCTGGGAGGGGCGGGAAATCTGGGAGGAGCCCAATTTAAATATATGCTGTTCGTGTATAATGCCATGAACAATGAAAATAACCACCTGAAAGAAATAATATGTTCATATAGTTGAACGAGGCGATAGATGTTTGGATCCCAAAGGTTGGCGACCTCGCACTGGAAAGCGCAGTGTTAGTCGACCCCCCACTAGGTGGACAGACGACATCAAGTTTCAGGGAGCCGCTGGATACGGGTGGCTCAAAATCGTGTTGTTTGCAAGTCCTCACAAGAGACAGTCAGAGAGAGTCCAGCAGTGGAAGCCCATCGCTGATGACGATGATGCAGATAGTAGGTTTCGAACTACTACCACAGAAACTTAATAGTATTGAATAAATGGTAAAAATGTTGATAGGTAGGCTATTTTAAAACGTGGAATCTCAAAATCCTTGACAAGACAGCGTATGGCGATAGATTTATTTAATCATCAAGGTACATCCAGGTACATATAAATAAAATTCAAGTGTCGTCTGTGATTTCTAAATACTTAACCGTTTTTTCAAATACCTATTAAGTATTTACGAGATACTATAATTTTTGTCTGTCTGTCTGTCCGGGTTAATCTTTGAAACGGCTGAACGGATTTTATTGGGACTTTCACTGGAAGAGAAGAAAATAATACTGTGTTAGAAGTGGGTAGGTACAACAATATTCCAAAGGGCGGACCCACGACCTCTCGGTATTGAGTCCGGCACATTTACCATAGAGCTATTGAGGCTCCCAAATGGTTGTGTGATTTTTGTATATCATGAATTATGATTATAAATTAACTAAAAAAAATAAAAATTAGGAAAAATAAATCTTTTCTATACCAGGATAAGCCGAGCACAAAATGTGTCATATAAAAGGTTTGTTTTTTTCGGTACCACGGATCCCAAGGTCCACAGGGCACTGGCAACTCGTTCATGTGAGGTTGGCAAAATACTGTCGGAAAAACAAGATTATTAAAAACTTCATGCTAGGTTGCTGCAAATCACGGATTTAGCTTGTGTTCCATTTTTAATAAAATTGCAAAAACATTCAGGATTTTAAATCTATAAGTTATATTATAAAGCTGAAGAGTTCATTTGTTAGTTTGATTGAACGCACTAATCTCAGGAACTACTGGTCCGATTTTAAAAATTCTTACAGTGTTAGATAGCCCATCTATTCTTACGGGAACGGGAACCACGCGGCGTCTACTAGTTATAAAATAAGTGGTAGGTATGCAATGTCACCACAATTGAACTATTCATATTCATTTGTAGATAAACTTTTATCGTAAATTTCATAAGCATCTAGTGAACGAAGTAGTCTTTTGAGTCATATGTAAACCCACCATCTTTTCTTGACGAATCTGAAATGAAAAAATAAGATTAAAAATACTTCTCAAAGCTAATGGATACTTATAATAGCATCTATTCATTTCACTGTAGTTATCAATTAAATATATAACTTACCGGATTTCGTTGCTAGTCTTCTAAAACCTTTATATAAAGCTGTTAATTTAGATCGCATCGTGACGTTACCCTATTTTTGTCATTTGACAGCTCAAAAAACAATCCATCTTTAATTAATATTATTTTTTACGCTTGCTTGACATGTGACTGCTATGTGCCAGTCCAATTTTGATTCAATACTTACTTATATAAAATTATAATTTAGAGGCATAATTTTTAAGCTATAAAGTATAAAGAAGGTATAAAGTTTGATATTAAGGTACTCATGCTCTAGACAAGTATATTTATTTATTTATTTATTTATCTATAAATCTCAAAAAAGTAATACGATTGTACTTTGATAGAGGATTTGCTTTTTGTTTATCGTAATCAAAAGAGTAAATTAATATATATCGTAATTCCTAAGAAACCGCATCTTGTACATTTTACGACGTAGACAGAGAATTAATATAACCGAGATAGTCACTGTATTACATTCACAGATATTAACATAGATCCCTTCTTTGACAGGGATCCCTTGGTATATATATATTTTTATTTTTTTATTCTTTACAAGTTAGCTTTTGACTACAATCTCACCTGATGGTAAGCGATGATGCAGTCTAAGATGGAAGCGGGCTAACTTGTTAGGAGGAGGATGAAAATCCACACCCCTTTTCGGTTTCTACACGACATCGTACCGGAATGCTTAATCGCTTGGCGGTACGTCTTTGTCGGTAGGGTGGTAACCAGCCACGGCCAAAGCCTCCCACCAGCCAGACCTGGACCAATTAAGAAAATCTCAATCGGCCCAGCCGGGGATCGAACCCAGGACCTCCGTTTTGTAAATCCACCGCGCATACCACTGCGCCACGGAGGCCGTCAAAAAATATAAAATATAATATAAGTATAATATATTACTGGATTTTATTGGATTGTTTAGACAGAGAAATTTCTGTCAACGAGTATCTACGATATTGGAGCCATGGATAACTCTCAGCATGCCCTTCTGTGGTAGATACTATACTTATAATTTATAGCACACAATAAGCTATTTCTCTGAAAAACACAAATTTATAAAAAAATAATACTTTCCCTTTCCTCTCACAGGCGATAGTTTACGGAAGTAAACGATTTTATAAGAGTATACGCACGCACGCACGCAATAATAAAAATACAAGGTAATCTTTAATCATTCTTTACTTTCTAATGCGACCTTATAATTAATTTATTCTATAACTATGAAGTCTACTTATCAGTAGGTAATCAGATTCTATCTATTATTATTATTAATCAACGCCAACTTTTATGTTTCTTATTATGTTTCAAAATAAAGGACAATCAACGGACCTCTTCATTGTGGGCCTAATCAACAAAATTCGTTAAAGCATCTTTAGTTTAATTTACATCACAATGAGCATTCACAAATAAATCTGAAACAAAATTTCGAGACAAACTTTAGATAACTACTATTAGATTATTTTAAAAATCTACTTAAAATAAAAACACAATAGAGTAAATGAACTTAATAAATAAATGATCACCAAAGTCAATAGCAAGAACACAAAATGTCAAAAACAGGATTAATTTTATTAAACATTAATTAAGACGGTTTGGCTTTAGTTGTTTAGTGGAGGTACTAAAGGAGCGTCAGCAAAGCAGAATTTTCTTTTTAATTATCGTAATATACTGTTAGTTTTACCACTGTAAAATAATTTAATTATGCATTCCTTCTTTACTGACGTTCTTTTAGTTTACATACCGCCTTTGAGCTGTCACCATACTAGTATAAAGCCAAACTGTCTTTCAAAAATAGAATATCTAAAATTATTTTAGAACCTCAACAGTCACACACATTGGTATTGTGCACGTGAATTGTCTATGAATGAACGCAAGATGCTATATTTAATCACTTTTCAGTGTGATGTGACATCACACCTTCATAGACACAAACGGTATAAAGGTGTTGAGGTGTCAGGGAAAAATAATAATTTACATTTAATTCTTATTATAGGTCATTATACAACACACTGGTTCTGATGTAAATGGACATAATATGTGATGCTACTCCATTAGGATTTTTTGAGAAACTACAATGTTTATATGCAACTCACAGGCAATATAGGTTGTTGCATAGACTGAGAAGTAATAGACAAATAGATAAGCATTCGTACTTAAGCGTAGACTATATAAATGAGACAATGCGATTCTTTTCGACGACAGACGTACGCAGTTTTTTCAGGCACAACGACGACAAATTGTCAAACAAGTTTGACAACTTCTCAATTAGGAATAGATTTTAATGATAGATTTACTATGGCACGCCAATTAGTTGTCTATTAATTTCTCTGTCTACGGGTTATTGATACATAAATTCTTGAATCGAAATTGTTACTTAAAATTAGTCAAAGAGTCTTTCTAAATTATTTATATTCATACTTTATTGGGATCGGAATTTTATTATAATCTAAAGGAAGGCCAGCAAACAGGTGATAAATATTGTAAACAATTATTGTTGTTTGTTTTTCATAAGGAAAATCAAAAAGTATCAGAAAGAAGAACCAGCCCGAATCTGCGCGGGCGTAGCGTTGCGTGTTTCGTTACTGTAGTTATTTTTTTTTTTAAAGGTATGTTCGGTCCAGTAGATCCAGAGATTACCCCTGCAAGTACACAAACTTCACCTCTTTATAATATTTGTATAGATTAGTTAATATTTACTCAACTTTCCCGAAAAAAAATCATAAAATTCAATATACCAGTTAGTCAAATACCCAATTTATGAGTCCAGATCACCATGTTCAGAAACCATGTGCACGCCGATGTTTGTTTACAATATTTATCTTGGCCGTACTAAACGAGTTTCATAGATTTATTAGTAAATGGAGCATATGTAAAGTTATAATAATTATAAGGCATAGTTATCTGCTCTCAGGTTTAGGTTTCGGAGGCTTGAATCCCATAATTTTTTTCTTTTTCTTCTCCTTGCTTCCACCAGACTGGAATGTTTTCCAACTGTCTACCCTATTTTGTCGAGACTCCTGAAATTTAACCATACAAATCTTTTAATTTCCGCCATTGAATATTATTTTTAAAAAAGCAGTAACAGTCATTATCAACCTCCTGATAAAGAAGGCATTTGGAGGTTTAACTCGCTAAGCTGCTTCAGTGTGCTTCAGAGTAAATCTACATTCGCACGAGAGTTTTTTTAAACGGGCGTTAAATAAGCGTTCAAATACAACAAATGCATTCCCAGGTATATGTTCACACGACAGTGTTTTTAAAACAAGACGGTGTTTTTCGAGCATGTTGCATTTTCAATTTTGGGCTTTCGAAATAGACCTTAATTTAACTTCATACTACATTTAAACGCTTTTACATTACATCTACATTTAAAGTCCGTTAAAAAAACTCTCGTGCGAATGAGGGCATAAAAAAGCGATACGTTAAAACCCAGCGTTGGCACTTTTATTTACGTTTTTAATTTAATTCATAGTCTATTGTGCATAGCAGTGTTGCATTTTCAATTTTGGGCGTTGGAAACGCCCAAAATTGAAAATGCAACACTGCTCGATTAAAAAAACGTCGTGTTTTAAAAAGGCTGTCGTGTGAACATATACTTGGGAATGCATTTGTGTTTGGACGCATTTTAACGTCCTTTAAAAAAACTCTCGTGCGAATGACAGCTGAAGCACGATGCTCGGTATTGTCATAAAGATTGCTTCCGACTATAATTATACTTTCTTAAATATAGTCAAATGTTAATGATAATAATAACCAAGACCGACGGTTTCACGAGCTCTCCTCAGGTCAGAGGTGTAACACTTCCAACTTCCTAACTCCGGAATGAAATTTTTTACTGAAAATTTCCAAGAACAACCTCAGGGCCTTGATCTGACCACTTGACCACCGAGCAGAAATAGTTACAATTCAAAATAGAAAGCCAATCTAATGGTAAGAGGAAAACATCCTATTCCAGATTAAAAATTCAAAAATGTTCGCTAAACATCCCAGTTGGTTATTATTTTTTACCTGACTGCAAGAAGGGTTTTGTATTTTATTTTTCAAGAATTTATGCTATAACTTTTAAATATGACCACTAGACTGGTAGGTGTAGGAAAAGTCGACGCAGCGGATCGAATCACCTCTCAATGATGAGTCTGGCACCTTTACTTTATATTGAGGGTTCATATTGCAACTTGCAACATGCCAAAATTAACAAATATGATAACCCTGATGTGATGTTTTTGTAACTATACTCCTAATACTAAGTTAAAGTAAAAAATTTATACGAATAATGATGAAGCGTTACCTCAAAGTTTTTAGCCCATTCTTTTTCAAATGACATTTGCTCCTCTTGCTCTATCTCCGCTTCCCGCTTCCGTTTCCTCTCTTCCATGTCTCGAGTCTCAAGGTGTTGGCGTTTTCGCTCCATATCGGCAAACAGCTGGAATATTAAACATATTGATTATGTGTGGGTAGAATTTCACCCATAATGCTCAATATAAATAGCCTCAATAGCTCAGCGGTAAGAGCGGTCGGACTCATCACCGAAGGGTGGTGGTTTATTCCACACCCCGTTGGTCTATTGCATTCCACTCCTAGCACAGTCTTTCCCGACTAGTTGGAGGGGAATGGGAATATTGGACATATTATAAAAAAAAAATATCTTGACACTACACATTTATGCTAATTACACGGGTCAACATGAAATTTGACTTTGATTGCAAAGCATTAAATTTCGATAGTTTAGGTCGTAATTAGACGGAAAAAAAATATATGGCATGAAAAAGTTTGCTTTTGTGTTTAGAAGACTGATTGAACGAAATTTTTAAAAATCTCGGATTTCAATTTTTGATTGAAAATAAAACTATTGAAATAAAAATGTTTATTATTTTTATTAAGTTTTACTATCAAATTAGCTTACAGAAAAGTGGAAAATAACTTAAAAGTGGAAAAAAACTTTTACTTTTTCTTTATGTTCATAGCTACTTTCTCTCAATAAACCCCAAATATAGTCGCCCATCATGTTTTCATTGTATTGGCCTTGATAGCGTTGTTCAAAATTCATGTTGTCCTGATGGAAACATTCTCCTTGCTCTTCGGAATAGGCTCCCATATTGTTTTTAAATTTATCCAAATGAGCATGCAGCATATGTACTTTTAATGACATCCTGCAGCCCATGAACTTTAAAAAATTGACCACATATAAAACAAAATGCATCAGCATCGTATTTGCACTTTCCTGACGACATTTTAAGTTATTCTGGGCTTGTAAATAACACCTGATGATTGTTTATCACTCGGGTGCCATCTAGCGGCACAGTGTAAACGTTAATATCAAACTCTCACCGCGCGGTCTTTTTAAAAATATTAAAATCAATTAAAATTTATGAAAAAATTTAAAAATGAGTATTATTATTATAACTATCACAAAAGCAAACTTTATACCGAAAAAAGGTATTTTCTTTTCGTTTTTGTGCATAACCAACTGGAAAATAGTATAAACTTAAGGACAAAGAACGAAAATTTTTTTGTAGAGTCGTGTTATTACTATTACTAGCGGACCCAATCAAGCTTTGCTTTTGCACTTCTTCCCTACCTATACCCTAAGTCCCTACCTATACCTATGTCCATCTCCTGTTTATAAGCTACCTCCCCACCAATTTCCAGACAAATCAGCAGCCGTTCTTAAGTTATAAGTAGTGTAATGTGGTGTTTTAGGAGGTTTCTCTGGATCTCTCTGTCGCCTGTTCATTCAGCCAGCTACATCCAGGAGCTGTCGAGATCTGCTGGCTTCGCTCTTTACAAACACTTTAGGCAAAGGGCAAACAAGATTGTGTGGAGTCGGGTTGCCCAGATTCAGAGTTCTATATAATTTTTATGTGAAATCCACATTATATCTATACTAATATTATAAAGAGGTAAAGTTTGTAAGTTTGTAAGTTTGTCACATTTTTTAAATGGGGTAATCTTCGGAACTACTGGTCCGATTTTAAAAATTCTTTCACCAGTAGAATGCTACATTATCGGGGAGTGCTATAGGCTATATTTTATATTGGTATCATATATATTAGCCGAGTTATCACAGTTTTTGTCATACAGGTCGGACTGAAAATCCTCTTAAACAGACTTATTCGCATGCGCTGCCTTAACTATTGTGAATAATTGAAATTAATGTATGGAGACTTTATGTATCTTTAAAAGTTCTACAAAAAAGTCCGCGACACCATATATCTATCTTCTATATATTAGCAGATATAGTACCTTTTGTGTTTTAAAAATTATTAATTTTATATACTTAGGTTTACGTCATTATTTATGCAACTAAACTTTAATCCTTATTAAAATAAATTATTTAATAATCACAAGGATATTATGAAGATAAGATTTGCCCTTTACAGTATGTTAATTACTTAAATAGTTTCGGAGATAATACCAAATTTCTAAAAGACGCAGAAATTCCGCTATATGACGCCCGGCGCTTTCATTTACGTAGTTCCCGTTCCCGTGTGAATATGGGGATCAAACATAGCCTATGACACTCGCAAATAACGTAGCTTTCTATTGGGATCCAGTAGATCCAGAGATTACCTCCTACAACCACACGAACTTTACCTCTTTATATTATTAGCATAGAAGTCTCTATTTCTCTTGGTCATACCACCACTCTCGAAGGTACTCTAGGTTTAGGGCCGGGTTTAGGGTAGTGGTAGGGTAGGGGTAGAGGTACGGGTAGGATAGGAAAGTGGTAGGGTAGGGGTAGGATAGGCGTAAGATAGGGGTACGGGTGGGATAGGGGTAGGAAAGGGATAGGGTACGGGGAGGGTAGAGGTAGGATGGGGGTAGAGTGTAGGTAAGGTAGCGGTAGGATAGGAATAGGTTTGGGGTAGGGTGGGGGTAGGGGTAGGGTAGGGGTAGGGTAGATGTAGGGGTTGGGTAGGGTTGAGGTAGTGGTAGGGTAGGGGTAGGGTAGGGTAGGGGTAGTAGTAAAGTTGACATCGAAATTTACGCGGACGAAGTCGCGGGCGTCCGCTAGTCATTACTAAGTGTATCATAATTTATGATCTCATGGTCATGGTCAATTTATGGCCAAACAACAAAAAATCAGGGAATTTTCAAATATTACAATCATATTTTCAGGTGTCATATTTTGTGAACTCATGTTCACCCTCCAAATATTATAACTCATCAATAACTACAGGATAACAAGGATAACAATAAAGCAAAAAAATTTAGCAATTTCAATGAATGCTGGGGTTTCATGAACTGCCTAGGTGTTCTATTAGCTGGTCAATACAACCCAATGGCTATGACATATACATGTATAAACCAATAACTTTGTTATATAAAGATTATATTGAATGATTTATTTATTTTGCTATCATCCGCGAAAATTCGGCGAACCCATGCGACAACGTCACCCAGGTCCGACAAAATACTCTCTACGTACGTTTCACCCCGAAACCGGAGCATCCTCAGGAGATGTTGACTCTACAACGTGCAATTGCAATTGCACGTTGTAGAGTCAACATCAGTACGTAGAGAGTATTTTGTCGGACCTGGGTGACGTTGTCGCATGGGTTCGCCGAATTTTCGCGGATGATAGCAAAATAAATAAATCATTATATAATCATGATGAACTTCCGCAAAGTAACGCCTGCTTCTATCCAAGATTATATTGAAGTTATGTACCTTCATAGTCATCACATATATTGAATGCTTATATTTATCTGGATCATCTTCTGGTATACCTTCAGCCATCCTGTTTTCTTTTCTTTGTTTCTTACGTTTTTGTTCAATCTAAAACAATTATGTATGTATTAAAATGTGTATTAATAAAAATATTTCAAGAAAATAGTTACACACATTAGAAATTTCCAAGAATTTTCTAATGAGTATGTAATGATTAAGAATATATTATGGGGCATAACTATAAATTATAAACGCAGTTGCACGATCAATGCAAAAATGCAGAACCAGGATGAACATACTCTGATGCAAACTTTGAGGTTTTGGAAATTAGCTGCGAGTGTCACACAGAAGTAGTGCTTAAAGTACGCTAAAATCAACACATATGAAGCAATTGCGGGTGGGACTTGGAAGCGAGGTGTGCGTGGGGTGGTGCCACTGCTTCACTATGTTCCCGTTGATACTTAAAATTGCGCATTAAACGCACGACTTTTCGAAACGTCATCAAGTTTTTATATCAGACTGTTCTTGTTTACTTTTATATCTCTCATGTCAACGTCTAGTCACGTTAATCTGTTAATAAATTTACAATTTTTAGAGATTTTTATGTTGTTATTTTTTAGAGATTTTTTTTCAAGTTGCGAATCGTAGGCCACATAGTTCAAAGAGCTGATGGACATTGGGGTCCCAAGGTGCTGGAATGGCAACCCCGCACCGAAAAGAGTAGTGTTGGTCGGCCCCCCACTAGGTGGGCCGACAGTGAAGTCATCAAGCGGGTTGCAGGGAGCCGCTGGATGCTGTCCAGCAGTGGACGTCCATTGGCTGATAATGATGATGAATGATGAATTGATTTAAAGCTGAAAGTCATATCGACTCTGTTCTGCATAGGTCCTTCAACTTATAATTAGTTTTCTATTAAAAGAAGCCACATCAAAATAGATCCATTTGTTTGGGAACTATGATGCTACAGACATACAGACTTTCTGAAAACTTACAACCCTTCTATTGCATCAGAGGGTCCAACATGCAATCAAACAAAGTGCATGTGCAGAGAAATAGACAAATGTCAAGCAATAGTAGCACAAGCAAAGATATTGCTATGTTGTGGCTCTTTTGTTGCAATGGGATGAAAGAATTGGTTGACATTTTGTCTATTTGCCTTAACAAGGATTGTGTTTGGACAGATGCTAGGCATACAAGGGTTATTTTATTGTGCTAACTGCTAACACCACATTTCATTTATAATTACCATATGGTCTGTGCGCTCTTTGGCTTCTTGGTAAATGTCCAAACATTTTTTCCTTGTGTCTTCACTTTCCAATGTTTTCCATGCTCTATTTATTATCTCAAAAGCTTGCTGGGCACGCTCAGAGTCATCCTGAAATAGAAATATAATGGCCAATATGAAATAATTGTTTTAATATCACAAATAAGATTATTTGTATAATAAGAGGAAATTATTCTTTTGTGTTCATTTGTAAATATAAAATGTTACTGTATTGGTGAAATAAACTATTCCTACAGCATGAAATTTTAAATCACAGTCATGTTCTTATACACTGCTGTAAAACAAAGACCTCTGTCACATCTGTCTGTCTGTCTTTAACAGATTTTCCTGGGCTTTTCACCAAAATGTATGATAATGTTTGACTTTATAAAGACACTCTCAGAATTTCTACATTTCAAATTTAAAAATTCTTTTTTCTTTTATCTTAAAAATTTCTTTAAAATTGCTTTTAACTTTTGATTTAGAAAAAAGTACAATAAATGTTTTTCATTACTATTTTGAGTTAAATAACTCATATTTATTTATTAATTTTTTGGTAATCAGTAATCATAATACCCATAAAGTACTCTCATTGGCTTTTGTAGCTGATTGCTCAGTATATATATAAAAACAAAAAAATAAAGATTCCAAAGCTTTCAAGCTATTTTTTAAATTTAAGTCCATCTTGATTTTCTAGCAATTAAGGATCAATAGATGTGTAACCTTAATAAAACAGTTGTACTTATAGATTTATATTTTTAATGTAATGGTCATATGGAAAAGAGATTTTAATGCTTTACAACATCCAAAAAATTGTATATGTACTATGTAATGTTTGTATGATAGAAAAACTATATTTGGCTCTGAAGTTTTTCAATATCACACCACTAGCTCCTAAGCTAGTTATATAGGTCCTAACCTTCCCTTACCTAATGATTGAGTGGTGCTGGTTGCCGCAGGCTATCCACGGTTCCATCTGTGGATAAAAACCAAATGTTGACGGATACACCGTCTCAGCAAAAAGGGATTTGAATCTTCTTCAACTACATGAGATGTTATAAGCGAGCACACAGAAAATATTTATACACATTTACAAGATTCAAGTACTAGTGGAATTCTATTGATAATTTAAATAGACAAACTAAGAACATAGAATAGTGTGACACATGTTTAACTTGTATTATAGAAATCATATTTAGGTATGATATATGTACCAAAACCAAAAACTTGGTATTGAATGGAGCACTTGTTATAATGATTACATAGACCTATATATTGTTTAGTAAATAATCAAAAATATTGTGCTATTTAAGTATATAAATAATTCATAATCAATTAATTTGTGTAAATTAAAATAAGTAATATGAAATTTTATATAAATAAATCAAACAATACCAAATTAATTTTTACAAGTAATAAACTTGAATTATTCATGATTTTAAATTAACACAAGTACAGTTGTATTTTGCTATACATCTGTGTTTTGTTAAATTTCAATAAACGAAGATTATGTGTAAGTGTTTATAAAAAACTGACTTACAATATTTTTATCAGGATGAACAAGTATTGATAGCCGTCTGTATTTCTTTTTAATTTCATCTAGACTTGCTTCTGGATCAACTTGAAGCACCTCGAATGGATTTAAATTAAAATACGTGGACCCTGGTCGTAGCAACCTCTCTATTTGTTGTTTTGGAGTCAGCACGGAATCGCGTTTTTCTATTTCCTTAACCTAAAAAGTAAATAAAAACAAAAGAGTTATTTTGTACAAAGATTAAATTACGCACGACTTAGTTCAGTACCTAAGTAGAATAAGTTTAATAGGAAATAAGTTATTAAAATTGACGTTCATTACCTCTGAATAAAAATCCTCGAAGGATTCTTTCCTTGGTGTCGTGGAAGACATTTTTGTAATTACAAGCGTACCATTTATATATAATACGTATGAGACGACAAAATAAGATTTGGTTATAATTTAGAAATAGGAGAGAGATACCAAATTAATCAATACTTTCTAAAATGGCTCATGAATAAAAATTTATTTTCACTTCACACTTCAAAGTAAAATAAAATATTTGCCAAAGAGCAAAAATCTCAAGAATATAGTACGAGCAAAATGTATTTGTCTATGGCAAACATAGAGGAATTAGATATGGAGACGCATCACACTCAAGAATGGATAATGTTACTAGGTACGCAAAATCATTTGTAACTTCGTTACATTAGGGCTTTTAAATATACAGATACACTAGTTTTGGTTTTATTTAAAAATATCAAATAGTTTTGATTTTACATGCATTCAAAGTTTGCATTAATATCGACTCCCGCCATAGAGGAATTACAAAATGGAGATGCATCGCACTCAAATTCACGAACAAAATTGTCTGTCGTTTTTTTTAGGGCTTTGACTATTTAGGCTATGGACCTGTTTCGCACCCAAATTCACTAACAAAAAAGTTTGTCGTTTTTTGAGGGGGACGAGGGTTTACCTCGCACATCGAAAATATACAACACCATTAAATATATTCTGTGTCCATACACTATACACAACTATAAATTTGACTCGAAATACTCACATGCGTAATTTTTACACAGCCTAACAAACACATCGCTTACCTAACGATCCACAGAATATTCGATTACTTGATCGATTTTTTGCTGTTCCGTCAAAAGAATCGATTCTTTTTAGAAATTGTTTTTATTACAAAGGTAACAAATGAAACAACTACAAGTTTTACTGCACAAACCGGCATTCTATGGAGCTCTTTACAAGACGAAAACGATTACATCAATGAAACATCGATTCTATAGCAATAGTTTTTACGGTGACAGCAGTGGCGTGCAAAAAGTTGTCCATCAGTGTTCGCATGCAAGTGGAATGGGAAAGACTGCAGTTGTGAGTGAGATCGTTAGGAACACAGAACACTAATACTGTGAGGAACCAAGTGGAACGCAGTTATGGATTACATCGTAATACGTCAAGTTACCGCAAACGCCAATCGAATTTAGTGAATGACGTCACAGTTTATGATTAGTGTTTGCGGTGACGTGATAAAAGTATAATTTTGTTTTATAAAAATATTCCGAGATTATTTTTAAAAATAAAAATGTGATTCGATTTTCTAGGCATACAAACTGCTTAAATGCAAAAAAATCTTCTTGTTTTACCAATGCAGGCAAGTAGCCTATTGTAGACGAATACCGTAATATATAATCACTAGCGGACGCCCGCTCCTTCGTCCGTACCCTACCCAACCCCTACCCTACCCCTACCCTCCCCGTACCCTATCCCTTTCCTACCCCTTTCCTACCCCTATCCCTTATCTCACGCCTATCCGACCCCTACACTACCCCTACGCTTCCCTACCCGTACCCTACCCTACTCTATAACTTCTCTATCTTACTCCTACCCTTAGCAAAATCGGTCCAGCCCTTCGAGAGTGGTGCGATGACCAAGGGAAATAGATACTTCTATGCTAATAATATAAAGAGGTAAAGTTTGTGTGGTTGTAGGAGGTAATCTCTGGATCTACTGGACCGATTTGGAAAATTGTTTTATTCACACGGGAACGGGAACTACGTAAATGAAAGCGCGGGGCGTCATATAGCGGAATTTCTGCGTCTTTTAGAAATTTTGAAACATCTCCGAAACTATTTAACTAATTAACATACTGTACAGAGCAAATATTATCTCCATAATATCCTTGTGATTATTAAATAATTTATTTAAATAAGGATTAAAGTTTAGTTGTATAAATAATGACGTAAACCTAAGTATATAAAATTAATAATGTTTTAAACACAAAAGGTACTATATCTGCTAATATATAGAAGATAGATATATGGTGTCGCGGACTTTTTTGTAGAACTTTTAAAGATACATAAAGTCTCTATACATTAATTTCAATTTTACACAGTGGTTAAGGCAGCGCATGCGAATAAGTTTCGGTCCGACCTGTATGACAAAAACTGTGTTAACTCGGCTAATATATATGATACCAATATAGCCTATAGCACTCCTCGATAATGTAGCATTCTATTGGTAAAAGAATTTTTAAAATAGGACCAGTAGTTCCAAAGATTACCTCATTTAAAGAATGTTACAAACTTACAAACTTTACCTCTTTATAATATTAGTATAGATATAGAATATAGAATTACCCCATTTAAAGAATGTTACAAACTGACAAACTTACAAACTTTACCTCTTTATAATATTAGTATAGATATAATAATATTTTTCATGACATAAATGGTCTCTAGAGGTATTGTGACGTCATCAGTGCGGCCATATACTTTGTGTGCATTTTTAATCAACTCAATAAAAATATCGCCAATTAACAAAAGGTAGAGACTGAACACGCCCGGCAAATTAAAAAACTACTAATCTTTATTATAAAACGTATATGTAAGAAAAAACTACATAGTGAAAAAAAATTAAATAATATTTGCACTATTGTTTTGGGAACCGGTAAAATCGACTGACAAATTTAAAACAAAATGAAGGGCTAATTTCGTTTTAAATTTGCCGGTCGATTTCAGTCTCTATTTTCATCAGTCAAACTCCTAAATATAATTATCTCGATGGGCCAGACTAATCGGCTTAGCTCGAAAGTATTAGCGTTGTAGTCTGTGGCTTGCCTTGAGAGTTTGAAATGAAAAGCTAGTAGGTAGATTTGTGTAGTGTGTACTTTTTCACTGTCACTGTTACGTCAGCGTCAATCACGTTAATCTGTTGCTGTTGTCCTGTGTATTTTAGGTAAATCTGTCATTTGATTTAATTAAACACATAAGATTAAATTATTTTGTAAATAGTAATTGTATTAATATTTTAACTGTAATATGTAAGATAATATTTTACGAATCAGCACAGATATCTCCAATAACTTATTAAAAAATATTTACGGATAACATTTTGACCATTTTACGCACAAATATAATACCTAATATTTTTTCTTATAATTTCCATGGTTTCGAAAGTTTTCGATACATCTGAATTTTCTTAAATTTTCTATTGTTTCTCTTGCATTGTCTTAGTGTTGGTTACCTGGTTGGTTTCACTCGTTTACAGTCCAGTCATCCCAATTTCAGAACAATTTCTTCTCACAAGTGCGTGAGCCCAATGTGGGCTCACAGTCAATCATATTAAATGCTGTTACATGTGTTACTAGCGCATGAAAAATGAGGCAATCAAAAGAGGAAATTTATACAACAACTCAATGTTAGTTGTGGTCAACAACGAACGTAAACATATAATACCTAAATATCGTCTACAATGTCGAGTTGTGTGTTCAGAAAGTGTAAAAACTATATAGACATAAATATATTAAAATGGAATTAAAGACAAAATTGTGCATGTGTGCGCTTAGTGTTGTAGCCTATTATTTGGATCACTTTTTGCGATGATTTTGTAGGATTTATAGTATAAAATTACCATTGCTCTCAGTAGGTACTTATTAATAGTAATTTTCTTTTAAATTTTTGAAGCATACTTATTAGTATAGTTATTTTGGTTTTGCGGACTTTTAAATAGGGATTGGTTCTTATAAAAAACCTAAAAACAATACAGAATATCTCAAAGTTAAAAGATAACAATGTCCATGACAAAACCTCATATTTTCTAGCTCACAAGTCCATGAACCCAAAATGGGCTCATGTAAATTTCCAGTCCATGAGCCACGTGGAAATTTTATTAAAAAATTAAACGAACGAAAAGTCGTTTTTCTGATAAAGTTTATATATATACAATATAATTATTATTGTTATGTATTAACCTATTTAAACTTTGGGGTGTTTTAATGTCGATATTTCGACCCAGTTGCATGGATCGTGGTCACGACAGGACTCAATATAATTAACTTATAAAAATAGTTAACGTCACGACCTTTTGTAGGGACTTCTAAACATCACGATATCCAGCGAATCCCTGCAATTCACTTGGTGTCGTCAGTCTACCTGGTGGAGGGTTGACCAACACTGCGCTTTTTAGTGCGCCATTCCAGCATTTTGAGACGCCAACGTCCATTGGCTCTTCGAACTTTAGTTAACTTAATTAATTTAAACTATATCTACTGATTTTTGCCTTTACGTCTGTGCCTTACGGCTGTGCATAGCAACTTTATAAATATTATCAATTATCAACGATCCACTAGTCACTACAGAGCTATGCCTCCTTCCTTATAGGACTGTGGATATGGCGCTTAGGCCCACCAAGCTGCTTCAATGCAGATTGGCAGGCTTGTTATAATATCGACATAAGTCAAAAACCAAGATGATCATTGTCATAACCCTTAACTAGGACTAGAAACCACTTTAGGTTCTCTTTCGCATAAGCGAGTAATAAGTAAGTATTAGGTAAGCAGAGTGTGGCAGGTGATTAGCGGAAGAGACGCGGGTTCTTGAATATCTATATTCTCAGTATTGGAGATAGAAGGTATCTTTTTTGCTCACAAGTCACAACCGGTGTCGAAAACTGGTTTGTATAAAAAATGTAATGCTATACGTATGTAGGTAGAAGATGCCATATCGAACTATAATTCTGTTATTTCTGTAAGTATACTTTGAGTAGTCCGTTTAATAAGAGACAAAGTGGAGTAAGAAAATTAGTCACAGTCATAATGACTTTCTATATACTTGCTTCGACAATTTACGTCAAACTTGAAGCTTAGTTAGCTTAGAGTCCGATTTATTATCTCGATGTACAATTAAAAACTTGAGCCACTAAATTAAAATATTGAAATGATTTATCTTTTTGCGATTTTAAATGACCATGACTATCATGTGGCAGGTCATAACGTTGTTTCAGTGAAAATCGCACTAATAGTACTTATTAAAACTAATTCCACTTGAAGTAGTGCCTAATGTTCTTAATCATAAACGGATATACATAAATAATTTATTGAATACCGCAATTGCTTATTATAATATCTAAAATATTAACTTATATTTACAGCATATTCTATAGACGTATTTTAAGATAGTAGCATCACGCCGTATCATTTATCAGTTTTCAACCTTGAGCGAAAATTATCACTTCATGCTCATGGAACATGAACATGATGTTACTCGTACTACAATGTTACAATGTTGGTACGTTTACTAAAAATCTGTAAAGGAGCTTGGATCATATTTCATGTCGACTCAAAATCCAAAAAAAGAAGGCGTCAGAAGAAAAATAAATCTGAGTTCAGATTTGTTTTTGAAACATCGAGTTTTCCTTGAAAAAAACCCGTTTAATGTAAATTTTAAATACTTAAAAAGTTTTATCTAAACCGTCAACTTCATTATGGAGATACATATTGTATAGAGATATATTATGTACACGTATCTATAATAAGTAGATTAAGTTATGTAAAAGAGTAGCTCGTTTAAATATATTTAAATTTTCTCGGGCAGGTACGATGTTCACGGATAAAGTTGTGCTTATTACCGGTGCAAGTTCTGGGATTGGAGCTGACAGCGCCAAAGAGTTTTCCAAACTAGGAGCAAATGTTATAATAACGGGAAGAAATAAGTCAAACCTTGATGAAGTATCTAAAACATGTGAAGAAGTTTCTCCGAATAAACTGAAACCTTTGGTTATTATTGCTGATATTAATAAAGAAAACGATGTTGAAAATATCATAAAAACCAGTATCAATAATTTCAATAAACTTGATGTATTGGTAAATAACGCTGGTGTGTTAGAATCGGGATCTATAGAGACCACGTCTCTTGAACAGTACGACAGAGTTATGGGCACTAACGTGCGTAGTCAGTACTATTTGACCATGTTAGCTACTCCGCACCTTATTAAGAGCAAGGGAAATATTGTAAACGTTTCTAGTGTAACTGGCATGAGATCTTTCCCAAATGTCCTTGCCTATTGTATGTCGAAAGCAGCAGTGGATCAATTTACTAGATGTGTTGCTCTAGAGCTTGCTCCAAAGGGCGTTCGTGTTAATGCTGTAAACCCTGGAGTTATCACTACTGGTTTACACAAAAAAGATGGATTGAACGATGAACAATATGAAGCGTTTTTGAAAAAATGTGCAACTACACACGCCCTTGGTAGACCTGGAGAAACAAAGGAAGTAACTTCAGTTATCGTGTTTTTAGCAGGCGAAGGTGCGAGCAATATTACAGGAGCTACCTTACCCGTTGATGGTGGCCGACATGCAATGTGCCCTCGTTGAACGATGTTTATAAATAAAATTTTTACTAAAACAAGTTTGTATTTTTTTATTTCATTACAAGCGGATGACCGCGACTTCGTCCCCCTTAGACCTCTTTAATCCAGCCTCTACAGTCTAACAGTAGTATCACTGTAAAAATGGGGTAACTCCTCTCGTTATCCCAACATTTCCCTTCACTGCTCTGCTAGTGATCATAGCGTAATGAAAAAAATACTATACCTGCCCAGGAGTATGAAGAATAATTGTACCAAGTTTCGTTAAAATCCGTCGAGTACTTTTTGTTTCTATAACGAACATACAGACAGACAAAAATTCTACTGATTACATTTTTGGCATCAGTATCGATCACTAATCACCCATTGAATCATTATTTTAGACATATATTTTATGTACAGAATTGACCTCTCTACAGATTTATTTTAAGTATAGATTATTGTAAGTAGCAGGACAATAAATTATCTTTTCAGTCTAATTAAGACAATAATCTCGAGTAAAATTTATTTGACCAAAGTAAATGATAGCACAAAATGCTCTGGGTAACTTTAAACATTTTTTGTGCCACCACGAACTCGGTACATTATTTTAAAATAAGTAACTTTTTGTCAAACAGGTAAGATGTTTTCGCAAAAGGTGGTATTAATTACTGGTGCAAGTTCTGGAATTGGCGCTGAAACTGCTTGGGAATTTTCCAAGCAAGGCGCCAGTCTTGTTCTTACAGGAAGAAACAAACACAATTTGGACATTGTTTTAGAAAAGTGTGAACAGATATCTCCAAGCAAATTGAGACCTATAAAAGTTATCGCTGACCTAAATAATGAGAAGGACATAGAACACATTATTGATATTACCATTAAACATTTCAAAAAACTTGATGTTCTTATCAATAATGCTGGTATTTTAGCAGATGGTACCATTGAAACAACATCGTTAGAGCAATATGATAATATTATGAAAACTAATATTCGTGGACCTTATTATTTAACTATGCTAGCTACGCCGTACCTGACGGAAAACAAAGGAAACATTGTTAATGTTTCTAGTGTTGCTGGATTGCGAGCATTTGAAAATACTCTTTCTTATTGTATATCAAAAGCTGCCTTGGATCAATTCACAAGATGTGTGGCTTTAGAGCTAGCCCCAAAAGGCGTTCGTGTAAATGCTGTTAATCCTGGCGTTATAATGACTAATATACATTTAAGAGCTGGTATGTCACAGCTGGAGTATACAGAGTATTTAAAAAAATGCAAAGTTACTCATGCTCTAGGTAGAGTTGGTGAAGCAAAAGAAGTATCATCTGTTATCACATTTTTAGCAAGTGATTCAGCAAGCAATATTACTGGAGCTACTTTACCTATTGACGGAGGTCGTCATGCTATGTACCCGCATTAAAAAATACATTATGTTACTAGCACGCGCGTAGTTTCCACTCCTGTGGGAAAACGGGGATAAAACATAACCTACGTACTGAGTGATAATGTAGCTTTATAATAACAAAATATTTTTTTAAATAGGTCCAGTCGTTTTTGAGTTTGTTCGGTACATACAAAAATACAATCTTTCCTCTTTATACTCTTAATATTAGTGTAGTTATAAATGTTATTGATCGTATGTAGAATCAGAGAAAACCAAATAATATAATGTGATTTAGTTAATGTTTCTTTTATTAATGCATTTTTAGTTTTGTTTAAATACTTTTCGAACGTGATTTATATTTTTAACGACGTGACGTTAAGTTGTGTTGTGTTAATTTTCGCACGACTGTACTTTCCATGATAATATGAAGTAAAGATAACATTATCATTTTATATACAAAAAGTGTTAATATTTTTCTGAATCCATTCGTGCTATCCGAAAGGTGACAAACAAATAAAATAAAATCGAATAAAAAAATATTAAATATGATAAAACAAAAAGTATTCTAATATAACAATTCGGCTCCCAACGCTCTATCAAAGTATATAAATATATGTTTTATTTTTACACATGTGTTAAAACTTAGGTGAGGAGTAACCCATTATCTAGATCGAGAATTAGGCGTTAAAATTTGAAGTGACAATCGAATGAATTTCTTTATCTTAAAGGTTTACGAATAATATGTGTCTGGTAATTTAATCATACAGAAATTATAAATCAAGTGAACAATGAAATAAAAAAAACAGTGTGTTTTCATTATTTTTCTAATATTTCTAATCTGTCAGTTTCTACTTTTAATGCTGGTGTAACGTGGTGGTTTAAAGATAAAGATAAAGATAAATATACTTTATTTGCACACCACAAAGACAAAAACAAGTGAAATAAAAAACAAATTAGGAAGAGATCAGCATACAAAAGGCGGCCTTATCGCTAAGTAGCGATTTCTTCCAGGCAACCTTCGGTTTAGGAAAACTTAAGGACATCAGCAGGTGGCGTAAAGCGTAGGTTTAGTATATTAAAAAAAAAAATTATATTCATTATTATTGTGCCAGAGACAAAACTTAAATAAGATGTTTACGCAAAAGGTCGTTCTAATTACTGGTGCAAGTTCGGGGATTGGTGCAGAAACTGCTTTGGAGTTTTCCAAACAAGGTGCAAATCTTGTTCTAACAGGGAGAAATAAAGAAAATTTAGATATGGTCTCAAAAAAATGCGAAGAACTATCTCCTAACAAATTACAACCTACTAAAATTGTAGCTGACATAAATAACGAGAAGGACATTGAAAACATCATCGGTGTAACTATTAAACATTTCAAGAAACTAGATGTTCTTGTCAACAATGCTGGCATTTTAGCACATGGCTCAATAGAAACAACATCTTTGGAACAATTCGATAATATTATGAAAACCAATGTTCGTGGACCTTATTATTTAACAATGTTAGCTACACCCTTCCTTATTGAAAGCAAAGGAAATATTATTAACGTGTCTAGTGTATCTGGACTTCGATCATTTGAAAATATGCTTTCCTATTGTATATCAAAAGCGGCATTGGACCAATTTACGAGATGTGTAGCTCTTGAGCTCGCTCCAAAGGGTGTTCGTGTAAATTCCGTCAATCCTGGTGTTATAATTACTGATATACATTTTAGAGCTGGCATGTCGGAGCAGGACTATGCAGAGTATTTAGAAAGATGTAAAGTTACTTATGCTCTTGGTAGACCCGGTGAAACGAAAGAGGTGTCATCGGTAATCACATTTTTAGCAAGTGACGCAGCAAGCAATATTACTGGTGTTACTTTACCAATTGACGGTGGTCGTCACGCTATGTGCCCTCGTTAATAATATTAGTATATAGTAATAATAGTATTATCATTAATATTCATCAGTTATTGTGTCAGTAAAATCTTTCAACGTAATCATCTGCGACTCTACTGGATTATTTACTTCTACGAATAAAACTTATGCTTAAACTCTTTAAGTTAAGGTTAAGAGGTTATATAATATTTTTCACTTCATCATTATCAACCCATATTCGGCTCACTGCTGAGCTCCAGTATCCCCTCAGAATGAGAGGGGTTAGGCCAATAGTCTACCACGCTGGCCCAATGCGGATTGGCAGACTACACACACGCAGAGAATTAAGAAAATTCTCTTTTCACTTATTCTTAATCAAATAAAGTACCCAGTGTACTATAATAAATTATACTGTATATTATTTATTGTATTACTAATATTTGTAAACCCATAAATATTTTGTTACTGTCTTATGCTTAAATAGTGCAGTGTATCGAAATGGATATTGAATGCAAGTTTTAGTGTATTTTATAGTATTTTTAATATTTTCTTGTAAATTTTAACTGAGATAACGTTTTTTTTACTATTTTTGTATTGTTTTGTATTGTCAATGTATTGTTTATTATTGCAAGATTATTTACATTTAGGTATGTATAACTATTAAAACCATGTTATGACAATGTTAATATTTTTTTAATGTTGGCTTCTAACAACTGTGATTAAACTAAACAGTTTTTAACCTTTATTTTTAACACACTCAACAATTTTAACGGCCTCGTCGACTATTGTTTTAGCTGCCTCTGCCAAATTTTGAGTAAAACATATTATGGTATTATCAAGGTGACCGTCAATTGAATTTCTAGCTTCAATGTGCTGAAATTAAATAAAAAAATATAAAACTTCTTATGCGCAATAATTAAGGTTTTGATTGAAATGCCCTCGATTGAATTACTGCATGCACTCTTGCCGTGCATAATATTGTCGCTGTTTCGATTAGTTCTAATCTAAGGTAAAAAGATTATATACAAGGGATTATATTTACAAATAAAAATTGATGAATTATTAAAAGTTAAAACTAATATTTTAAAATGTACCTTATAATTAACAATAGATAAAACTAATATTTTAAAATGTACCTTATAATTAACAATAGATAAAACTAATATTTTAAAATGTACCTTATAATTAACAATAGATAAAACTAATATTTTAAAGTGTACCTTATTAGATATGTTCTGCGCTTCGTTTTCTATTTCCGTAATGATTTCATTTTGTATATCATTCAAACAATTATCATTATTTTCCTTACAAGTTGTGCTAATTTTAGTATGCACATTCGCTAAAAATGCAGAGTCATCTATGTCGAGTAAAACGTGGTTGTTTTCTATGTCTGATAGCTTTTTCAAATTGTTAGATAGGCATGTTTTCATATTTGTAGCTATGGTACTGAATACTGTTTTAATATTGTTTCTGTTTTCCTGTGAATAAAAATTTACTTTGATAAACTACCTTTAACAAAAAGCATATTAAACTACATGTTTCTTAAGTCCAATTAAGTTTCAAGTATTAAAATACGTTGCGGCAGCCGGCATTGCTTATCAAAATCGAACTTGTATTTAATGGATCTTATCTAGCGTCAATCATGATTGTGTTTGATTACGTCACACACTGCTATCAACACTAATATTATAAATGCGAAAATAAGACTGTCTGTCTTTTTGTTACATTTTCACTGCTAAACCACTAAACCAATTTGTATTAGAGATAAAATTTGACCTTTTCAGCCCACATTGGAGCTGAGTTTTAAAGATTAGTAGGTAGTTACTAGACCTATTACTGTCTAACTGTCTCGTCAGTCGAAAAGTTACTCAATGTGGCTTCGTGTCCTGGGTTTGGGTCATGCTTCGGTCTATGAAATGTTCACCTTTACTTTCTTCCAAGAGACTGCTCGAAATCGAAAAATTTTCAGTGCTACATCCCCCATGCATCGAAGAGAATGTTAAGCCGTCGGTCTTTATCAATAACTTCTAATCGGGAACGTTTAGGACTTTCTACATTATCATCCTAAGTCCACCAACTAGCATTGGAGCAGTGTGGTGGGCCTAAGCTTCAAACCTCTCTTCCAATATGAATGGCCTAGTAGTGGGCCATTAATATTGGCTTATAATGTTGAAAGTCTGTGTTAATACACCTCTCATACTCTTCGTGATAATGAATAAGAAAATACTACCTAAGTACTCACCTTTAAGCAATCTCGTATTTTGTCACCGGACACTGTAATTTTAGTAACTGCACTCTCGAATTCATCTTTCAGTTTATTAAGGCGTTCAATCACTATCTTGTTTAGCTTTTCAATCCTCTCTTTTTCTTGTTCTACCCATCTCTTAATCTTGGTGTTTGCATTTTGTGCTGCAACTTTAAAAACCTCCCAAGCAACTAAAATACCTTTCTTAATCTTATCTTTTATATCCTTTAAATCACGTAAATCAGTATAGTCTTCAGAGGCCTCTTTTAAATCTACTAAATCATGATTTTCATCGAAATCGATTTCATTTTCAGATTGTATACTTTGCGCTGCGTTCTTTGAAATAAAATTTCATTTTATTCATGATAACTTTACAACATTTGTTTAATAAATTTTACTTTAAATTTACTCACCTGTGCCCAAATGACCAGAACTATTGTTAGAAACAGAAAACTACGCATCTTGGAAGTATAAGAGTGTTTTTAATTCTTTATTAATTTTATTCGTTTATATATAGCCAGTATCCACATATTTCAAGTATGTACATTACCCACATTTATTGTTATCGGGTAAATGTGTTTGTTTTTTATATTAACTAAATATAATGAAAATAAATAGTGGGGAAATCCCTAACAAAGTGCATTAGAACAACACTTGAGAAGATAATGAAAGAATTATTTTCTTCCAACCTGCATCGACTTTGTACAAGCTAGGATTTATTTTGTAATCAAATAGAATTCTTAGTCATATGTGTTGTATTTGAATTTGTAGTAAATATCTATTTATTAAGACTTTACTTTCAATAACCCATAGTCAACCTTATGAGAGGGGTTAGGCATATAGTCCACCGCGCTGGCCCAATGCATTCACAAGTAGAGAATTAAGAAAATTCTCAGATAAGCAAATTTCCTCACGATGTTTTTCTTTCACCGTTTGAGACACGAGATATTCAATTTCTTAAAATCACAGGTTACTTTAGTTGGTGGTTTGTGCTTAAAATGCATGAGCATTTGGAAAGTTAGAGGTGCATGCCCGGACCGCCTCCCTAATTCGACGCCCTCTAATTCGAAGACAGAGGTCACACTCACATCCACTGGGATATCACGGCTACTTAATATAGGGTTTGAGGTTTTAAAATAAGCACTAAGTAGGTATTGTATTACTTATTATATTTTACAGAATAATTTAACATTTATTTGAACTCTGTTGAAAAAAAATCATTAATTAGACAATACATTAGGTATGGAGAAAATGGCAAGAGGTTGCAATTATTAAGCCAACACATTATTGCCTGCAAGTGAAGAATACACGGAGGAAGCTGAGCAGGTGCCAATCTGTGCCACGTATTTCGCCGAGGTTATCCCAGCTGTCACGAGACGCATACCGGCACAGACTTCCAGTGATGCGGCTAACGTTGCAATGGCTAAGTTGATGCGAGAAATCTGAAAAGTATGTTCATCATCAACCTATTTTAAGGGCCCACTACAGGGCCAGGCATACTTCATTTAATCAGGCATAGGAGAAGGGATTTGGAACTTAGGCCTACCACGCTGCTGCAACGCATGGTTGGTGGGCAGTGTCGGATTAAGGTACCTAATACCTTGACTTGAAGTTTGCCGTGTTTCATAATCAATTATTATGGGGCTATCTGCCATTGACCCTTTTTTCTGATGATAGACTAAAACACGCCCTTATTAATTTTTTTTATACTTTACAAGTTAGCCCTTGACTACAATCTCATCTGATGGTAAGTGATGATGCAATCTAAGATTGAAACGGGCTAACTTGTTAGGAGGAGGATGAAAATCCACACCCCTTTCGGTTTCTACACGGCATTGTACCGGAACGGTAAATCGATTGGCGGTACGTCTTTGCCGTTAGGGTGGTAACTAGCCACGGCAGAAGCCTCCCACCAGCCAGACCTGGACCAATTAAGAAAATCTCAATCGGCCCAGCCGCGGATCGAACTCAGGACCTTCGTCTTGTAAATGCACCGCGCATACCACTGCGCCACGGAGGCCGTCAAAAAAGCAAATTCATTCATTATAGAGGTAAAAAAGCAAGCCACTCACCAATAACCCACTCTGGGTCAAAAACACAGCTCCCTGATATTCAATTCGAACAGCAACGCTCGCAAAGCATGACCCCGTAGCAAGGAATCCTGTACTATTTTCTCGGCAATTGTTCAATTCAGCCACAGCTTGGCTAGCGAACTCCGTAGCGTTTAACGATAATAGTCTTAGATCATCAACCATCTCCCGAATTTCCTTGATTCTTTCTTCAGCACACGCTTTGGATTTTTCTACAGTATCGGCAAAGACGACGTCGACTTCTTTCCTAAATGACTGAAAGCAGACTTTTTTATACATCTCAGTAAATCAAAGCTTATTTACGGACTTCTGCATATTAACGGAAGTTAACGTGTACGTTTACATTTTTAAAAATTAACTTAAAAGTTAATCAAATGTGATCTTCCTTAATTAACGATTAACGAGATATTGCTTTGTAAAAACCGTTAGTCGGACACCCTGTCCCTGTAACCAAGTGGCACGTCGATTCTCTTTCGATCGTAGAAAGTATCGACGTAGAAATAGTATCGACGTGCCATAAAATACACCTCAATATTTTTAATGGCAATGGTGTCAAGTTAAAACTTTTCTTTTTTAACGAATAATGGTCCGTCCGTTTTTTATTCCGATCTCGATAAAACAAAATGTTACTCTAGACTTAGTTTCCCTTTTAATTAAATTAGCTAGTAAATCCGTTTGGTAGAATCAGAGAATAGATAAAATAGTCAGACGAATATACTCTACCCTGAAAGGCCAGGTGTGAACCATCGCAAGCGTCTGTTCGGTTAGCTCATCTGTCTACCATCTTAAAGTTACAACTAAAGTTCAACCACAACTATGACCAAAATACAGTCATTAAGGGTGTCTGGCGAAATGTTTTCAGCAAGCAAATGTCTGGCTACTAAATAATACTACCTACTCTTCTGAGTTCTGAAGAAAAAAAACCTTTTAATCCAGTATACCTACCTAAGTAGGTACTGCCGCACGTAACTATAGTAGTAGGATGATGGATGAATCTCTAGTATAATAGCATTTAACTAGAGATCCATCCCTAAAATACGAGTACTATTATAGACGGTGTAGTTTGAATTTAAACTTGTATTGTTTTTGCTCCTTCACGTCGCAACTACTGGAATAGAGATAGATTTTAACCTGGATTACCACAAAGGCAATATTTTATCCGGGATAAATCCACGGAATCCACGGGAATTGTGAAAAAAGAATAATTTACGCTGAGTTTCTAGTTTACCACTAGAAAGAAGGAGGATTTGTAGGTTCAAGGTACCTATTTAGATAGATATTTACTTACATCTACGCAAGTTAGAACTCCAGTACCGGCGCCTGTGAACCTGTCGGTGACTCTTTTAACGGCTTTGTTGACTTGTTCTCTCAAACTCTTTATGTCGTTCACAATTTTCTCACTAAAGAGTTTCCCTTGTTCTTGCAGACCATCATTGAACTTTTTAGTGGCATCTATAGCGTCACGCGCTGCATTTTGCAGGTTCTGGACCAACTCCCTAATCAGTGATCTGATAAAGAAATAGCCAATTAAGTACTACCTAAGCTTATATTTTTAACCGATTCCGATTTATTGTGTTAAGTAGCATAAAAAAACGTAAATTGTTATTTTTGTCCTAAAAAGATTATGTACGTTTTTCGCAGATATTTACAATAATGGTCAGGACCGATGGTTTAACGTGCCGAGGCACGCGAATGTGAAAAGCTGAACGCGAATAAACACCACCCACTTTTCAACTTCAGGCTGAAAATTTGCACTGAAAATTTCTAAAAAAAGAAAAGCTCAGTATTTTATAGGTCAATGCCTACACCCGGGACCTGGGCCTTTAGTCGCTAACGCTTCGAAAAATCAAACGACAGGTCACGTGATCAGGTTGTCGATCGGATCTGTCATTACCATACATTTTTTACTTTTGGAAGCGTTAGTGTTTGTAGAAAGAGAATCGACGTGCCACTTGGCTATAGGCCCCGTTTGCCACTGTAATAGTACAGGCACGTCATGAGTTTTAAATCTTAATAACTAACACCTACTGCGCAGTATGATGCACAGCGGGACACTTTAAAACTCTTGCTCTGATGGTTTTTCACTTATCATACTTGATGGACCATCTGCTTACCTACCCCCATTTATTGTAATAAAAAAAAGAAAAATCAATTAGGTATAATGCATGCTACTTACTGTGCATTTCCAATGAAGTCAACCTCACGTTTTTGTCGCAGTGCCAAAGCATGGTCAGCTGGATTCCCCAAAGACGAAGAAACCTGGAAAACACAAGGCATAAAATTAGTAATTCAGTACTTACTACACTACTATACAGTACCTACAGTATACTTACTACTATAACTACACTACTTACAGGCTACAGCAGTTACCAAACCAAAAGTTACAGGGTTTAAATACCAATCTATATACAAGGTAGGTATTACATTTCATTCATCATCATCATTAACAGCCGATGGACGTCCACTGCTAGACATAGGCCTTTTGCATGGACTTCCAAACAACGGTTTCGAGGCACCAACATCCAGCTTCCCTGCAATCCGTTTGATGTCCTCAGTCTATCTAGTGGGGGGTCGACCAACACTGCATTTTCTGATGCGGGTTGGCCATTCCAGTACCTTGTGGCCTCAATGTCCATCGGCTCTTCGAACTCTGTGTGCCCTTCCATCGCCACTTCAGCTTTGTGACTCGCCGTGCTATGTCAGTAACTTTGGTTCTTTTGCGGATCTCCTCATTTCTGATTCGATCACGCACAGAAACCCCAAGCATAGCTCGCTCCATCGCCCGCTGAGTGACTTTGAGTCTTTTTATGATAGACACAGTAAGCGACCAAGACTCGCATCATAATCGCAAGTCTTTACATTATATTAAAACTCACCAAATACACGAAGAAAAACAAAAAAAATATCTTCATTTTCACTAGGTATTCCGCGACAGATTTTGGAAGTTATTGTGGTATACGAGCGGATTCTATGGTTTTTATAGCATAAGTTGCAAAATGCATTCTTTACATAGTAGCTGTTTAAGTAAATACAGATAGCTTATCATATTCATGGGATTTTAAGAGCACATTTTACAAACACTACAATTAGATCATAAATAGTTAAGAAGGCATCTAAGGCTAAACGTCTAAACGACTAAGTACCTACGTATATTTTGTTTCTCAAGTGAGTAATTTTCTAACTGGGTTTTTCCTGTGTGAAAATTAAATATCACCTAATTTAATCAGTAACTTTTAAGTTAAAATAAATATTTTGGAAGAGATAAAAATGGGTGTCTTCGTAAGATCTAGGTAGGTAGGTATTATAGAATAAGATAATAAAACAAATAGAGAAATACCGCCTTCAAACTGATCAGAAGGTAGCACATAGGTAAGATGTTATTTTTTGCTTTTTAGTTTAGGTTAATTTTAGAGTTGGAAGTCGGTTGAATTTTTTTTATTAAAATTTTTTGTAAGGCGCTGTCAATTTTAGTTCAGGTTTTAGCCGTGGGACTTCTTTCATGAAAAAGACTCCACCTACAGGAATTGAAACTTCCTAACCAAAATATTAAGGTGCTACTAATACTTATAGGACCAGTCTAAGGTCCCAGGTCCCAGGTATAGTACACACAACAATGTTGTCAAAATTAAAAAGTAGAATTAAGTTGCCTTATTATCCTACTTCCTACTAATATTATAAACGCGAAAGTTTGTATGGATGTATGTTTGTTTGGATGTTTGCTACTCTTTAACACTGCTCCTACTAAAGCGATTTGGCTGAAATTTAGAATGGAAATAGATTTTACTATGGATTAACACACAGGCTACTTTTTATCCCGATAAAATCCATGGACTCCCGAGATTCGTTAAAACCTGATGACTTTGATGGTATGAATGTTTGTTACTCTTTCACGTCTCGGGTACTGAACCAAATCACCTGAAATTTGAAGTAGCGATAGATTATAGTCTGGATTAACATATAGGCTACTTTTTATCTCGAAAAATCCATGGTCATTAAGGAATCTATTATACCGCGACGAAGTCGCATGCGTATAATATAAAATACAATATTATTTCCTAAACGGCTTACCTAAGCTTTGTACCCTTAACCTATGGCCTATGAGGAAGGTAAGGGTTAACCGTTGAGGTACCTATGAATATTGACATTCTTACTTGGTAATTAATAAATTAAAATAGAATTCTTAGTCTTAAAATTCATTTTATAGGTCGATGTAGCAGGTAGATAGATAGGTAATATGATAGGTATGCGTATTTATTTGCCGTTGTAAGTAAATATTAATTGTCCAAATAAGAGCCTGAGTACCTCTCACATTTCTTTATAGTTTATTGTGCTTCAAGGTCTAGCGCGATAAGAACTAATAAAATTGAGTAAATATACCTACCTACACAAGATATTTTTAAACATTCATAATTCATTAAAGATGTTATTTATACTGTACTACTCCCGATTTTATTTATAGGCATTGAATGTTTTTTTAAATTTAATTAGTAGAATAGTAAAACAACATTTTAATTACAATGTATATCAACTTTTTAATATTAAATTAGGTATTACAACTAATGATAGTTATTTGCATTTAATCTCGTCATAATTATTAGCGCCTGTGAAAAACTACACAACAAATAGTACAGAGTGCAATTTTAGTTTACAACTAATGTAAGGCGTAAGATTTTTTTACAAGCAAAACATGCATTTTTACAAGCAGACATGGCAGTCTATTTTTTTAGTTTTCTTTTCATCTTGTGTCTGGATGACTGAATGTCCAATATATAAATTTTTAATGTATCTTGAATTTGAACACTCTGCCAGCTGTAGGCTAATGGTTAATGGCCCAATAAGCATTGGCGTATCTAGGATTATTTCCTAGGGTGGGCCCAGGTGACATGCTGCTGAGGAGAGTCGACACAAAATATAGAAATTTCGTTTACTGTGTTAATGGATGCTGGCATCTGAAACATGTCTTCTACTGTTTATATTGATTTTTCTGTGTATATTTTGTATATACGCTTATGCCAATAAGGGATTCTCTGCAGCACTGTTTTCAACAGAGATTCGAGATCGGGGACGGAAAGATGTTACCACTTATTTACTCATGACAAAGGTTCACTACATGATTCAGCATCATTGACGCTAGTCGCTATAACTACTGTAACGATATCGCTAGTACGAGTTTCGAAATCGCCTTTATTTCCTGAATCCTGTCCCTATAAAAATTTTAATAAAAAAAATTCAACCGACTTCCAACTCAAAAAATAACTTTAACTAAAAAGCAAAAAATAACATCCTACCTATGTGTTACCTTCTGATCAGTTTGAAGGCGGTGCCAAGCCAGTGATGTTTTAATTAAATACGTTTAAACTACAAAATTTCTGTGGTTACTCCAGAAACAGCTTTAATTAAAACACGACACTAGCTTGGCACCGCCTTCAAACTGATCAGAAGGTAGCACATAGGTAGGATGTTATTTTTTGCTTTTTAGTTAAAGTTATTTTTTGAGTTGGAAGTCGGTTGAATTTTTTTTATTAAAATTTTTATTTTTTTATTTTTAGTGTTAGCATACCCACTGCGTGTGTACCGTCACAACCTATCTAAGTGGAAAGTTCTTATCAATACAAAATTATCAAGTCCAAACAAAAGGTAGCTACTGTGAACCGTCGAGGAGTTCTCTTCACTGTCCCTCGTCTTCATCACCAGACCCTTAATACAGTCACAACCCATATAGGTGGAAAGTACTCATCAATACAAATTAATCAAGCCCAAACAAAGGGTGACTGCTGTAAATCCTTGACGAGTTCCATCGTCTGTGTGTCGGCTCCATCATCAGACCACCTCCAGCCTTCATAAAGTTGTAGTGGTTTAAAATACCTTATGAAAACACTAACAAACGTACTAGCCGTCTTTACAACTTTCGAAAGTTCCCCTCAATTTCTCCAGGATGCCATCATCAGATCCTGACATGAAAAAAAATGGGACCACCCTGGAAGTAAACCCTACAAAACAAAAAAAGAATTTTCAAAATCGGTCCACAATTGACGGAATTATCGCTGGACATACATAAAAAAAAAAAAAAAAAAAAAAAAACATACATACAGCCGAACGTAGAACCTCCTCCTTTTTGGAAGTCGGTTAATAAAATAAGAAAGATCGAGGTGAACTCTCAACTCGCACTTGCGAGTTATGCAAAACATAGCTCCAGTTCCGATTCCCGATTTCTTAATCTTAAAAAAAGTATAATAGATACCTATTAGTATAGTTTTTTTTAATTCCCGGAAGACGTAGCCTTTGGACGTAGTGTAGTACCTACATGTCCTAACGCACAACGTTTTATGTATTATGTAAAGGGTCTTCAAGACAGAAGAAACGCATTGTTAAGTTGAGGGATTGGATCCTTGAAATCGACTCTCTCCGAAAATCAAATCCAAATAGTTGCATAACGAACTTACCTGTAGTAGGAGCATGAGTTGAAAAATATTCAGCATTTATAAAATGAGGAAGATCTGGATATCGCACTCTCTCGTCCTCATTATCATCATCATTATCAAATCAGTCGATGGACTTCCATTGCAGGATAGCATTGCCTTTTGTAGCGACTTCCAAACATCACAATCCTGAGCCGCCTGCATCCAGCGAATCCCTGGGACTCGCTTGATGTTGTCAGTTGACCGACACTGTCGTCGCAGGGTCGTCATTCCAGCACCTTGGGCCTCCAAGGCTGTTAGCTATTCGGACTATGTACCCCGCCTAAGCCACTTCAGCCTCGGGATTAGTTGAGTTATGTCGGTGACTTTAACTGTTCTACGGATCTCCTCATCTCTGATTGGATCACGCATAGATATTCTGAGCTTAGCACGTTCCATCGCCTGTGTGACTCTGAGCCTTCTTATTAGCTCTCTTATGTCTGTCGTCCTACTTAGATAATATTATGCAATCATAGGTAGGTGTACAAACAAAATTTGGTATGTGTATTTTGTATCAGGGCAGCGAAGACAAGCGATTTGCTTTTATAATCTACTCAGTTTGATATGTTTACTGCATACAAATAGCAGAGTCATTATGCGGGCCTTTAAAGTCGACGTCCGCTGCTTGGCATCAAAGATGTCAGGCGTTGCATAACCTTTTCATGTTATATTCAGAGAATAGCTTTTTGTTTTGAAGGTGATTTTATTTACCCCGAGTACACTCGGGTATAAATAATACATATAGGTAAAAAGCTCTTTGCAAGTCAAAGATTCGTGGTGATTTTACTGATAATAATTAGTGATGCGCCGACTAGTTGCCGACTAGTCGGTAAAGCCGACTAATCGGCAAAGTCGCCGACTAGTCGGTAAAGCCGATTAGTCGGCAAAAAGCACCGACTAGTCGGCTTATTATTTTGTATGTATTTCTTAATAATATTATGTATTGTGGAGGTAAACATCTTTACTAAAGATTTTTTTTTGTCATGATTAAATTTTAAAACAACTCTTTAACTTTCATTAACAAAAATAGTATTAATAGTACAAAAAAAATATTTATCATGTCACTTGCTTGGAAAAATTACTTTTGCTCAGCTATATCAGCAAGCAATTAAGAAAAACACATCGATACACTCGCAAGCGAATTGCGCTTAAATCAGCTGTATCTAAACATAGCTTTACGGAAATCCCCGACCTGTGATCGGCATTGACGACTAATCGGCCGACTAGTCGGCATCTTTGCAACCGACTAATCGGCTAGTCGGCTAATCGGCAAAAATCATAGTCGGCGCATCTCTAATAATACTAATTGACTTTACTTTCTTGCACACTATACAGCATGACAGACAGAATGTAAAATTAAATATAAAAATAAATGTTAGAACGTTGACGTGTCGTCTATCTATGATTTTTGTTTGTGATTCATAAGTGAAGTGGGATTTTCAAAATTTTTTCTTGTGTAATAATTACGTTTTTTTAAAGAGCAATCTACTGTATTTTTGCAGGATACTCGATAATACCAGCCTTCTAAGTAGGTGAAAGAGACACTTGACTTTTCATTAAGTGAAAAGTGGTTGAATAGAATCAGTGGAAATAATCCAATCTGACATTCGACCAAAACATGATAGTCAAACAGGCCGGGTTCGAATCTCAGGTGTGTGAGTGACAAAACTTGGTGTCGTCCTGTGACCCCAGTCAAGGATGTTAGTAACACAAGTCGTGAGGGCACCGAGACACCGTTCCGCCCCAGTCGCTAAATTATTATCGGAGTGTGACGCTCAATGAGAAGTCACATATTATACCTACACCGTTACAACTATCATAATCATAGTCATATCTTCTACTACGTAACATAGGTTTATTGCGAAAATATCTGTCTGTTTTAATTTTGGTTTTAATATTAACCAACTCGTTTCTACGTTTCGGAGCATATCTAGGAATTTAGTGAAATTGGCGACTTTTTCGAAAAGCAATAGATACCTATCATCTCCATCTGTCATAACACCAATGGCGGATGGCGGTTCAAAAAATGTTTCTTCTTTGGTAAAATCTTGTTTTTAGGTTTAAATAACTAGAATGTTTTAATAGGATAGGCCGCTTTTCCCCTATACCCAGATATTTACAGCTTCATTCACAGGGGCAGTTGACGGCGTTTCAGCGGCAGTCGACGCCATTTCGATGGCAGCCACGTCATCGACTGCAGTCGTCGGTAGCGGTCGTCTCTGCCCTTGGCATCATGCTGCTCGTGTAAATGATCCCTTATACCCACTACGCTGCTCTAAAACAAGCATAGGATGATGACATTCTTCAACTGATTCTGTCAACGGACCTACGACTCTACGAGGCCGTTTATCCGCAAGCGAAAACAATATTCCCCATTTATCTATTGCGAGAGTAATTTTGCAATGAGTTCTGATCTTCACATCCTTTATTGATAGAGATAAAAGGGGTTGGGAGGTCGGTCGGAGAACGAACCATTATAGTGGTCACATGACTGAGGTCACATGACGGCGCGGCATTGTTTGTTATTTACATAGCGGCTGTTATGTGACGGATGCGTTCGCGTCAAGACTCAAGTGGACACTCGTAGCAAGGTTATCCATCTTTAGATAATACTAGCTGATCCTATGAACTTCGTGCTGCCTTGCAGTGGCGTAGCGTGCTTTGGAGGAGCCATGTATCAAAATTAATTGGAGGCCCAAATTAAGGGTAAAGATTTCTTATAAAAATGCTCGCCATAAATGAATGTATGTTTCCAACTTTTGGGCTTACGCTTAACCAGGGAAAAAGGAGATTCCTTTTTTACTTTTGTAATTTCTGAAGTGAAAACTCTGCAGGTTTTTCTGTTTTTACCGGGAAGCACCAGATTACGTTTTACTACTTTTTGGTACTTTCACACTTAAGGGACCCCTGTAGCCCGGGGGCCCTGTATCATTGATACGGCTGATACCTTGATAATATTTATAATTATTTTGAAGCAATTGTTAATGCCTAACTGCCTGCTAACAGTGTGGTTTCCTAATCGGCTTTACTTCAGGCTTTTATCGCACTTAAAGTCGCTGCAAGTCACACATCGAACACATTTAACAGCAATAAATATATCGTGTCCTTACACTATACACAACTATTTTGAATTGTACAATACAATTCTACAATTCAAAATAGTTGTGTACACAGAGAAACATCGATTTTATGAACCGTTTCCCGTAGAAATATATAGCCTTAGCCTTCCTCGATAAATGGGCTATCTAACACTAAAAGAATTTTTCAAATTGGACCAGTAGTTCCTGAGATTAGCGCGATCAATCAAACAAACTAACAAACAAACAAACTGCAGCTTTATAATATTAGTATCGATGTATATTTTTACTACCCCTTATTAATATTAAACAAAATCAAGGAAATAAAGGTCAAGTTTTTGATTTTTTTAGCGAGACACGGACAGCAATTGCTTATTATTTATTCATACACATTTTAGATAGGCGATTTGGTATTCTCTAGGTGAAATTCATTACAGTTAGGTAAATTTGTTTTGGATTGTTTGTTTTTGTGTTTCTACATTTTTTACGAAACCTATCTCACAAATTGTGGAAGTCCTTTTAGTTTTGCATTTTCAAATGATCGACCAGCGGAACATCCATCTAAACGTATCTTGTGAATAGAAATAGACAAATGCCAATCAATAGTACAGGAAATATCTGGGATGAAACAGATGAGACTGGGACTACTCCGCAATTGGTTGGTATTTTGCCTATTTCTCATCACGAAATATGTCTTAGTATGTATGCAAGGCATTAACGTATTTTTAGGTCAATTACAAAGGGCCTAACATCCGAATATACGTATCTTGTGAAGAAAAATAGACAAACCCAGCCAATAGCAGCGTAACAGGAAATATCTCTTTCGTTGCGTTGGGACGAAAGACATGGGACTGGGACTTGCCTATTTCTGTTCACAAAATATATGTTAGCATATAGTTGGGATACAGGTATTTTAGGCTAATTTTATTTATCAGAGTATTATCAGAGTCAACTGCCACGTTGCTGCAGTGGTGGTGCATACCTAGTATTTAGACCGCCAACCCGCATTGAAGCAGCGAGGTGGGTCAACACTTGGCACTTCATAGATTCAGTATTGCACTGCTAACCCTGAGGACTCAATACGAACATTTTTAAAAGGTATTTTCCATTTATTGCTTATGCGTATAGTGTCTAAACTGCTGCTCTTGCGAATTAATAATTTGACATCTCTTATGACGTTTGTACTATGTTTGGTAGCCAGGTGTCAAGCTAATGCGCACAAGTTATAGTTAAAAACCTTATGCACGCCAATGTGGGTCAACCTCCTGTAAGGATGCTTGGCCCTGGTATTGCGCCGTTAAAGAGGCTGATGAATATGACAGAGTCAATATACAAGAAGAGGCAAAGCTTAGCAAGCGAGATAATTAGATTGTCGCTCGGCTATCAAATTCGAGGCAATCCACTATTGACCTAGGTATTGTACGTCACTGTATACATTGTACAATGAAATATATACGTATAATGAAATCATAGGAAGGCCGTATTAGTGCATTGTCTGTACTGTGTCTTGTTTTTGTCAAGACATGTGTTTAACAGTAAGTAGGCACGCTGTAAGAAGTACTTAATTGTTGTAACTAATAGGCGTTTTGAACCCAAGGCATTTTGTATGTTATAGAGCAGCGTTTCCCAACCTTTTTCAGCCACAGACCCCTAGGAAATCAAGCACTGTTTTCACGGACCCCCTCAAATATTGCTTCACCTGTAGTGTGTCAAGGCAGAGGTAAACAAAATAAAAAAAACATATGCAAGCAAGTTTGCATCATTTCTAATATCTGTGTTAGTCAGTCATTCATTTGAAAAGAAAAAAATCTGCTCGCTTTAAGTAAACGTTGCGATTACGAGATATTAGCATTTATGTATGGTCCAGAGACGACACAGTTGAACCCCATACACATACTCGCGGAGCCCTAGGGGTCCGCGGATCACAGGTTGGAAAACGATGTTATAGAGTCAAGTACAATACGGAAATCTTGTTCTTTTTCCCGACTTAACCTATTTCATACTTAACGTATAACATAACCTTTTCCTCCTCAATACCTTTGGGTACCTTTTAGTCAGGAGGCAAACAGGTTACGCCGGTCTCTACCGACTAAAACCCCAAATCCCGTGAATATTTACCCAGGACCTCACGATGCGAAACCACATAGGCTAACCACTCACACAATGAGGCAGCTAAGAAGAAACAAATGGGTGAGCGACTCTCCTACGGCGAATAGCATGACATTCCACTTTGGGCCCCATCAGGCGTTGCTTCTGAGCTCGCCCAAACTCTCCGGTAACGCCTACGGCACGAGTGTTTCTCCTTTTTTATTTTTTATTTTTTACTAGTTAGCCCTTGACTCAAATCTAAGATGGAAGCGGGCTAACTTGTTAGGAGGAGGATGACAATCCACATTCGTTTCTGTTTCTACACGGCATCGTACCGAACGCTAATACGCTTGGCGGTACGTCTTTGCCGGTAGAGTGGTAACTAGCCACGTTTTATACCTGGATAATTGAGGATCTATATTAGTGCTCAGGAGCTATTCGACGTCATACCACTTTTTCTTTTTTATCATCGCACCGCAAGACATCTGGTGGGTTTTTAATCCTATGCTGTCGATGTCCCCAGGACTCGTACAAAACGCTTTACGTCTTTTTTTCTCATACACGGCTAGGGTTTGGAATACACTTCCCAAGTCTGTGTGTATCTTTAATACAAGAGTGAATTACCTTCTAGGCAAGCGTGTCTCATCTTAGACTGTATCAACACTTACCATCAGGTTAGATCATGGTCAATCGCTACCCTAATTTGCATAACAAAAATCTGGATCCTTGAAACCTGCTACCTTCCAAATCCACGACAGTCTAAACTTCATAATCGATTACAGTATTTACCTATTATATTGACACATCAGCTAAAAAAATGTTGCTTCCTAAAATTAGGTAAGTCTGGCTTCGCTGTCTCTCATCATCATTACATAATTTTTAAAAAAGAAAACAAAAATATTACATAAATGGTGTATTACATAAATTATTACATACTAGCGGACGCCCGCGACTTCGTCCGCGTAAAACTCGATGTAAACATTCAACTACCCTACCTCAACCCCTACCCTACCCCTACCCTAATTAATTAACTAATAATTTGATTTTAACATTTTATGGTTCTATATTTTATAGTTTAGGCAGCGTACGCAAAATGAGTAACATTTCTGGTTGAATTTTTATACCTTGTGTCCGTAAAACCCAAATATCTTACGGAACCCTATTTTTTTCCAAAATCAAATTTAGCCTATGTTACTTGTGGATAATGTTGCTTTCGAATGGTGAAAGAATATTTAAAATCGGTCCAGTAGTTTTTGAGCCTATTCATTACTAACAAACATACAAACAAAGTTTTCCTCTTTATAATATTAGTATAGAAGTATAGGCATGGTAATTTTTATAACAAACCTGTTTCATTATACTTCTACTTACCATGCAAAATTCAATTTCTGAGCATAAAGGAAAATGTTGAAAAAAAAAAAATTGAATAGGTAATAATATAAAGGCCACTGCGCCGATTAATTATAGTATGGCTAATTTTGGTATAGAGAAATATGAGACCGTGGAAGAATTTAACATTATATAATGAGGTAATAATAAAACCCGTCTGACCGTCAGTCTGTCCATTCGTATGTCTGTCTGTCCATCTTTTTGTTGACCTGAAACTAACTACTGAATGAATTCAAAAGAAACTTGGCAAGTTTTAAGACCATAATCAAACGAATAACATAACGATGAAGGTTATATAATATTTTTTGTCGCGAGAATAAAATCAGAAGGGGGTGAAATACGGGTTGAATTTTTTATGGAAAGTTCTTCATTTCTCAATTTCGTTCTCATTTGCAAAAACTGATACGTGTACTACCTACCAGAAAAATATTATTAGTTTTTAATATCAAAATTCTCCTCCTACGAGGGTAAAAATGGGATTGACCTTTTTTTAACATTCATGTTCATCATCGTTCATGTTTGGAGTTATTTTTTGTAAAGTGATTATTTTATATAATATATAAAATACGAGAAAACATAAATAAAACGGAGTGAATACTGACTAATAACCCCTATTGTGTAGTACATATACATTGTTTATAGTGTAAATCCCATTGAAATCAACAAAAAGAGACAAATAGACAGACAAACAAAAATCTATTTAAAAATGATCGCACTTAATAGTAAATAGAAATAAGTCTCATTTATTAAATTTATTTTAAATAAAAAATATATTAAGTCTGGCAAGCGTTACCACGTTTTAAATAATAGGTAAATCATGAAACAATAAAAAAATACTTAAAATAATATAATGTAAAAGTAAATTTCTAAAACTGGGCAGTAATTAAATTGAGTTTTTACTTTTTACTGTCTTTTATACTATTTTTTATTATTTTGAGTCTAACACTAAGTCAGAACAATCTATGCACATTGTAAATCCATTGCCACTTTCTCTAGAAAGTAATGTTCGCGCAGCTGTGTTCTAAAAGTCTTCGTGAATCAATTAGTTATCTTGCAATTTATATCCCACATTTGAGTGTAGTTGCACATTTCAACGAACGCTATTGCAATGGAAGATAGCACTTTCTCCTGTTTTCACCAAATAAAACAAAAGAATTAATATCTTCTTCTTCTAATGCCATCTCCTATCGGAGATTATGATCATTGAGGCTAAATTAGCGTTATTTACTACAAGTTCCTGAGTCAAGATGTACTACTACCAGGGCTTTATTTTTCCTTTATTATTCCCTGGATAAGCTGGAGCAGGTCACATTTGGAGTTTCGGATTGTATGACTCAGATATTCGACGTTCGAATTAATATGGTGGACAAATAATAGAAAAGGGATAAATTACAATAGCCAATCTGTTCTAAGTTAACAACTATACTAATAGCATTAACAACTGAGTCTTAGGGCCATAAATCATTTCTCTATATCTATCTCGCTTGCACTTATGGGTCTTATGGAGCCGTCTAGTGAAGGGTGTAACAATGAAAGACATATTATCGATAAGTAAAGTTTATTATCGTATCTTGTTCACAAAATTAAAAAAATTAACAATATTTGATTTAATATAATACATATTTCATATTATATAATTATTAACTAAATAAAATTAATCTTCATCTGAGTCTTCATCATCAGAATCTTCGTCTTCTGCCAAATTTATTATATATTAGTATCCATAGTGCGCAACGAGTAACACATGAATGTATTTATTTAATTGCAGTAAACACATTTATAGCAAAAAAAATACGCAATGCAATTACATTAGAAACCGACCAATCAGAATCGTCCAAATCATTATTGACTCATCATTAGCACGTGCGCAGGTAGCCGTTTATCGATAATTAGGGTGCGCAGGTAGGCGCGCTGCACATTCCTATCTTTTTTGACTTTTATGACCGGACGACTCAGATGATAATGCGCATACTATAGTAGTAGAATAACTACTAAGTTATTCTTAAACTGGTTTGGAATTATGTAAGACTCTCAGTCAGAGAGGTACTTCTACTACTTACCGGTTTCAACTTTTTCTGCTGCAGCTCCCGGTCTTGATTCCGTCTCCCTGATATGACACGGTGCTAATGTGTCAACGTATGTAGCGTCTCACATTAGGGCCCACCCCATTTCCCAGGGCTCCAATCCAACCAGACCATAGGTTACCTAACAATATTAGATACTAGCGGACGATCGCTACTTCGTCCACGTGAAATTCAAATCGCAAATCCCGCCGGAGTCATGTTATTTTTCCGGTATATAAAGTAGCCTACATGTTGCTCCATGATCGTTCAATGTACCAGTAAAAGTCTCGTTAAAATCGCTTCAGCCGTTCTAGAGATTAACCCGGACAAACAGGCAGACAAAAAAAAAATTAATAGCTTGATTGTTTGGTGTAAATAAGTAACACTTGATAAAACGTAGTTTCACTTAAATTTTATATTTTATTGATTCTACGAGTAGTTCCCCATTACATTACTAAACTTACAATTACTAAAATGTGAAAACAAAAATTGAAATTGCACTTAAAATTTAATAACGACAAGAAGATGACTTCTGAAAACAGATTTTTAGTTTATTGCTTAACACAATACACTTTATATGGTAAAAGCTTACTTATCCATATTAAAGTTTTGGAATAAACAAATAAAGCTTTTTATCGATGCCACGATGTTTTTATTAGGTGTTATAAATTTGGTTGGCACACTTCGTGTGAGCAAATAATAATATGTTTTTTAGGACTCGTAGCAACTTTGACGATGTTCTAGATAGTTAAATATACTTTTACCTGTTCTATTCTGTATTCTTCTTATTTCTCTGGCGTAGTGATGTTTACGTCATTGTAATAAACGTTTTCATTGCCTCGGTTTCGATTCCCAGATCCATTTCATTTTCGTATTTTTTTTTCACGTCTGGTGGTCAAGACAAATTTCTCTATATTACACAGTTAAGTTATACACTTATACAGAACCATTATATTTTGTGAACGTTATATTCATTTACCCTATTCGTATAGCACATTTCATGTGCTTGTGAACTAAGCCTAACTAATAGCTAATGTAATAAATGAATTTAGAATTTTTTACCGTTCAGAACTGAATGTGGAAAATTTCTTAACTCAATAAACAATACAAAGAGATATTCTTGATATGCATGTATGTGCAAATATTTTATATTGCGTATGGCCAAAAACTTGTACCTTTTAAGTTATATAATTCGTCTGAGCTTTTCTTGGTTGATACTTTTCTGTGACTTATTTGTATACACAGACCAATTACCTTAGGACCTGCCTCACTTTATGTTACCCCTCTGTGAAAACTACACAATCACGGTTTAACGTGTTTAAAATAAATGTTTTTAAAGAAAAAAAAAAAAAAAAAAAAAAACTTTATAACAACAAATAAGGTTAATATAGTGTTGAGAAAGAAAGGTAGAAATATTTGGACATCGTCCTTTTAAAATGAGCATAAATTTTACAGATTTATAACGGACTTAATGTTATTATAGGTATTCCAAAAACAGTTATTCCATTCGCGTAAATGTCACCTCGTATTTTAGTGGTAGGTAGTTTTGCGTAAATAGTAAATACTCGTAAAGCTTTAGTTTCTGATGAAATAAAGTAGGTGTAAATCTGTGTAAATTGGTGTAAATCTCTCCTGCACAAAAAATGTGTCTATTTTTGTAACAAAGTGTATTTTATTTTTTACCCGACTGCAAGAAGGGTTATGTCAGAGTAAATTATGTTTTTCGCGCGTATCTAGTATGTTTATCATCTTAAAGTAATTCTGAGATATTTACGTAAGACGGAAAATTTTTGAAATTCTAAAGTAAGTATTCCTACTTTCTATCTAAATACCTGTTATAATATTTGTATATTTATTTAGCACTATGAGTCAGTTTATGCGCAAGCGAATGATCAGTTAGCGTAATTTTAGGAGAAATTCAACAATATGTGCAAACGCAATTTATATATCTCTATTAGCGCCCGCGGTTTCACCCGCGTAATTCCTGTTACCGTGGTCAAATACGGAACAAAATAATATATATTCTATGTTACTTACAGATAATGTAGCTTTCCACTAGTGAAATAATTTTTATAATCGGTTTGGGCGTGCCAGCGTAACACTCGGTGGCGTAGCTGGGTAAATAAGGGCCCTGGTGCAAATAAAAAATGGGGCCCCAGTACTTACTATTTGTACCTACTAGTTAGGTTTTATCAAGTAAAAATACTAAACATATTAATAACTAGCTGAAGCCGCGCGGATTCACCCGCGTGGTTCCCGTTCCCGTAGGAATACGGGTATAATATATAGCCTTTCTCGATAAATGGGCTATCTAACACTGAAAGAATTTTTCAAATCGGACCAGTAGTTCCTGAGATTAACGCGTTCAACCAAACAAACAAACAAACTGTTTAGCTTTATAATATTAGTATAGATATATATAGCCGTAATAGCCCAGTGGATATGACCTCTGCCTCCGATTCCAGAGGGCGTGGGTTCGAATCCGATCCGGGGCATGCACCTCCAACTTTGCAGTTGTGTGCATTTTAAAAATTAAATATCACGTGTTCAAACTTCATATCATCGTGAGGAAACCTGCATACCAGAGAATTTTCTTAATTCTCTGCGTATGTGAAGTCTGCCAATCCGCATTAGGCCAGCGTGCTGGACTAATGGCCTTACCCCTCTCATTCTGAGAGTAGACTCAAGCTCAGCAGTGAGCCGAATTTGGGTTAATAATGAATAGATATGTTCAAAAAATGCTACTTTATCATCAGTTATTTTTCGATTTTCAAAATTTTGTCAGTTCAGTTCGAGGGCCCCCTGAGCTTCAGGGCCCCGTGGCATTGCACCACCTGGCCCCTGGGTAGCTACGTCATTAGTAACACTAACAAACAAACTTACATTCGTAGGTTTATGAAAAGTAAAAATATAAGGAGGATTTGATTACACTTCTTCTGCCATGTATTGAAATCAGGTTTTCAATTAGCCCTAGTTATTTCAGGTTGTAAACGAGTATATATTATTCTAAGAGCTTCGGGTTGAACATTTTGTTGGGATTCCATGTCGGCGTTCACAAAGAGTAGCAAAAACTCGAAGAGCGGCTCCTTCTCTTAGTCTCGAGCCGGCTTTACCGAGAACATTGAAATTGTAGATGCAGTTATTCGGCAGCGAAAATATTTCAAATACTGATTTAAAATTATTTGTCTGTTGCAGCATTTTAAATCAAAAATCATTTATATACATAAGGAGTTTTAAAATTGTTTAAAATTCAAAAACTGGCTTCTATATTATTTCTAACAATAAACAAAGATCTTATACTATCTAAATGTTACTAACACGTCGAAACTGAGGCGCAGAATGGTTTTTATCCCTATTTATTACTAAAACTTGGAATTTTATTATATTCCGTTATGTATAGTAATCATTTTCTTTATTGTGCCATTGGTATGAAAAAAAAACATTTCAAATTATGTAAAAAAGTGAAATTTTGTATTGTGAATTGTAAAGTATTGGATAGGTAGTTCCATTTTCCACACGGTGATGGGTATTTGTGTTATTAACTGACTGTTTGTGTACATTTATTTTAATCTATTATTTATTTATTTTAACCAAAAACGATATCTAACAATTTTTTGGTAATTAGGTCCAAGTCTCAGAGGAGACGCCCTAACAGAGTCGTTCCGTCCATCTATTCTGCTTCTGTCTTCGGGCCCTATCAGGCGATGTTTCTACGCTCGCCCAAACCCCCTGGTGACGCTGCTGAGGTCCCATAAGGAGCCTACGGGCCCTACGGCACTTACACAATCAGAAAAAAAAAAAAAAAAATCAGGTGAGATCGCAGTCAATAGCTAACTTGTCTAGTCACGGATATTTTGCTAAAAACGTTTGCTTTGACGTTTTCTGTTCTGTGTATCAAATAATAAAAAATAAAAAAAAAACTGTAGTAAGCAATATAGGTTGTATTCTTTGGTTGTATTCATTAAAAAGTTGTTACTTTCTACCGATAATGTAAGTTATAAGTGAAATCCAAAGTATCGCAGACACACTGATTTTTATTTTACCGTAAACCAAAATTAACTTCACTTTAAGGGCGTTATTTCTTTGACATAATTTTATAGTCAACATACCTGTTTGTGAACCTGTTTTGGCACGGAACGAAATTTGCTTATCGATAAATTGTTGTTCGGTCAACAGTTAATTTTGTTAAAAAACGCCAATGTTGGATACCTACTGTATAAGTTACAGTATCTACATATTTGGTGATGGGTGAAAACTTAAAACAAATAAGAATACAATGTTGTAAAATTCAAATTGTTGTTATATTATACTGACGCCCCGAGTTTCACCCGACGGATTCGAACCCACACCCTCCGGAATCGGAGGCAGAGGGCATATCCACTGGGCTATCACGGCTCAATATTTTATATAGACTACATGAAGCCTTAATTGCTCAATTGGTATCTGTATACCAATTGAGCAATTGTTTAAAATATTAAACTCCAGGAGATCATAGATTCGGTCCCGCCTATTGGTCTATTGTCATCATAATTAATAACCCATATTCGACTTACTGCTGAGCACGTGTCTTCTCTCAGAATGAGAGTGGTTTGGCTCATAGTCACCACGCTGGCCCAATGCGGATTGGCAGACTTCACACACAAGTACATAATTAAGAAAATTCTCAGTTATGTAGGTTTCCTCATGATGTTTTACTTTCACCGTTTGAGACACGTGATATTTAATTTCTTAAAAAGCACATAACTGAAAAGTTGGCAGTGCATGCCCCCAACTGGATTTGAACCTACGCCGTCCAGAATCGGAGGCAGAGGTCATATCCACTGGACAGTGGGCTATCACGGTTTATTAGTCGTAGCTACCCAATCTTGATATTGATCATATTTCAAAATATGTAAAGTATTCTTTAAACTACATAATTACGGTATATCCCTCGTCTCATCATACTTGACTGAACTGGGTACTGAAATCAATTAATAAAGATCAACACAAAACCGTAAAAGAAGTTGTAGCGTAACATAGCCTAAGGCGTGTAACTTGTTATTGAAACTTATTAAGTAACGATAATTTAGAAGACGTCAATCAAAGATAATCAGTTCGCCAAGGTATCTCAGAGTAAGACGGATGTATAAAATCTTGAAAAGAAAAATGATGAATACACAATTACCTATAACTGTGGCTCATAAGAACAGTTAATGTTCGTATTGTTTCATTGGCTACTATAGAATGTAAATAAACTGTATCTGGGATGTGTATTCATTAATAGGTTCACATTTCATAGCTTCATTTACGATATTACAGGAATTAATTTATTAAATATAATATGAAATGAAAATTTTAAATGATAATGTAAAATAGATTATTACAACTGTATTGGGGACCCTGATGTATCTAAGTTTGAAACCTGTATCTCAGGATAGTTGCTCTTACTCTTAAGATAGAACCATTATTTTCAACAATCACAAATGAAATATTTATTATTGTAATGAAAAACATATTGTCACGGCACACAAGCCTAGAGATTACTTATTATTATCTAATTCATTTAAATAACATATTTCTTGTATTATATAATATCTACCCAAAATAATAAAGGTAAAAATAAGTCACATAGTAGATGCATTTATCATTAGGTCTACTTTGTATAGATATTATATCTATAAGTATATATGTAACTTACTTTTAAAATAAATGTCAAAACTGATAATCACAAATTATGAGTATTTGGGATTATAAATATGCTCAATAGTTGAATAGTTGGTAATATCGTAAAGAGTATAGTCTGAAGTTCTGGCGAATAAACTGTAGTAGTATTCTAATTTCAACATAATCATATTAATTAAATTTAAATAAACTGACTAATAACTTAATCCGTAACGGAAAGCTGAACGCAAAGTATAATATGTCAGTCAGAGAACTTAAATTTTCTGTTGAAGGCGTTTCTAGCACCAACTAAAGCAGTGTCCGAGTTTAACGACCGCCTTCTTCGGTCAAAAGCGATTTAATTGAACCACCATAAACGGAGGTGCAGCCGGCACCTGTGTGTTAATGCGTGCAGGTTTCCACGAGCTATTTAATGATGACTGAAATGATCATGCAATTATTCGAATAAGTCGCGTAGTTGATGCCCCACAAAGACTAGAAGGAAGATCTTTCCAGGAGCTATTTAATGGTGACTGAAACGGTCATGCAATTATTCGAATAAATCGCGTCATTGATGACCAACAAACACTAGAAGGAATAACTTTCCAGGAGCTATTTAATCATGACTGAAACGATCATGCAATTATTCGAATAAAACGCGTAGTTGATGACAAACAAAGACTAGAAGGAATATCTTTCCAGGAGCTATTTAATGATGACTGAAACGATCATGCAATTATTCGAATAAGTCACGCAGTTGATGCCCCACAAAGACTAGAAGGAAGATCTTTCCACGAGCTATTTAATGGTGACTGAAACGGTCATGCAATTATTTGAATAAATCGCGTAATTGATGACCAACCAACACTAGAAGGAATAACTTTTCAGGAGCTATTTAATGATGCCTTAACCGAAATTGCTTAGTTGATGCTCCACAAAGACTAGAAGGAATATCTTTCTACGAGCTATTTAATAATGACTGAAAGGATCATTCAATTATTTTAATAAAACGCGTAATTGCCGCCTCACAAAGACTAGAAGGAAGATCTGATAGCGCTACTTACATTGCACATGTATCTTTCACTAAGTAAATATTGATTTAAAAACACCATGTGGGCATCTCTTGCTTCAGAAACATTATTAAGTTCGTTGGTGACACGAAACTCCATGATTTGTTCAACGGCGAAAGAAGGAAAAAATTGTGACAAAACCTGTATAACTAAGATGTTTTATGATGTTCTTCAGGATGTATAAAGTCTGCTAATACCGACTAGAAGTTAACTATTATTATTTGAAATAAGATTCGGGGTCAGTATTGAGGAGGATATTTTATTGGACATTGTCAGCTACTCTCATAGGTCAGATATCAGAGAGATTCGATTTAAAATCTTAAAATCCCTATACGTCTTAGTAGTAATAGGAGTATGTTGGTTTTAAATACAGTCTTAGATCATTAAAACGGTGAGGATCCACACTAATTAATGAAAAAATAAGGCTAACACATATAAAATGTAAATTATATAGAACTACAAGATATTACAAGATTATACACAATCGTACTATGTCAAAGTCCTTCCTTCATTCTTGAAATATCCTCAGAAATAACTTCAATGCAATCTTGTTTTTAAAGAGAAAATATAAGGCAGCCAACTTATTGTTGTACAGTTTCTTGTTTTCAACATCCAACTACATTGTTTTAATAACACAGATCACTTCGAACTCACGATGCAGTACATGGATGCGGGTGTCAACGTTCCTATTGCTTGATATGTTATGTTTATTTTATCCTATAACGTCTTTGATTTATAGAGCTAATTCATTAATATTATTTTTCAATTACCTCAGTTCATTAAGATAACTTACGTTATTAACAGTTGCAAGGCAACGTTATGAATAAAACATCACAGTACGATAACAACTGACCAATACTTGTTTTAATTTAAAAACTAATGATTATTTTCCAGACCGTAATCATTATTATACACGTAACTTTATTAATCGGATTAGACGGTTCTTAAAACTATGGGTTTACGAGTACCATTACCACTTCATAGTTGTGATTTTTTTCATATTTTTTTTTCATTAAATACCTATTTATGTATATTGACCAAATCGATGCAGTTTAATCTTGGACTTTTGAAAAATTACCTACACTACAGCCGACAGTTTCCATTAAGCCAATTATAAGGAAGTAATGTCGAAGTTGGTACGAGTATTTAAGAATGACGAGAGAATATGTTGAGTTTTTAGTTAGTCTGCAGATACACCCGGATGGAAAAAAGCGATAAGCAAGGCCGTTCTTTCTTTATCACATTTCTATCATTAATCGTTCATAACTGCAGTAAGTAATAATCTTTCTGTTGGGGTTTAAATTACTTCCTTAATCTTTAAAAAGGTTTTCCCTTTTTACTTTCCTCTTATTGTAAATTTAACTTACTACGTTCCAAGACTGTGGTTTTATTGAGTTTTAATATGATAACTAGTAAATTTTACTGCAATAAGGATAGTTAAATCGACCCAATGAATGTTTTATCAAGCAGAATACAAAGAGAATGGTAGGTTAATCTTTTTCCTTGTGAAACAATTCTTGCTACATACACTGCATAATTCCATTCAAGGAATCAATGAGTTTTCCTCTAAACGGTTAGCGACTATTTTTAGATTTGATTCAAATTGATTGATTGATTTGATAAAACCGTTTTATTTTAAACGCGTTTCTTTGTGGACAAAATAGACTATTTAGTTTGTACCTACTACATAATATCATGTTGTAAATTTCTTCTACTTTTGTAGTACTGCGATAGGCAAGTAATGCCAAGTTCTTGCTTGATTACGATTTTTTTTTAATTTAGCGTACAGAATTTAGAGATATAATGTGAATCAAGTTTTTTTTTAAACCTTATCTATTGTGAAGTCAACTACATATAGTTAAAATAGCAAATTAGAAGGTACAAAACTGGCTAGTACTGCTAGTACTCTCTCTGATATTCCACGTGCAAAGTCTTCGTGCTGGAAAGGTATTTACTAATTGTATAATGCATGCCTCGTAACCACGACCAGGACAGGCGGCTTTAACAAAGATCAAGGTACCTACTAAAGATGCTAAATTTGATTAACATTACAACGAGAAACATTTCAAACAATACGGAAAAACATTCCAGTGCAGGTGCAAGGGTGTGAACTTACAAAACAGTTTATCCTTCACTGTTTTAGGAAATAAATTTATTGTATACCTATGTATTGTATCAAAATTTTGAAAAACGAGATTAAATCGTTATGAGTAATTAAACTGTAAAGGTTTTTTTTATATTTTTAACTAGCGGACGCCCGTGACTTCGGCCGCGTGGATTTCAGATTTTCACAAATCCCGCGGGAAATGGATGTTTTTATACAACGTGTCCCAAAATTCAACGATAAGCGGGCGCCAAAAGATTGACCTGCTCATGAGCACTTAAGGAAAAATAATAAAAAAAATATACCTAAATTTTTTTTTTAGTTACAAAATAAATTTTAAAATTCTTTGAAAATTTACACCTTGTATGATATTTTGAACTACCGCAGCTACAATTTCTTAAATATGCTTAAGATTTTTTTTGTATCGGAACCTAAGTAGTACTACTATTCACCACAACTCTTAAAAACACCACAATGCCCGCAGTTTTTACACAAAAAAATATCAAAATATTTTTTTTCCCTCAAATTTTTAAAGATTTTTACTTTCAGTCTACGTTGACTCATGGTCTTGCAAAAAAAAGTATGAACACCGCTATGGCAAGTTATTTTCAAAGTTGACGCAACTAATCAAGATTTCAAAATAGTATAATACCCTAGGATAACTAGTCGCAAAAAAAAAATATGCGTACCATTTGTAAACAAGAACTAAATTTCTAAAATGTTTTTGCTCCTAGAAATCACTTTTACTTTATGCACAAAATGATGTGAGTCATACGTTGCAATTTCCTAGAATTTTAATGGAACGAACGATAACATTTAAAAATAAGAGAGAGAGAGAGAGAGAAAGATAGCGATAAGTATACGTTAGAGAGGGATAGACAGATGTTCTTTGTTGAATGACAATGATGCAGGTAAAGAAAATCCTGTTCCCAGCAAGTCAGTACGCTCTGCTCCTTTGTTTACTGCGCAACTTTCCGTATTCAATTGACGTGGCTCTCGTACTAACGACTTTTGGCTTTGCATTTTGGACTGGACTTAAGTGATCTGCAAACTGAACTGACCTGGCATTATTTTGGACTGTGCCTGTGTTTTGTGAATTGGACTTTTGGTGTATTTTGGACTGTTTAGCGTTATCATGCCGCAACCATACACGCCGATGGAATACGCTAACATGCATCTCATTTATGGAGAATGTCGGTGCAATGCTAACGCTGCTAGCAGATTGTATCGAGAAAGGTACCCAAACGCTCAAAGATATCAAGCGTAAGATGCATCAAGCGTTTTCGGAGGGTCGTTTGCCGTCAGCTAGAAGAAACGCTGGAAGACCTAGATCGGAATGCGATGAAGAAGTTCTCAATGAAATAAACATTGATTCAACTACCTCAGTGCGTGCCATAGAAGCAGCTACGGGAATCCCAAAAAGTTCAGCACATCGAATACTAAAACGTCATCGGCTACACCCATATCATTACAGACGTGTACAAACGTTACTATCACGGGACTATCCACTGCGGATCGCATTTTGCCGAGTGATGCTTCAAAAGCATCGGGAAGATCCTCAGTTCTTGGATAAAGTACTATGGTCGGATGAAACAACCTGCAAGAAAGATGGCTATTTAAATCTTCACAACCTACACAGCTGGAGCAATGAGAATCCGCACCTGATGAGAGAAGACAAATCCCAATATCAATTTAAGGTCAACTTATGGACGGGCATTTTAAATGGAAAAGTGATTGGGCCTTTTGAATTACAAGGAAACTTAGATGGGGACAGTTATTTGAACTTTTTACAAAATGATTTGCAAGAATTACTAGAAGACGTCCCCCTAAGCGACCTTCAAAATATGTGGTATCAAAATGATGGTTGCCCAGCTCACTACGCTCGTCCTGTGAGACAATACCTAGACCACGAGTATCCGGGGCGTTGGATCGGGCGACTTGGTCCTATCCTATGGCCACCCCGATCACCCGACCTAAACCCCCTGGATTTCTTTTATTGGGGTTGTCTCAAAGACAGGATCTACGCAAAACCGATTACGACATTGGACGAGCTTCGGCAAAAAATCACTCAGGCTGCGGCACATATCAATGCTAGAAGATATGCGCGAAAAATAAAACGGTCGTTTTTAAGGCGATGTCGTGCCTGTATTAATGCCGGTGGAAAACAATTCGAACATTTACTTTAATGTTGTGTAATTAAAATAACAAACACATTTTTGGAACATAGTAAAATTTATTACTAACAACAAGAACAATTAAGAAATTTGGTTCTTGTTTACAAATGGTACGCATATTTTTTTTTGTGACTAGTTATCCTAGGGTATTATACTATTTTGAAATCTTGATTAGTTGCGTCAACTTTGAAAATAACTTGCCGTAGCGGTGTTCATACTTTTTTTTGCAAGACCATGAGTCAAAGTAGACTGAAAGTAAAAATCTTTAAAAATTTGAGGGAAAAAAAATATTTTGATTTTTTTTTGTGTAAAAACTGCGGGCATTGTGGTGTTTTTAAGAGTTGTGGTGAATAGTAGTACTACTTAGGTTCCGATACAAAAAAAATCTTAAGCATATTTAAGAAATTGTAGCTGCGGTAGTTCAAAATATCATACAAGGTGTAAATTTTCAAAGAATTTTAAAATTTATTTTGTAACTAAAAAAAAAATTTAGGTATATTTTTTTATTATTTTTCCTTAAGTGCTCATGAGCAGGTCAATCTTTTGGCGCCCGCTTATCGTTGAATTTTGGGACACGTTGTATACGTATAGATACAATAAACTTCTTCTTCAATCACTCTATCTATAAAAAAACCGCGTCAAAATCCGTTGCGTAGTTTTAAATATTTAAGCATACAAAGACAGACAGAGAAAGCGACTTTGTTTTACCACAAACTGAATTAGTTTTTATTAAAAAAAGAAAATCTTTTTACCTACGTGACGGTGTTTGTTCGCATTAATCTCCAGAACACGGCTAACGGCAGAACGGCTTAAACATTATTTTATTTGTAGGGACTAGTTCATTCAAAATATTTTAAATAAGCTTCATTTAATTTCCTAGTTTTAATATAAAAATAACTAGTAATATAATATGTGGATTGATGATCTGTGAAATATTTATAAATAATAAATATTTTTTTTCATTCAGTTTTACTTATATAGTCAAAAGTTTTCTTACCCAATTATCTAACAAAACAACTTATCTAAATCATTCTCAATGAACTAATTTTGTTTGTATTCTTATCTGTCGTCAGTAATAATGAAGAAACATTCAACATAATTACCTATCTCGAAATATAATTAGTCTTATTAGGTACCTGAAGTATATAAGTACCCATTTCTTATGTTATGTTATACCTATATTAGGAATGTTTATATGTTGATAAAAATGTTAATGAATAGTGAGTTTGATAGTGTGTGAATATGATTCTCGGCATGTACAAGCACATTAAATATGCAACTGTTGACATACGCCGCTCGCTCGAAAGTTCGTTTACAGGTAATACACTCAGGGCAAGCAGGTACCTTGACCTTGGGACCTACACTGCGGATATTTGTTATTTTTCCATTTTTCCGCAAATAACGCTACTTTTTGTTAACTCAAATATAATTTGTATAATTATCTCAACAGTTACTTTTCAAACTTTTATCAGATTTATTAAAAAAGTATCCTATGACACTTTCACAAAGCGTTGTTGTGTGTATTGTTTTAATTAAAATGTGTTCACCGGGCCTTAAAATATCACGTGAAAACCAGTTTCTAGTAAACACGGCACCTAAAACAATTGAATTTATTGTTCGAGATTCTAGGTCATGCTGATTAGACCGAGTACGTCAACGAAGCCCACATCCACGGAACGTTGAACGCTGTGTTATCCACAGGGTGAGTGATATGGAAGTCAGCTCTGCAACTGGCCAAGTGCAGTGCGGTCGAGGCCGGGAGCCCGGGAGTGATGGAATGGTGGGCGAGCGAGCGGCATTCAGTGTACAGTCGCGCGCCACAAGTGTTGCGCGCACGCATCGCTCTCTGCAGCCGACCATACTCGCGCATACGTCGACGCGATCACCTTATCGATCCGTCTTCCGCTTTATCAATTACCGTACGGAATCCTTCTCAGTGATGTCGCTTCTAGTGAACACCAGTGGTACAGGCTTGCAATATTGAAGGATGTTAGTGTTGTTTACGTCTGCTAAGACAGACAGTCACCGTCTCTAACTCGATCCATGTGTGTCAGTTCGGTGTTTGTGGTGGAGATAACGTGATGTGACAACGATACTTATTGAAGTGGCAGTGGAATAGTTTTGTGAAAGTGTGCAGCGAGCGTGAGTGAGCAGCCGGCGGCCCCGGCCGGCCCCCGTCACAATGTTGAACTGCACCGATCTGGAATGCATCCTGCACCACCACCACTACTATGCTCATCTGCATCACATCCACCATTTGCAGAATGCGCAGGATTCAGGTGAGCCAGCCACGAACGAGAAGTAATGCAGATTTTTCTGCATTACTAACAATGACAGTAAAATACAATGAACTGTTTATTTAAAATCGAACAAGAGTGCTATTGATAACAATACGATACAACGCATATCATGCTTACAAGTCACGCTATTGGTTCAATAAAAACTAAAACTATCCAAGGGCAAGACGTGCCCGAGGCACCTAAAGAAAGCAGCCCTTAAAAACTTATCTACCTATATTTTTAGAGCAGCAGTTCTATATAGTCAAAATAAAATATTTTTACTCTTTCACTTTCAAAAGTAAAGTATAAACTAAAAGTATTGACAATTGAGCACTTATCTACGTATCATATACATAATTGCGAAGTATTTGAATGGATACACTTGTGAGTAGAACAAAATATAAGAGCAGGTGCCAAACAATTCACGCAAGGCGATTATTAATCAGCGATCGTTTTCTCTATCAAGCTCGGATGTTGTTGGTACGGTACGAACCGGCCCAGTAATGCGAAACGCATGTGGTATTTGCTCAAGCGAATTTTAGTTTGTTTTGCATTTGACCGTTGTTCTAACTCTCTACCAATATTTTTGGATAAATTAGATGTTTTGTTATGTCTGGCATAACATATAGGTTCAGTCCGGTTTTCAGAGAGTCCAGCTACATTTTATGACAATTCCAGATTTTAAGAATAAAACCAAAAATTTCAAATGAAATGTATTTTATTTTATTGTAACCATGTACTGCAAGAATGTTAAAAAAGGTAGCGTTTATCTTTTTTTCTTATGAATTACTTCTTATTCTATAAATAGTATGTACCTAATCGTTAAGTTTATAGTTCATTAAGCAATACTATTTTAACAAATGATACAAAAATAAAAATTAACATCAAATAATTATGATGTTAATTAATTATTCAACAAAATAAGTAAGTCCTCTACCTTAATGTTATAAATTATAATCACCATAAGTAATCTCTAACATTAATTAAAGAGGTTTAGGTGTTTTATTAGAATATTTGCATTTAAGTCAATGCATATTCTGAATAATGCTGATAGAAATTTTAATAACTATAGCAGTTAAATAATATTTCGTAAATTACCGTCGAAATCAACTGGTCTGTAAGGTTATTCGGGTTTAGGACCTGAACATAGGATAATTTAAGTCTCTGCGTCTGCTGTCGAGTTTGCCTCTGGATTCCCATGAATTTGTCGGCAATTGCCCCGTACGTCGTTCGTAGCATTTTGCACCTTTTTCATATTTCTGTTTTGATAGATTTACCAACTTAATTAACATCCTAATCACATAAGTGAATACACTCAACAAAGATTGTATTCTTATTTTACGATGACGTTAAGAAAATATACCTAATTAGTGAAACGCAATTTAAAGTGTAATTATAATGACTCTACATTATCAAATTATGCGAAAGTAACTGCTGAATGTGATTCGCGTAACTTAACCGCACATTTTGCAACCGAAAATATAATTGTTAGATTCAGGCAACTTCGCAGTTATTATCACTAGCCGTCAAACTTGCGTGAGTTTCAACATCGGTGCTGTTTTTGGCCAATTGAGTAAACAAGCTATTTGACTGCGTGTCGTATCTGACTCCACAATTTGCAATTTATGTATGTTAATGTTGTGTTCTATGACATTATTTCACAATAGACGCAATGTTAAATGAAATAAAGATCCTTTTGTTTATTGACGTCATAAAGTTGATTGCACACCACCGCTTGAACTAAAAGAGGCGCAGGACTGAATTTCTAACCGACTTCAAAAGGAGGAGGTTCTCAAGTTGATTGGTATGCACACACAATACATTTGACATTTTATATTTGAGTTGTTGAAGAGGGAAAGAGAATATTAATCCAAAAGTTGACAATATAATTATTCATTTATACTAATATTATAAAGCTGAAGAGTTCGTTTGTTTGATTGAACTCGCTAATCTCAGGAACTACTGGTTCGATTTGAAAAATTCTTTCAGAGTTAGATAGTCCATTTATCGAGGATAGCTATAGGCTATATATTATCCTCGTATTCTTACGGGAACAGGAACCACGCGGGTAAAACCGCGCGGCGTTAGCTAGTTTTTAACTAGTCAAGACCACCGGACCTGAAAAATATATCACAAACAATGTGATTTTCTAGTAATTTTCAAAATAGGTTCAGTTGATCCAGATAATACCCAGTTTTGCAGTTTACCTCTTTATAGTAATAGTACTTATAGATTTATCTTTCAGTTAGTGGGTTGTTTTTTTCCGTTTTGTTAGGTACTAGATTTTTCTATTATTATCAATATATTTTTGTACAAAAAATGCAGGAAAACGATGAGTCGTTATGCTAAAATGACAAAACTTATTTTTAGCTTCGTATATAAAGCGTGCACGTAAAGAAATATTATAACGAGTTTTTTGTTGCATTTTATATACGAATTTAAATATCGACGTCGCATCATTAAACGCTTTTGTAAAGTTTTTTCTACAAAACGTAGACACATATTTATATATTTTTTGAAATACCAGTCAATGTAAGCTCAAGTTGTTTTGCTATGACGTACATATTTTGTTGTTTCTGTTCGCAGTATGCTTGACCTCTTATTGCAGTTCATTGCTAGTATTGAATTAGTAGAAATAATACTGGGGACTTTAAGTTAACTATTATAAACGTCTTAACGACAATAACAAATGTGTTGATAACAAAATGCTAGTGGGTATATTAGCTACATTTACTGTGTCCGTAATTAACACGAGTAGCAGTTATTCGTAAAGTAAACATATTATATTAGTAATCGTTAAGCAGTCTTTATTGTTAGGGTTCCGTAGTCAACAAGGCACCCTTATAGTTTTGCCATGTCTGTCTGTCCGTCCGTTCGTCCGTCCGCGATTTAGCGCAGAGACTATAACTACTAGAAAGCTAAAGTAAATTAGCATGAGTATAAAATCTTTTTTTTACTCGTTTATTTCATAGTGTGGGGTATCGTTGTATATATCTTTAAAAGTTATGAGGGAACGGACCCCCGTTTGCAAAATATTAAGCTTTTAAGAGTTAATTTTTGTTAGAGTCAAGTATCCTCACCCGCTACTGGCTTAACGGTTATTTATGGATACGCGAAAAAAATCAAGAGAGTAGGATATATAATGAAATTACAAGAAAGAGTATAACAGCTAAGTAACAATTAAGTTACAAGTAAGTAACGATTGCTATTTAAAGAGTAATTAGTCGACCAACTTAATGAACGTAATTGGTAATCGAAAATTGTATACTAATTTCGTTGTTAATTAAAAGATAAAGTTGTCAGTAAGATAACTCGGAGACAGAGAGTATTTTTATGCATTACAGAAGGGATTAAAGTGCTAAATTAATATACGGAACCCTATACTGCGCCTGGTTCGACACGCAGTTGGTCGGGTTTTTTTAATTATGTATATAAGTATAGGAACTAAAAGCTACTAACATTTGATCTAATTAATTACCTACTTGTGTATGGGATAAAGTTAAAAGAAAAATGTAGGTATAGGATTATGATGTAAGACTATTCTTTTTATAGGATAGTTACAGTGTTTTAACATAAGTATCAGATAAGTTGAATGTTATTGAACTTTCAAGTGGTCTGTGATACGTTTGGCATCACGCAAGAGATTCTGTTTATCTTTACCATTATCAATGTTTGTCAATACAGTATCTGAATAAATAATCTTTAAATTGATATTAACAGCTACCAAAGGACTTCAGAATTTTAGAAAATATCTGAAATTGTCGTGACGATATAACCCATGTGATCATGTCTCTCTGATTAAGGATGCCTGAACGCCTTAAGAGCGCGCAGCGCGTCGGTACGATATGGATAAAATTCGAAGCGCAAACGAGACGCCGAATTATGACTTATAGCGAAAAAACCATTTTTACCTAATTGCAAGTAAATTAAACAACAAAACGAAAAACAAAATGGCCATGTTCAAGATATATACCTAATTTTCTATACAAAACAACAATTTAAGAAAATAAGTTTGCTTTTCCTGAGATTGAAAGCAAAATGTGAGCAAAACATGTATTTTTCAAAAAAATAAACTATCGAGAAAAGTTTTACAAATTGTGTATTTTGTATAGTCATAACGAAGCTAACACTTTGAAATATCATTTACCCAAATATCAGGCTCTTAACTTTTCCAGAATCTGAGATCCAGAACCATTTGTAACCACCAAATTACATATTGCACACTCTTAACCTCCTAGTAGCTACGAACTTTACTGAAGCGCCGAAATTATGCATGATGTTTGTTTAGTTTTAACTTTCACAAACCATGACGGCCGCGATGCCACATTTTCATGAAGTACCTACTATACGCGTGTAAAAGTACAACGTAAAAATATTAAATGGACTACTAAAATATGAATAGAACTCTAACGATATTCTTTTTTTTTTATTGAGAAAGAATACAATAAGGAACTTAAGCTAACTTATCCTAATAACTATACAAATAATGCCTACGTGGAATGGTGACAAGCTGGCTGCATTTCCGCGCTGGACAGCCAGGCTGATCCTTTGCGCAAAAAATGAGCCAGCCCTTCTGTCACCAGTCGAGGCAACTAGCCGCGGTGAAATGAAAACGATATTCTACATTTGCACATAATTAAAGCATTCAGCAGATTTTGAAGGTCTGGAAACTGTGTGTTAGACTACAAGCGCAGTAGGTAAATATATTTTTCATTTCTCATACTCGGAAAGTAGTGTTGTTTTAATCTGAGTATTGGGTGGAAAATGCTGCTTCCCTACACAGGGAGGGAATAACTCATACAAATTACTTCCCACCTAAGGGCCGGAATGAACTTTAAAAATAGAACTGCTGTCATTAGCTGTGAAGAGTTTTATGTTTTTTTTTTAATTTGTCCCGAACTAAATTCGGGGACAGGCAAAGATCGTTGACCATACAGCCTGTTCAGACGTTAATGAAGTTCTAGAGGAAAACTTTTAAGTAACTAATCTGTTACTTAACAGTGACGGAGTTTAAAAAAAATAGATAATGATTAAAAAATATAATGACAATTAATTTTAAATATTATATAGTATTAAATGTTTCCGAACGACTATTTGCCGTCTCACTTCTTCTCGCGCTTTTTCTCTCCCCAAGATGGTGGAGTAGTGGTGGAGTAGACAAGACGTTTTTAAGGTGCATAGTGCAAATTGCAATCTGAAGGTTTATTTTAAAAACCATATAAATGTGAACCAGTAATATTATCTTGCAATAAGCAATATAGGTATTCCACTAAAGGAAAAGTGAATTTTATAACATTAGTGGCTCTTCGAGTAGGATGTAACGAGATTTTTACGTAAGTCATTCTCCTTAGAGAGAGCCGCCTAGCGGGGAGTAGTCACAACGTCGGTAAAGCAGTCGTCCAATTTGACGACTGCTTTACCGACGTTCCAAGAGCGGGCCAAATAAATAGACAATAATTATAATTTCCTCTTAATCGAAATGAAATTTCCTCATATTCAAAATGAAAAGTAGAGTGTTTAACACGGGTAAAAGAATCTACTATTTTTTACCCTGCTATAAGAGTAATAATCTAATACCTTGAGTATTTCTTCAATCTTCATTATATAAAGTTATAAACTTTCGATTAGTATTAAAAAAAACGAGTATTCATTGGATTCAATTGCGGAAACTATAACTTCCAATGTAAGGACACTTTGAGTTGATTCTTATAATTTATACGCTATATTATTATCGATGGAGTTCTGAATGCTACGTTTTCCTATTTTATAATATAATGAATTAGACTAAACATTTTGTAGCATTAGATAATCTCTTCTGATTAATATTTTATTGTATATGTATTAGAGCAGTGTGGTCTCCAAAATACACCTGTCCTAAACTGAGAATAAATTCCTGGAACGCCATACATAAAGTACGTAGTAAACCAGACACTATGACGTTTAAAGCCGGCAGCATGTAGTATGCAAGCTTCTTATCTAAGTAGCTAATTTATCTATATCTTGAATTAATAAATCACTAACTTAGTACCTCCTTCATACTGATCGGAAGTTGGCACATAGTATGATGTTATTTTTCATTTCTCATACTCGGAAAGTTTATTGTTTTGATCTGAGTATTGGGTAGAAAATGCTACTTCCCTACACAGGGAGGGAATAACTCATACAAATTACTTCCCACCTAAGGGCCGGAATGAACTTTAAAATTAGATCTGCTGTCATCAGTTGTGAAGAGTTTTATGTTTTTTTTTTAATGTGTCCCCAACTAAATTCGGGGACAGGCAAAGATCGTTGACCATACAGCCTGTTCAGACGTCAATGAAGTTCTAAAGCAAAACTTTTATGTAAAAAGTAAAGTAATTATAAAAAAAAATGCTACGGCCATGTGAGTTTCTAAACAGCCAGTGTACATTTAGCACAAACTTCTTAATCGGAATAAGCCATCACAATAACGTGTTGAGTTCCCTAAATAAAATTTGAAAAGTCGACATAAATTGGCGGGATACATAACAGTGACGGAGTTTAAAAAAAAATAGATAATGATTAAAAAATAAAATGACAATTAATTTTAAATATTATATATTATATATATAGTATTGAATATTAAAAAAAAATCTAAACTGAATTTTGTCTAAAGTTATATTTATTTCCGAACGACTATTTACCGTCTCATTTCTTCTTGCGCTTTCTCTAGTTCTCTCTCCCCAAGATGGTGGATTAAACAAGACGTTTTAAGGTGCATAATGCTATCTGAAGGTTTATTTTAAAAACCATATAAATGTGAACCAGTAATTTTATCTTGCAATAAGCAATATAGGTCTTCCACCAAAGGAAAAGTGAATTCTATAACATTAGTGGTTTTTGTAACGAGGTTTTTACGTAAGTAATTCTCCTCAGAGAGAGCCGCCTAGCGGGGAGTAGTCACAACGTCGGTAAAGCAGTCGTCCAATTTGACGACTGCTTTACCGAGGTTCCAAGAGCGGGCCAAATAAATAGACAATAATTATAATTTCCTCGTAATCGAAATGAAATTTCCTCATATTCGAAATGAAAAGTAGAGTGTTTAACACGGGTAAAAGAATCAATTCCTACTCGGACTATAGCCTAAATACCTCGGGAATTTATTCTTTCCACCCTCGGTTAACAATCTACTATTTCGCTTTTTAGTTTAGTAGAAACATTTTTGTGAGTTTGAAGTCGGTTGAATTTTTTTTATTATTTAATTATTGACTATGTTTCTCAGTATATAAAGCCTTGCCCTCCAGTGAGTTATTACGATAAGCTGTAGATGATGATGATGACGATGATGATGAAATAAATTAGCTTTTAAATGGGATCAGCTGAAATTAGAGTGTTGCGGATTTTGTAGTACACTAAGCGGATATCCTTTTATAGGAGTTATAAAAGGATATCCGCTTAGTTGAATGAAAAAAGATAATTTTGTTTTGACTATTATGGCAAACGCCACTTTACCAAACATAATAAAAAAACAAATATTTTTATATAAAAAAAATATTTTATAGTTTATTATAATAGTTTATGGACAGAATTTAAAATAGCAGTACCATGAACTCAGTGTATTTATCTGACGACAACTCATTATGGCTGTTTTCTATTTAACAAGCGTTTTTAATTTGAATGTTAACCACGCATTGCTTTGTTTTAATTATATTACATAAGTACTTCGAATTAAGTCCAATCAGTATGAACATATAATACAAAGAACTCGTGACTGGTAGTTTTTACAAGTTATTATTAATACCCATTAGAAATATTAAAAATAAAGTTATTAAACTATACCCCGCTTCTTCCGTAAAAAAGGGGTCTAAAAAGGACGAAGCATGAAAATATTTCAAATAGAAATAGAGAAATGCATAGATATTAGATACAAAAATTGCCAAGGTAGTGCCGTGAATCTATAATAAGTGTAAGACATTACTTACCATGGCTGAAAGATAATATAATAAATAATATGTCTAAGATATTGAGCCGTGATAGCTCAGTGGATATGACCCCTACCTCCGATTCCGGGAGGGCGTAGGTTCGAATCGGGTCTGGGGCATGCACCTCCAACTTTTCAGTTGTGTATCACGTGTCTCAAACGAAAAACATCGTGAGAAAACCTGCATACCAGAGAATTTTCATAATTTTCTGCGTGTGTGAAGTCTGCCAATCCGCATTGGGCCAGCGTGGTGGACTATTGACCTAACCCCTCTCATTCCGAGAAAAGACTCGAGCTCAGCAGTGAGCCGAAAATGGGTTGATAACGTAAGATAGTCAAATATATCTACTTAGTAATTGCAGAACTTTCGAGGCTTTACAGTGTGGTGATAGTGATGATAATGTAGGTATGCAACCTGATCTTATCATTTACAAGTCATTGCTCGAGAGGATATTTAAATATGATTCGTATCTTTATATTCATAATTCATATAATAATAACTTAGTATAAGTTTACAATATTGTGCCGTGTTAGTGAATTGATGGGTTGTTTATTAAAGGCCAATAGCTGATGTAGCCAGACCTTTGTCATTTTATAAAATACATTATACTTGTTTAACAATACACACATCACTTTTAGCCCTAGAGTAAGTAAGTGTAGCTTACTAAGATAGCTGATTTTAATATAAATTCATATACAAACTACGAGTACATGTCAATACCACGCGATGTCACCACGCGGTTTCACCCGCGTGGTTTCCGTTCCCGTAGGAATACAGGGATAATATATAGCCTATAGCCTTCCTCGATAAATGGCCTATCTATCGCTGAAAGAATATAATTTTCAAATCGAACCAGTAGTTCCAGAGATTAGCGCGTTCAATCAAACAAACAAACAAACTCTTCAGCTTTATAATATTAGTATAGATTAGTATAGATGTATGGAATGTTACGGAACACGAAAAATGCGGTCGATATTCATTTCATGTTAATTCTTTTAGGTAACTTTCATCAAATTTAGTAAACTGGCTGGCTGAAGCTAAGTATCTATGAAAAATATATAAAATACATGTTTTATGCTATGACTACGTGAATAAAGTGAAATAAATACGTAGCATTGTACTTATCTATTACTCTTTATACCTTGGTCCGACCAAGTTGCGTGCCATACTAACCGTTGGTAGAGAATGAGCTTACAAACTTTCAGTTTTTATAAAATGCCGAAGGTCTGACTATAACAGGCTCTTAGTCTATTAGTAAAACACTATTACTTAAGTTATATCGTCTGTTTATCGGCTCCATCATCAGACCAACTCCAGACCTTCATAAAATTGTAGTGGTTTAAAATACCTTATGGAAACACTAACAAACGCACTAGCCGTCTCAACGATTTTCGAAAGTTCCTCTCGATTTCTCCAGGATGCCATCATCTGATCCTGACATGAAAAAATGGGACCACCCTGGAATCAAACCCTTCAAAACAAAAACAGAATTTTCAAAATCGGTCTACAAATGACGGAATTATCGCTGGACAGTGGACATACATAAAAAAAAAACATACATACAGCCGAACGTAGAACCTCCTCCTTTTTGGAAGTCGGTTAAAAAATACGTAGCATTGTACTTATCTATTACTCTTTATACCTTTGTCCAACCAAGTTGCGTGCCATACTAACCGTTGGTAGAGAATGAGATTACAAACTTCCAGCTATTATAAAATGCCGAAGGTCTGGCTATAACAGGCTCTTTGTCTATTAGTAAAACACCATTACTTAAGTTATAATAAAAGATCAATAAACTATTCGAAGCATTTACTTAATGCAAGTATCTTCCCCGCTGCCTGTTTGCAGCAAATTAAATAAAACTACTTACTGTACTTGTCTAAGATTCAAGGTATTATGTAAATGCAATAGCCTGGCTTTAAGTATAATAGGTATGCACTTATAATAAATTATCGCACGGAAAGAAATACTTTGCCTTTTCTGGGGTTTCTAAGCAGGAATGGAGGAATTATTACTTACCTAAATGTGGAGTTATTCGATAAAAATACCTTGATATTACTTGTTCGTAATATAATGCAAAGAACAAATTATCATAATGAAAAGTTTATTAAAAAAAACATACATACAGCCGAACGTAGAACCTCCTCCTTTTTGGAAGTCGGTTAATTATCACATAATAGGAAAAAAAATAATCCTATTATGTGATATTTAATAAGATAATTTTTTTGATAATCCGCATTTGGCCAGCGTATTTATTCATCAGAAAGCAGGTTTACAAAGATTGCTTAAATATAATAAGACCCTGATACTTTCTACCATAATAATTTGGTGTATGAAAAATTTAAATAGACTATATATAATACGAATTTATAAATTTGCTTGACTACAACCTCACTGATGTGATGATGCAAACTAAAGTAGAAGCGGGCTAACTTGTTAGGAGTATTATAAACATAAATACATAGTCTAAGAATATGAATGGACGTTGTAGACAAAAATAAAACCGCATCGTATTTTATTTAAAACTACCTACTACTACTGATGTTCCTAAGTACTCAATTTGAATATGAAAGGCGTTGAATCCAATAAATTACTTGAGCACGATTTGCTTGATACCCGTAGAATGTTTCGCGGGTTTTAAAACCTTTATTGTGGTTTGGTTTAATTAATTTGTTTTGTGCCACGCCTTGTTACAAACCTGTTAGTTGGCGTGTATAATGTTCATTTTTGAAATTCTCTTCGTTGCCAAATGTTAGGAAGCGATAGAAACTAAGTAGCATGAACAGTTACTGCCTACCTACTTAAGTATCTATATATTATGTATGTATTTAAAATTCTTATTGCACACAATGTAGTACAAAACAAAAAATAAAACCATAATAACACAAAAAGTGAAACTGAAAACTACAAATAGCGTGCAAAAGCGGACTTATCGCTAAAGCGATCTTTCCCAGACACTCTTTGATGAAAGAAAATGTAGTTACATAACCAGGTTGGTGCGAAAATGCTATTTCGTTGAACTTTTACTCAAGCAATTATTTCATGTTTCTACACTGACTAACCAATGATAATGTTTGTTGTATAAAATAAAATTATTGGGTACAAAATAAGAACCTTCAAACATACAAAACTCTAATGAAAACTCCATTAGAAATTAACAAATTTTAGTCGCCATTATTTTGATAATAACCACCCATTAGGTAGGTTTATTCTAAACAAGCACTTGCTAACAGCAATATAGGCAATACTTTACAATATAGTATCGTTGGCTGATGACATATCTATCCAAGATTTTAAAATAGAGACAAGTAAACAAAAGCTGTGACAGTATAAATAGACTATCGTAATATCATGGCACTGGTTCACTGTCAGTAATTTACTTTTGAATAGAGAAAATATCGAAATTGCGTTACCTAATATGAAGAAAGTTAATAACACAAACGTTATAGTAAACATAAAAATGATTACCTCATTAAACTTTATTGAAACCGAGTATGTAAAAGAATACTTGTAAGTAAAATTAGATCTAGCTAAAATCAAAGTGACATTTATTTCAAATGTAATAATTGTTGGAGAATAGTTATTTGTTTAACAAGTGAGCAAAGTTCGTATTTGTTCGTCGAGTGCGGAGTTTGAATCCCGAACAAGCGAAGGATTCTATAATTGAATTACGAGCGTAGCTAGTGGTTAGAATCCTGAGCGTAATGAGGGATTCAGAGGCACAAGAAACAAATAACTTTGCTCTCGTGTGATACATAACACTTTTCACCTCAATAACGAAAAAATACAAGACTTGAGAATAAAATTTATTTGAATAGATAAGTAGTTTATACATTACTTTTATTATACTAAATAACTACTATAAATATTTATAGGTTCAAAATTAAATGTAAAATTGTTACAATTTGTTGAATTAACGGTTAAATAGGCACAATTTTATGTCATACTCAATCTGTAACAAGAACATCTTTGTGACATATTTCTGCGTCCTCTTAAATGTATTCCGAATAGAGATGTTTCCGATACCGATGAAGGTGAATGAAGAAGAAGAATGAAGGTTATGCAAGAATTTAAAATTTTTTATGATGTAGATGGTTGGGGTATAGGGGGAGAGTTTACAATAATTGCTCTATTACAAAATTTATTAAAAAAAATACTAAAGATGGAAAATGTAATTGTTTTAAAGCGAACTGCAAAACTGTAGACACGTGATGGAATTGCAAAAAGTTAGAGCACTTGTAACTCAGGTTGCCCCTTGGCCGCTCCGCCTACGTCGATTCAACAATCACTTGATGAATTCATAGGCAGGGTCAAGTGCGGCTGAACTCTAATGTAATTTGATGCTGCCACAATTGACTCGTTGGTGGCGGCTAAATCTTACGTGAGCTTACTTCCCTGCATGTGTCACATTTATTTATTCAGATGCAACCTTTGTTAAACAGCTGAGTAAAAGAATTATTTATTTATTTTTTATACTTAAACTAGCCTTACAGGGAAAAAATTTAAAAAGTAACAGAGTATCTGCGATCAATACTTTCGGAGCTACAGGGATTTGAAGGGTCAGATTTGCGGCGATCCCTGAAAAAATATCCCGTACAAAATGGAACGAATTAATGACGTCGTAGGTACATAACGATCGTTAGATGCGTATGGGCGTTAAAACAAAATTATTAATATCTTTGTTATTGGTTCGTTTATGTTTATAGGTCATATATTACAAAATGTCACGTTTAATGTAAGGAAGCTAAAACTGTATGAATTTTCATCTAATTACGATAAAAATTTTGAAATTTTATAATCATATTTGTTTTGCAAATATCCTTTGCCTAAAAGTATATTTGATTTTATATATATTTGAGCTGTAGCTATAGCCCAGTCTGACTTCGATTCCGAGAGCGTATGTTCGAATCCGGTCCGGGACATGCATCTCCATCTTGTCAGTTATGTGCATTTTATGTGCATGTGCAGTTATACATATATGTGAAGGTAGGTAGAAGGAAGGAAGGAAGGGACATATTGTGTCTCAAACGGTGAAGGAAAAACAACGTGAAGAAACCTGTGGTCCTGAGAATTTTCTTAATTCTCTACGTGTGTGAAGTCTGCCAATCCGTATTGGGTCAGCGTGGTGGACTAAGGCCTAACCCCTCTAATTCTTAAATAATATTATTATATACATTTAAACTACTAAATTACCACTCTGCAGTCCTTGTGAGTTCACTCAAAGTCTCAGACCAATTACCATAAGACCTGCATCGCTAGACGTTACCACTCTGTCAAAAGTATATTATGATCTTAATCTAACGCGTTTATACAAACTGCGTATATAGAATAGATGTTTCAATCAAACGTGTTGTTGAAATAACACGTGTGTGTGTATTACGATTTAAAATAGTTTTGCGATAAAGGATAAAGGAATTATTGGTGTTAAATATTTTCGAGTGTGAGTTTACCTCGTCCCTTCAAAAGACGACAGAGAAATTTGTTTGTGAATTTGAGTGCGAGACAAGTCCAAAGGTAATTTGTCTGAGCTCGGAGTGCAAGAGAAAATATCGGTCTTCTCCGCTACGTCGTTCAGAGTGCAAAGTGCGCACTTCAAATGATAAGTTACTAATAAATAATAATTTATACATTGACGTACTCGTAAATCTCTTCGTTATTATTTTTCAATAAATTAGAAAGTTTATAATTCGATTGGATTATTTTGACATTAATTAATAATTAGATTGGATTACTTTGACACGATGTTAGATCATTTGATTAATTTTGATGTGAATACGTCTTTAAAATTGCTTGCATAGTGGGGTGTCATCCTAAAAAAACGAATGTATCAAAATCGGGGTATACAGTTTGCTGTTGCAGCTACGGAACTATAATATCTACCCAAAAGGTTGTTACATCATTGGATAGCTGAAGAATCAAAGAATCTAACTACTACTATCTAATAACATCAAAAAATCTAAGATCGGCCTAAATACCAAAATGCCAAGCTTAAATGTATAGGCTATATTTTTTTTAAAAGGGCATCTTGAGGGCTACCAAATAATTCCAATAAAACACCATAGGGACAAACCAGACAGTTGCACGAACGTAAAAAACTCAACGCAGCCGAGAAAATCAATGTCTTTCACGTACTATCATATACACTGCTCTCGTCATTATCACTCTATTTTACCGATTGAACTACAGTAATCCGGCTGGATGTAGGCAGGGCTCTAAATGCTGTTGTTTTAAAGTCCTTCCTTATAAGAGACCCGTATCCAGCAGTGAACGTTCGTTGGCTGATAATTATACCAATAGTGACGCCTCTTTAAATCTTGGGTTTAAAATATTTATTATTTCACTAAGAATTTACTCATTCACTTATGTGAAACTTACAGGCTAGTACATTTCAGTTTGAGCGTACAAGAATAGTAATAATAGTAGTGCTAACAAATAAACTATAAACAATAATATAACAATAAATATACAATAAGAATTATAACGTGATAAACAAAAATACATAATAATTTAATTTTTAATGACTATTTGTAGGTAGTCATTGAAAGAAAAATACCAACAGCGGCCGGTCGACATTACCAGAGAGTAATGTGCCTCACCTACCTAACCTAAGAACCAACCTAAGAAGCAATTGCAATTTATGATATGAGTATTAATAACACTCGCCATATATTTTATCGCACAGCTAGCGAAATTTGAAAATAACGTTTCTGTTTATAAAACCGTTATGATTAACTGTACAGTCAATTTTATAAAATGACCTTAAATACAGGTTGGTAAGCTATCTTTTATTAATAAACGCATCAAACTTACGTTAAGAAATATTAAGACTTGCTTTAAAGACGTAGACTGCCGTTGGCGAATCTTTAATGTACGAATATAATACCAGTATTATGGTATTCTGTAATAAAAACATTTTCTTTTTCTTGTTTATTTATTTGTTCTTTTTTAATTTTTAACAATGTTACCAATATAAAATATAATAAAAAACACTATTAAAATTTATATTAAAAAATATCAACTCTCCCGCTGCGGGACATTTGAGTGCCCAAGCAACCGGTGGTCAGGGCTCCAGAGTCAGGGTTCCTTCCAGGGAAGGAACCTCTTCACAATATGCGCCGTCTCAACTGCCTTCTGTATCCGATTCTTGATTCAACAGTTAAGCGAAAGCTTCGGTGTATTATGTCTAAAAAAACTTTGTCGTTTTTATCTCAAAAACTCATTCAAGTACTTTAGTTGAATTAGATAGATTTGTTGGTTTTTGTGCCTTTTACTTAATATTTTCTAATCTAGACAATAGACACGGTGTAAGGGAATAGCGGTAAGTTATAATGTTTACTTTAAACTTATAGAAATGCTCCATTATTGCTGCTATTGGCTAGTTATTATTTGATTTACATTAAGGATAAGGACATTCACGGCTATACTCGTACCAACACATTTGATGAACTTTAACTGAGTTTGTTTGGCATGTTGGACTGCTCTGTGATATAAAATGTAGAAGGTAGTTACAATAATCAAATTTAATAATTTTACAAAACACTGAAGAATATGTACTATAAGTTTATAAAACCATGCCATAGGCAGAAAAATAATAATTGCAATTTCAGTTACAGAGGACGAAAAAAATAGACGTAACAGTAGTAATCCGACCACAAAACACAATACAAAAGCAATTATTTACTTTAAAAGTAGATCAGGAAATGTCATTGATGCACGAAGATTGGTAAATGGAATGTGCCCATAGAAAAAAGGTCTGATGTAATTTAATTTCCATAGTTACAAAGTAAGGTTACAGCCTACTTTTTCGTGAGCATTACATAGATTCCATAGTGACCCATCTTTCTGCATCCACGGTCTTGGATTCGATTCTCACAACTGGAAATTATTCTGTGTTTTCTAGTGTCTGTAAAAAGGTTGAAAAATGCCAGTTCGTTTCGACTTCAGTTGTTCGACAGCGAGATACCGTCTACTTATATTTATTAGTCTATGTATTCATCATTATTCATACACTTACAATTATTGTATAACGTAGAAATCTAACGGTTACCTATCATTGCATCATCGGTAGCAATCAATCCACAGATCATTCAGTTAATATCTGTCACATTTATAGTGTATGTTGCGAAAACAATAGTTTTGTTTTTAATTCTCATTTTAGACAAGAATCCGAAAATATTTATGAAAATTTATAGGTTATAGGTAATAGTTTTATATAATTACGTTTAATTTATGACATGTAATATCTATAATATAATGGAAATGTAACTTATATGAATTAATGAATTAATATATCTCGAAGACACTGAAAATAATCCTTTGTTATAGTCAAAAAAAATTGCAATGAATTCGTGTTATATCATTAGTTTTATTATCAACCATTAATTTAACTTACAGGCCTCACACTTTACAGGAGAGTAAACATGGAGTTAATGCGAGTTACCGAACATAATTTCTATCTGTTGACGTAGGAACATTAAAAGGCAAATTCACTAACTTCATGACGTATGTTAGTTGACATATATAAAATTGAGATTCTATGTAACAAATATCATCCGGTGCATACTGACAACTCTTCGTGGATATTATACAGTAGGTGGATGACATATCTCAGTTTATTTGATGATTATTTTAATCCTATCCACTAATATTATAAACGCGAAAGTTTGTATGGATGTTTGTTTATTTGGATGTTTGTTATTCTTTAACGCCGCTACTACTAAAGCGATTTGGCTGAAATTTGGAATGGAAATAGATTTTACTCTGGATTAACACATTATATTTTATCCCGAAAAATCTATGGATTCCCGAGATTTACGAAAACCTGATAATTTTGATGGTATGAATGTTTGTTACTCTTTCACGCCCCGACTATTGATCCGAATCACCCCTGTAATTTGAAGTAGAGATAGATTATAGTCTGGATTAACACATAGGCTACTTTTCATCCCGGAAAAGTCCATGGCTCCCGCAGGATATGTGAAAAACTGAAATCCACGCGGACGAAGTTACGGAAGTTCACTAGTAGGTTTAATAAAGACCAAATTAGTGAATAGGCCAGCAAATATTTAATTAGGCGTGTCACTGTTACACCACTAACTTACTGTTATTGTGAAAAATAAATTATTCTGTGTATTAAATGACTAATACTTGGGAGTTTAAGGATTTCTCTAAAAGCTCTAATTACTGAAATTACCAGTCGCATTTTTAAACATTTTTTCACGACCATATTTGGCAACAATATGGAATACATTAACATCCCGCGTGACCTTTAGAATCCATTTCATTTCTCGGATGAAACCGAGAGTTAGTAACAAACTTTACTAAACATCTCTCAATACCTAAGAACATTCGCAAAAGTTGCTCGCTGTTTCGTAAACTTTATAATGTAATGTGCACAGAGCCTTATCATCGAACCATCTAATGTGGGTCATGGTAACACGTGATATTGACTTCAAAATAAGTAAATTAATTGCTTGTTAATTTTGAGAACCTTGACGTATATGGTTCACAGTGGTTCACAGACCCGCAGTGATAATTTGTTCCTTTGGTTTTACCATTCATGAATATTATACGTTTCTAAGCGCATAATTATATAAAACGCTTAGCAGCTCTCGTTTTATATGTATGCAACACAGTTTTGCAATTGTTATGTTTTATGATAATGTGTTTTGAAATGAGATAATTTATTTACTTTTAATAGTGAATATATTTTCATATTTTTTAATACTGCCTCAGTTATAATGCTTTTTTTATTCTATTGGGAAATAGAATAAAAATTGGGAAATAGACTAAAGCATTTTGTTTTAATTTAATTTGAAGAAGTAAACCCAAATATGTAAGTATTTAGCTGAAGAAAAGTAGGGTAAAGTGTGTTTATTGAATGTTGACGTAAATTGATATTTCACTTGAATGCCAAAATTTTATCATAGGTGATTTATTAATCGATGAAACATTGACGAATCTAAGCGAAAACGTTACTCAGATCCGACCTCCGACCCCGGAATCGAAGCACCCTCAGGAAATGTCAACTCTACAAATTTAGATGCAAATTTTCGTATTTAAACGCTTTACGGTTGAACGGTTATAATTAGAGAGCAGAAAAATTGTTTGCAATTTTTCATTAGTTAAATCATAACAGAGTTTCTTACAAAGGTAACGACGTAGTTGGATAAAAATAAACTTCTATCAAGTGTCCGACAATGGGAAGATGACAATCAACTTCGTCATAGCCTATTATATCATTAGCAAGAGTTTGTGAATTTAGCTTCGAGCGTTTACGGATAATTTCGCAACGAAATTGATGGCCTAAATTTCTTCAAATGTCACTTGTTATAGGCTTAAAAGTGTTAAATCATATTGGCATTCCAACTGTAGTTATTGTCGCTTTAGGCGCAGAAAATTAAAGGTTAAATTGTTAGTTAAAATTATGGTTGCCTCTCCTTTCTTTGGGGCAGAGATTAGGGCTTCTCCGTATTTGGCTTAAGGACATTTGCTAATTCTTACAAGGAATTTTATTTAGTCTTTAACCATAATAAGATTCATAGGGTAGTTATGGTATGTTATTGAAGCAACTACGGTGCCGCGTCGTTTTTAGCGGTCTTGAAATTTTTAAGCTCAACTCTCTATAATCCATGTCTACAAATTTCTTGTTGGTTTAGTTTACAAGCACTTTTGAAACGTGTAGAGTATTGTATTTGTATTGTGGTCAGGTTCTACTCAAAAGAGTCGAAAATACTCAATAGTTCCTATTTTACTGCTCACCATTAAGTACATCTATATTTATTTGAGTTCCAATATTTTCTTCTTCGTTTGTTTTTGGCCAATCATTTACTTACGTCACCAAAGTCAATAGTTCAAATAAGTAATGTTAATTCGTTATCTGTTTACTACAAGCAATTTGCTTTATGAGCTACGTTTTAATTCCCCAATTATTTATTTATAACCATTATAACAACAATAAATAAAGGTACAGCGTTTATCAAAGATGGATTTTATAGAGTATCGTATAAAATCCATAACCTGTAGCCATTTGGCACGCCGATTCCCTTTCTAAAAACGCTAACGCTTCGAAAACTAACAAATGTATGGGAATGGGAATGACAGTTTCGATCGAGAACTTGATCACTTGATCGTCGGTACCAAATGTCATCCCCATACGTTTTTTAATTTTAGAAGCGTTTTTAGAAAGAGAGTCGACGTGCCACATGGCTATAATATGTAGTTTATAAATTAAAATAATATACAACCTTTTATACAAGAAACTACCAATAGAAGATCAATCGGCAGCGCGATGGAGGTTTCGCGGTTTTTGTGACTTGTATGTTATATTGTTACTCGTCGACAGTATCACTTGTTGGAATGCAAATAAAAACAGCATTTATAATAAATGTTTTTGTTATTAAAAAGTACTGATGATTTCGTTTCGTAACAAATACACTCAGTTAGGGATTACGTACGTTTATTTTTTATCAACACCTGTATAATTTTCACATTTTTATATGCATTGCTAAGTATTGAGCATAATTACAATCATTATTTTAATTAAAATAAAACACACGACCGTACACAAACTTCCTAACTCTAAAAGAAGTTCAAAGTTCTTGGAGAGTTCCCGTCCTAATACTTCGGAAATCTATTTATTTAAATTATTTGTATGACACTTTATCCAGGAAAGGTTTCTCTCTGTAAGTCTGTCACCAAGAAGAATCGATTAAGGGTACAGTAGCCAGTAAACTTAATATAGTAAGCAGTTGCGTAGCGTGCCTTGGAGGGGTCTTGTATAAAAATTGGTTGGGGGGCCCAGAGTAAATAAACAAAAATTATTTGACAGTGATTTTAACCTATGTAGGATGTTTCCATTTTTAGGCTGCACGCTGCCGGGAAAAAAATATTGCTTTTTTTCAATTTTGTAACTTCTGAAACTCTATAGGCAGTTTTTATATGTTTTTTTTCATGAGAAGCACCAGATTAAGTGACATTCTGGATTACATTTTACGAATTATTGCTTTCACACGTAAAAGGCCCCTGCAGTCCGGGGTACCGTACCTATACTAATATTATAAAGCTGAAGAGTTTGTTTGTTTGATTGAACGCGCTAATCTTTGGAACTACTGGTTCGATTTGAAAAATTCATTCAGTGTTAGATAGCATATTTATCGAGGGAGGCTTTTAGCTATATATTATCCACGTATGCATACGGGAACGGTAACCACGCGGGTGAAACCGCGCGGCGTCAGCTAGTCATTAATACAGCTGATACGGTGGTAGCTACGCCCCTGTATATGAGCCTAACACCTTATAGTATGTCTTACTTAGACAGTTACAGGGTAGGGCACTTTCCTAACGTTCCTAATAAGGTGACGCTTTGCCTTAATCGATGTGGGACATAACACCTGTATACGAGTACCATCTGCTTGAACGGCTAATAGTTAGCATAAAAACCTGTTGATAACTTTTTAAAAGCAATTAGTGATTACTAATGAGAATCTACTTTGATCTTAATCTATAATAATACTAAAGGAACTTCGCGACTTCGTCTGCGTAGAATTCACATTTTCAGAAATCCCGCGGAAACCACGGATTTTTCATGGTGAAAAGTAGCCTATGTTAATCCAGAGTAAAATCTAGTTCCATTCCATATTTTAGCTAAATCGCTTAAGTAGCCGCAGCTCAAAGGAGGAACAAACATACACACACAAACTTTCGCTTTTAAAATATTAATGTGACTAGTGTGATTACAAAGAGATAAAGTTTGTGGAATTGTAATCTCTGAATCTACTGAATTGATTTTGAAAATTCTTTTACCACTAGAAAGCCACGTTATTTGTAAATGTCATAATCTATTTTTTTTGCGTATTCCCACAGGATTTGAAACCACGCGGGTGGAACCGCGGAACGTCTGCTAGTTTACCATAAAAACGTTGATCTATATAAGCTGCACTCTTAAGTCGTATTACCTGTATTATATGAATATATTTTATTTTTAGTTTATCGTACCATTCGCCAGACCGACCTTCAAAAGCTGGTTTACTGTTTGTTTTAAATCCTTTTATTTTAAAATGAACTTTCGTTCTGAGTTATGAGTGCTATATACGTTTTAGGTTTATGATATTAACTAGTTATCTATACTAATACTATAAAGCTGAAGAGTTTGGTTTGTTTGAACGCGCTAATCTCAGGAATTACTGGTCCGATTTGAAAAATTCTTTCAGTGTTAGATAGCCCATTTATCGAGAAAGGCTCTAGGCTATATATTATCCCTGTATTCCTACGAGAACGGGAACCACGCGGGTTAAGCCGCGCGGCTTCAGCTAGTTATTTATAAACGAAAGCGACATAATATGAAGGTACATAGATACTTCTTATATTTTTCTACGGACGATATATACCAACAGACGATCATATCAGTTGGACGATTTATTTTTTAATATAGATGTTCCGGTTACATTAAATGTATTATTAGCACCTATAATTATATATAACGTGGGATAATAGATCTATTACAACGTAGGTACTTGGCAGTAAAAAATTATACTTAGGTATCCTTTTTTTGTCTGGTACAATTCCATCTAATTTTATTGAGACGCAGTTGACGCAAAAAAATAAATGAATATTTTGCACTTTGCTATTAGGTTACACAAGCATTAATTATATTCGAGTAGAATAATAATAATTTGCATAATTTTTATAATTTTTTTTCTAAATTTAAGTAAATTGCTCGCTTAAGGATTGGGCTTGCCTTACATTATAGAAAACGAGTGCAGGAAGGTTATTTTACATCATCATCATTATCAACCCATATTCGTCTCACTGCTGAGCTCGAGTCTCCTCTCACAATGAGAGGGGTTAGGCCAATAGTCCACCACGCTGGCCAAATGCGGATTGGCAGACTTCACACACGCAGAGAATTGAGAAAATTCTCTGGTATGTAGGTTTCCTCACGATGTTTTTCCTTCACCGTTTGAGACACGTGATATTTAATTTCTTTATTTCGTCTTAATTTACATGTATTTGCTTAAAAATATCTCCAAATCTCCAATCATGAGCATGAGCTCGCAGACAGAGGAACTGGATAGGGCATGTTTTACGCCGATCGGTGGTAAGGGCGGGGGCGAAGACGTGGTAGACGTTCGCTGCGGCACTGATTTTTCTGTACTTTTATCTGGTGCGGTTCGAGGTTTTTTGACCTTATACTAGAACTTTATGTGGTCCGTTACGAGGTCCATCAACCTCCTAACTCTTGAAGAAGCTAGACGTGGTACGAGGCCAATTGATCTCGTACCGCGTCTAGCTTCTTCTTCTTCCATGTGTTAAAGGCGACATGGAAGGGGACCGTCGAGGCGGAGTCTGTTCTGGATCTCGCTTAAAAGAGTGCAGTCCACGATAGATCTGTCTGGAAGTACGTTTCGGCCCTATGTACCGCCAGGTATTGAAGGTCTTAAAGAAGAAGAAGAAGACTTAACAAACTAATCTATACTAATATTATAAAGAGGAAAACTTTGTTTGTATGTTTGTTTGTTATCCACAAGTAACATAGGCTTAATTTTATTTAGGAAAAAAATAGGGTTCCGTAGGATATTTGGGTTTTTTGGACACAAGGTGTAAAAAATCAACTAGAAAAGTAACTATAGAAGTAGTAGTAGTAGTAGTAGTAGTAGTAGTAGTAGTAGGGTAGGAGTAGGGTAGGGTTGGGTAGGTAGGAATAGGGTAGGGGTAGTTGAAAGTTTACATCGAGTTTCACGCGGACGGCGGTTAGTATTACATAAAAAAAAAACATTCATCGTTTACTTAGAAAGTATTAAAATAGTATTAATAATGTGGTCATCAGGCTCATTGTACGTAGACATTTTAAAATAATACAATATTTATGAATATAATGTAGAATTTTATTAATTCCATTCAATTGAGGGTGTATTGTTGGTTCTGGATATCGTTGCCGCTTGAATTCGTATTTTTCCCCGAAAATAGCAGAATTAATCAAATAATAATTATTGTCCATTATAAACTACTGTAAAAATTACGCCTGCGCATTATAATATTAAAAGTAGCAGGTACATTTAGGTACACATCGACGAAATTAAAGGTATGTAGACTATGTAGTTACATAAATTAAGTAAGTACATAGATTTTTGTTGCTAAGGATTATAGTTAGGTATTTTTTATATCGAATAATTAACTCATTCTAAAGCACTGTCAGTGTGATTATTAACAAAACATACCAACAATCAGATCTATTGTTTTTTAATAGTTCCCAGATTACAAGTCATTAATGCCAATGATCTATAAAACCTTGACTCTATACAGAGCTCGGCAAAAGTAAGCGGCGTTCTGAATAAGTCGAATGAATTAGTTAGTATTTAAGTGGGCTTTTCTATGCAACTGTATACAAGTTAGCAGTGTTGAATAATTAAATTTACTTAGTATATTATAAAGATCATTGGAGGTATAGTGATTAATCCTACTAATAATTATTATAAAAGCCTAAGTATGTACCACTTTTTCTTTCAAAGCCAGGTTCAACTTGATGTTGAATGCTTTAAACACAATTATTGTATCCAATCCAATACTAATACAGAATAGCATAAGCAAGCTATGATTATCTATTTTATTAGGTAATACTCTGCTCGTATCGATGAAATTGAGATTTTCTTATTGATTATAAGCCTCATGTAAACGTAGTTTTACAGGTAACCATGCCTTTCAGATTGGAATACATCAATGAGATTGTAGTCAAGGGCTAACTTGTAAAGAATAAAAAAAAAATCTGCTTGTTGACAGAAGTAAGCATGATGACATGATAACGCCATCAAAAACAACACTTGTAAAATAAAGCAATTCTCGCACCTCAGTTTTTCTACCGTAAAAAGTTGTGAGATCCATGTAATACCAAGTCGGTTACTTTATTCAGTCCACAAAATCCTTAAATATGGAGTTTGTCTCAAGTTATTACGTAACTAGCTTACCTAACAACATCTTATAGTGACCATATCATTATTAAAATCTTTTGTATTCTAAATAACTAAGATACTTGGCCTTCGCTTGAATACACAATATATCTTACAATTTATACATATTATATTCAATAAGATTGCTTAGAGTGCTTGAGTTTTTTTTGCTCGACTTGCGGGGGCACTGCAGTGTCCCCAGATAAACAAATACAAGTAGTACAGATCTTCAGACAAGTTATGTCACTAAGAGGCATATTGCAACTAAAACTAAAACGTATTTAATTTCGAAATGTTTCCAGAAGAACGTTAACCCTACAGCAACCTGTTTAAAACAAGCGCATCTCCATTACCATGATAAATTATTATTGTGATATTAAAATAAAGTATTTGGACAAAAGCGAGGTTTGTCCACAATTTGAGAATTTGTTACGGACGGTGGGATACAATGTTACCAAATTAAAACGTTGGACGTAATGTGTCCTGCATTTTAATTTTGTTCATATACCTGTATATATATATTCTGTATATATTCTGTTTAATCTTAAACTTTTTTTAATTTTAAAAACGATCTTACGACTTATTAGCTCATACTTGGTTAATTATGAATTGATTGATGATTTTTCCCATTAATTATACATTTTGTTTTTTTACGATGCGCCTCCATCGATGCGTAGTGTATCGTTTTTCTTAAGTTCAATCGCAGGTGGCAACTGCTTTTTTTTTGTTATAAAATATTCTTTGGCAAATTCAGAATTAATTTATAAGGACATTGCTATTTTAAAACCACTAAACAAATTGGGCAAAATAATTTAGAATGCCTCCATTTTTGTGTCACTTTTAAATGGACATAGACAAGGATACATATTTTTATCTATTTGTTTAAAGGTAATAGTGTTTTTAATTTTGATCGGACAGTCGGGTTTGAATTTGAAAATGTATTTGAAATTCTTCAATGACTGCACGGTTAATGGGAGTCAAGCCATAAGTATAGGATTTAATTCCCATCTGATGGACAAATTATCATATTCCATTTCTAACATCTAAACTTTAATTAAGATAAGAAGTTTAATTGAAAAAAAAGAAAACACTGGTCAAGTTTAGAAACATATACCTAATGTTATACTTTTTTAATTTCAGTAATATAGACCCACCGTAGTTTATTTACCGTACTACCCATGCCCTTAATATGGTGTTAAAATATAGCTTAAATTATATCTGTGAGGATGTAGTTTTGTAATGGTGAAAGATTTTTTAAAATTGATCCAGAAGTTTTGAGTAAAATCGTATTTCCCAAACAAACAAACAAAAATCATATTCTTACCTCTTTAGATAATCGTTAATTTGTATGTTTTTTAATACAAAACAGTTCTCGATCAGCAGGATTCAAGTCGGATTCGGTCCATTTTCACAACTCGTCTAAAAACTATAACAACCTGTTTTTATGGTGCACAGAACTCGCTCGTATATACGAGTATGTACAAGATATATAGGTAGGCGTATGATCAAGTTTTATGCATAAAGCAAACCTAGTTTCAGTCACTGGAAACTTCGATACCAGTTCATTATTATCAATCAGGCGTTGACCTGGTCATGCTTTGTTCTTGTTTCGTATGTGCTACATAATTGTTGGCAAAGTGTCGTAGTTCTTGACATCTAACGTGGTTTATTAGCTAATTAAAAAATATTAAAGTGTTCATAAAATGTAGTAAGTGATAAAAATTGCATACTTTTTATATTTTGTGATAAAACGTGTGTGTAAACGTGGTAGCGTTTACAACAGTAAACGTGTATGTGATGGTGGATGATTTACGCCAGGGTTTCTCAAACTTTCGGCTCCCCAAACCCCTGTGTTTCCCCCAAAATTTCCAAGTTTCAGCGAACCCCTTACTAACTAATAACCCCAAGTAAGATAATTTGACTGTTGAAGAAAATAAGGTTTTTATTTGAATAAAAGATAGCATATAAAGTACCAAAAGAAATGTCTTTATAATATTAATGTGATGGGTGTGCTTCTCGTCGCAAATATTAGGAGCAATGTTGGACAATTTTAACCTTAATTCTGTCTTGGTATCAGTTACGTAAATCTTGTTGCGAACCCTCTGCCGTCGAATGGCGAACCCCTAAGGGTTCGCGTACCCTACTTTGAGAAACCTTGATTTACGCTATTCGCGCGGTTTTCGCGGTAGCCTCATCCTCGTCTGCTTACAGATCATGAGGTCCTGAGTTTGAGTCCAGTGTCAGATATACTTTCGCATTAATAATATTAGTATTCATATTATAAATGCGAAAGTATATCCGTCTGTCTGCTACCTATTCACGACTAAACCGCTGAACCAATCAAGATGTATTTGGGTATAATTATAAATGGGACCTTGGAGCAGAACATACGAGTAGGCTACTTTTTGTGTCTAAAAACAGAAGGAAGGGGGTGCAAATGGAGTTGATAGTTTGTAAGGAATATCATTAATTTTGAAAATTTATAGTTATGAAAATTCGTTGTTATTTCTTTAGAAGTTAAAACTTAAGCTAGAATACTACTTTTATATTATATGGGATTAACTTACCGGATCTTCATCTATATAGCTAAGAACTATCCTAAACACGTCAGCTTATCGATGGATTCGTTCAGAACTATTCCGCAGCCACAGATATCAGATATAGACACTCAGATATGTAGACAGACATGTCAAAATCTATATCTATACTAATATTATAAAGGTGAAGAGTTTGTTTTTTTGATTGAACTCGCTAATCTCAGGAACTACTGGTCCGATTAAAAAAATTCTTTCAGTGTTAGCTAGCCCATTTATCGAGGAAGGCTATAGGCTATATATTATCCCAGTATTTCTACGGGAACGAGAACCACGCGGGTAAAACCGCGCGGCATCAGCTAGTCTTTTATAATGGTGTCTACTTTCAACCACTTTAAATGAAAAAAAAGGAAGAATATTTGAAGGAAACAACTGGTATCTAGACTTGTCTTAATGTATTGTAATTTGTATTTTTTGAGTAATTAAGAAACACTCATGTAAATGAGGCATTAGGCTAGAATGTAGTAAATACCCAAGTACTCACTGCAGTTTGTTTAAGCAATTCTTGTTTCCTATCCGTTAATGTTTGTCGACTTACCGTGGGAAAGTTGAGGACCATAGACAAGGCTGTTTATGTAACCTTCTTGTAGTTAAATTTAGACACACAGGCATATTATATCACACTGTGTTGTGTCTATGAAGTGACGAATTGAAAGCGATATATTGTGCTTATTCATAATAGTAAAGAATGTAAATGCGTTAAATCACCCGCAGATCTATACTAATATTGTAAAGCTGAAGTGTTTGTTTGTTTGAACGCGCTGATCTCAGGAACTACTAGTCGGATTTGAAAAATTCTTTCAGTGTACAGTACTATCTCCGTATTTCTACAGAAACGGGAACCACGAGGGTAAAACCGCGTGGCGTCAGCTAGTACTGCTTACGTTTACTGTAAATAAATAACATATTACATAAATAAGTGGTCAAACATACGTAATATATATAAGCAATCGTTTTAATAATAAAATAAAATTTAAATAGGTATAATTAATTGCTGCTTTTGTAGGCAATACATCCTATAATGGTGTGAAAAAATTTGACAGTAAAAATATATAAGCAGCAGTGCACGTGCATAGGGATTTTGAATAGGGACTGTAACCTTAACCAGTATCATTAAAATACTCGTAATAGGCTAAGTATGGGCCTCAAAAGAAAATTTAGAGTAACTCAGAGGATAACGGACAGAACTATTCTCGGAGTACCAATTACTAATTGATATAATTCGTCGTTACCAACCCATATTCGGCTCACTGCTGAGCTCGAGTCTCCTCTCAGAATGAGAGGGTTTAGGCCAATAGTCCACCACGCTGGCCCAATGCGGATTGGCAGACTTCACACACGCAGAGAATTAAGAAATTTTCTGGTGTGCAGGTTTCCTCACGATGTTTTCCTTCACCGTTTGAGACACGTGATATTTAATTTCTTAAAATGCACACAACTGAAAAGTTGGAGGTGCATGCCCTGGATCGGATTCGAACCCGCACCCATCGGAATCGGAGGCAGAGGTTATATCCACTGGGCTATCACGGATATGCGGATAATTGATATAATTAGGAGATCTATATGAGAGCCGATGTTACCGGCATAGGTCAACGAGTCACTGAAGTGAAACTGAACTGTTGACAGCGGCATATAGTTGGAAGGATAAAAGCGCTTGGAGGCCATTGGATCAGCTTCCACCTTCACACAGGAAATAAAACTATAAGAAATTGTAATTGTTATCAATTGTAAATTATAATACTGTATGACTTTTTCAAAAGAGCAACTGTTGAGTTTCTTGCCGGTATCTTCTCAGCAGAAAGCTGCCTTCCGAACCGGTGGTAGAATCTTTACAAATAGTCAACTGACGTGTCAAAAGTGCTTGTAAACTGAGCCTACTTGAAATAAATGATTTTTGATTTTGATTTTGATTTTGAAGATCCGATCGTCATCGGGGTCGCAAGGTGTTAGAATTGCATTCCCTGCGCCAGACAGCGTTGTATTGGTTGACACCTATTAGCTGGATAGAAAACAGTAGTTCATAGTAAAACATTCCGTTCAGTGGAATGCAGCACATTGGCAGTTCAGTCTAACGGGATATTATAATACGAAGTAAGCATTTGTTTTTGTCGTCAGAAAGATTCTATAATATGGAGTCTTTCCAATGGATTAAGATCCTGCGACACCCAGACATACCTCATTTTATGAAGGCTGAAAGTTTGTTATAGCTTGGTTAGTTAGGGAGGGAAGGACAGCGTGGGTGTGAAATCGTGCGCGCGGGGCAGAGGCTGGAAGTGGTGCATCAGTTGTGGGTTTATCTGTCATCGCTACCTGCCTCCCGGCCCCCGCGGATCATCGGGAGTGTTACGAATGAATCTGCCAGGCTATAGGCCCATCCGCCTAATATAAGTATGGTAGTTAAATACCTAAATAAAGTTCGCTCTGTGGTGGTTTTGGAAGGTAGCAGATTTTAAGGGTTCTTCACAACCTTCCAAGTTTATAGCGATATTAAATATTTTTATGCATTTTTTGCATTTTATGTTTCAACCCTCCAAAAATAACGGCAAAGATTAAACTTTAAGGTTTAAATGCTACAGCCGGTCAATTCACTAACTTTGACGTATGTCAAAACATACATAAAACAGATGACATTTTTACCTATAATTTCAATTTTTATCAGTTAGCATTAAATTAACAGTGAAACGACATCACGTGACTTAATTACTAACAATAGTAAATGGGTTTTCGTTTAAATCCATTAACATATGCCAAAATAGGAGACTAGAGGACCTTTGAAATCTTCTACCTCCCAAAGCTACCACAGTCTAATTGCATGATTTTACCATAGGTAATTGCAGCCAATATTGTGGCTACTACAGCTTTATAGAAAAAGTATTAAGTAAATTATTTAAATTATATTAGCATTATTAAAAAGACGACGTTGCGGAGCGGCATAGGCAAAATGGACTCAGCTCCTTAAAATAAAGATAAAAAAAAGTGCCAACTATTACTTATTACCTATGGTAAAAGTATGGTTTGACAAACTTACAGACTTCCTAGAATGAGGCATATGTGGCCATTACAGGCTGTCATTCTCCAACGGTTCCCTCTCATACATTTTATTTTTTGTTTTGTTCCGTTGTGAAGCTGAAGGGTTAGCGAGCGAGCGTAATTTAGATGCGCACCAAATTGCAGAAACTTGCGGCGCAGGATGCTGCTAATGGATCAGTTACTGCGGTAATGGTTGATAACTACGTTGTTTATGAAACTGATGCATGTAGTCTAAGATCCCTTTCTTACATCATCTTTCATTTCATCATCACCTAAATAAGACTATACTAATATTATAAAGCTGAAGAGTTTGTTTGTTTGTTGCGCTAATCAGGAACTACTGGTTCGATTTGAAAAATTATTTCAGAATTAGATAGCCCATTTATCGAGCAAGGCTAGAGACTGTATATTATCCCCGTATTCCTACGGGAACGGAAACCACGCGGGTAAAACCGCGTGGCGTCAGCTAGTTTCAAATAAATGTGATACTTTGTGCGGATGGTAGGGGCCACTGAAAAATCGTAACGTTCCGATTTTTAACAGACTTCTAAAAAGGGGGAGGTTCTACGTTCGGCTGTATGTTCATTTCTTTATGCCCAGTGATATTTCCGTCATTTGTGTAACGATTTTAAAAATAGTTTTTTGTTTGGAAGGGATCCAGAGATTAAGTCTTACAATCTCACAAACTTTACCTATTATAATATCAGTATAGATTACTCTTATATTAAAAAATTAGGTTTATGTAAGTGTGTATGTTTTTTCCTCCTTTGCGCTGCGGGTACTGAAGCGATTTGGCTGAAATTTGGAATGGAAATAGATTTTACTCTGGATTAACACGGGCTACTTTTCATCACGGAAAAATCCATGGTTCCCGCGGGATTTGTGAAAGCTAAATTTCACGCAGACGAATTCGCGGGCGTCCGCTATTAGAACATGAATTTTTAAACTTAATTTTTGTCTGTTTGTTTGCTGATGGCTAATCTTCTGAAAAGAGTTTATACGATATTAGTACTATCGACAGTATCCAAGGCAGTTAGTATACGAGTATCGTGTGTTTAGTACAACAGACGTACTACGAGTATTCGTCCACACCGATTTAAATTAGTCACGCAATTGAATAAGAAAAGTTTGTGCAACAAAAAACGTAAACACCTCACAGAAAGTGACATCATTCCGTCGAATAGAACTACAGATGCGACTTCCGATAAATGTAAACGAGTTTTCAAGCACTTTGCAAAATGTCAACGAATTTAATTTAAGAAATGTTTGTGCTACTTATATTTATTGATATGTTTAAATTTAAAATCATCATCATTAACAAACCATATTCGGTTGACCACAAGTTTCCTCTCAGAATGAGAGGGGTTAGGCTGGCAGTCCACCACGCTGGCCCAATGTGGATTGGTGGACTTCACACACTTAGAGAATTAAGAACGAAAATTCGCAGGTAAGCAGGTTTCCTCACGATGTTTTCCTTTACCGTTTGGGACACGTGATGTTTAAAATATACTCCACAATACACAAAAGGATGACACCTATTGTGGAGAATTTTATATCTCAGGGTTAATTAAAGTTACATTTTGTAACAGCTATTTTACCATCAAAAATACAATTAATTGTAAAACCCAAGTCAAAGTCAAAAATATTTATTCAATATAATCCGATAAGAAGAAGAGAAGTATTTTTTACATTATTGTAAAGTAATTTTGATAATTAATGTTGTAAACTTTAAACTAATCCTATTAAGTAAATATTAATTATTTATTTATGAACTTTAATACATATTTATTTTAAAATTTTAAATCCTATAAGGTGCAATTTGCACACAGTGATCATTTTCATTTATATTTATTATACGATAAATTATAAATATTAGCTATCTCAAGTGATATTTCACTGCTAAATACGTAATATATTATCAAATGCATACTATTGAGTGGTCACGAAGAATAACTTAATATTTTAGACTTTTTATTTTATGTATAAACCATCAATAGTTATGACCTACTAATATTATAAAGTTTGTATGGATGTTTGTTTGGATGTTTGTTACTCTTTAACGCCGCTACTACTAAAGCGATTTGGCTGAAATTTGGAATGGAACTAGATTTTGCTTTGAATTAACACATAGTCTACTCTTCATCCCGGAAAAATCCATGGTTTCCCGAGATTTGCGAAAACTGTTGATTTTGATGTTATGAATGTTTGTTACTTATTCACGCCTCGGCTATTGAACCGTTACCTGAAACTTGGCCTGAATTAACACATAGGCTACTTTTTATCCCGGAAAATTCCATGGTTCCCGAGGGATTTGTGAAAAACTAAATTCCACGCGGACGAAGTCGCGGGTGTTCGCTAGTTTATCAATAAATTTCTAAGAATAAGCTGTCAAGAAACAAAGACACGTAAATAAGTTATCGACTTCAAGAACAAACAGTTTAATATCTATTGAATAGAAAACAAATTGTAAGGTAAAAAATAAATTGCATCATTATTACCCATTGATGAGATAAGACTTTCAATAGTTTTGACCAACCAACCGTGGCATTTGTGAACGGCGTGATAGATATCTGTACAGCGTACTTAAGAAGATACAAAAAAGTCTGTATCTATTGTATCAATCAGATGTAGGTATATGATATAGATATTATATTGATTCTAGGTATGGTGGCTTATTATTTTTTGTAGTTTTTTATACAAGTAGATGGCTAGTCTGAAGTGCAAAGCCATCGACTATTGCAGTATATCAGTCTGCAAGAACTTGTCTTGCAATGCGTTGCTTTGCGCCATATCACCGGCAAATATGCTATGGCTGATAATTGTATTTGACTCTAAGCTTACAGACAAATTACAAAAATACAAACTTTTATAAGAACCTTATGAGACAATAACGTGCAAGATTTGTTTGTTCTAACCTGGATTGCAAGGCTTCTTGCAAAGCTTACATGCATGCTTGCAAAAGTTTGGTGAGGCCCTCATAGGCTTAGAGGTAACCTCGAATCCTCGAACCTCGGTAATGGAGGCGTCAATATGAGCATCTCCTGCCAGACTTGTAGTCACCACTAAGTGCACTGACGAGCGCCAAGATGTCTAAGTACCTGCTTCGCTTTTTTTAACGGCTCTGCCGGGTTTTAGTGGGTAGATATTCTAGCATTCTAAAAAAAAGCAGTCAGCTAATCATGCTCGGACGTAGACTATTTAGTTCTGCTCGGCGCAACCTCCGATTGAGATGCACAAATGCATTATTCAATAACCTTTCTTTAAGCGGTAACCATGTTTAAACCACTTGAAGATTTAAGATTTTTTTTAATTTAAGATCGTAATAATAAAATCATAAAGGCAATTCGGCAGTTACGTCAGGGGCACAAGCACCGGCGATGTTCACAATAGCTGTGAAAGTATATTAGAAAGTGCAAGTCGACGGGTCAGACTCACGTACAAGTTATATCAGACTGGGTTTACGTAACAAATTTACATTTTTCTGGGTAATCAGAGCATTGCTATGGTAACCGTTTTATCTTAACAACCTTGAAGGTCATGGCTGTTTCGAAGGCTTTTGTTTTACTTATACGTTTCTTTATACGTACATAGAAACCTATTGTTTTAAAATAAACTAACCGTGGCACTAAGATCTTGAATCAACTTGATATCTACCTATATTTACTTGCTTAAAACTGAATGCTAGGACATTACAGTATAGTTGAAGTTATGAGAGAAATTCCTTATGAGTATTTGGGTATTGCGCTAGGAGATGATGAATATTGTATACATTTGTAGGTACTTAGTATACTGTAGGAAATAGTAGTCTGAGACGGATATGACGTCGCTCGACCTCGTGTTGGCTCGTGCCGACACTAGGTGGCGCGACTTGTTTTTGTAAAGAGTAGGGATTTAGAGAGGGGTAACGATAGGTTGTCGGGAACGGTCGACTTCAGTGTGCTCGTGGCGCACGAGCCGTCCCCATTTCTTGTAGTGTAATTCTTTATGGGTTACTTGGGATAGGCGGGGAGAGTGACTTGATTGGAAAAGGGGAGTGTTAGTGAACAGTCAAAGGTACCTTTAACTCTACACACAGCGGTCACAAGTGCGTGACTTTACTCAAGGCATTCTCTGCCATTCTAGGGTCTTATTTTGGTTACAGTTTGATTTGTTAATTAAGTTGATCTGAAAAATATTGTGAAACTTTGTTCAACATTGTTTTTCTCATATTTTATTAAATCCTCTTTTGAAGCTTCTACTAAGAATACTTAAATCAGAATGTCACTAGTATCAGGAACCTTAATGGGCCAAAATGAAAACCACTTAAGTAATTTGATTGCTTGATTATTTTTAGAAAAGATATAGATACTTATTGTTGCTGGAATAATACAGTGAAGGTTATCGAGAAAATTACTTTATCTGCGCCGGATAAAACTCGGCCAAAACAACTTTATCGATAATAATTATTGCAATATTATATTTATGTGCGATAAAAGGGAAGAACACAATAAAGTCGTTGTGTTTACAGGACATGTACGATAATAGGCTTATTTATAAATCTTTAGTTCAAGGTGCTTGTACCAAGTTAGTGGTTATTTTTCAGGTCAAGGCTTTATGATGTGCTTGAAAGTAGTAAACAATGTAGTTTAGACACACGTACAATGTACGCAATTTGTGTGACGACCGCGAACTTCTTTGTTTTTGCATATACATACATTTACATCCCTTGTTTATGCCCTTGGGATCATGTTCACCTTTCTATTTTTTTTTAAATTTCACCCGCGTAGTTTTCATTCCCGTAGGAATAATGGGATAAAATATATAAAATAGCTTATATCACTCGGGCATAGTGTAGCTTCAAATCAGTAAAAAAAAATCAAATCGGTTCGGTAGTTACGGAACCTACTCAATAATATTATTATAGATTAGTTAAATTCTGAAACGTTTAAAAATTAATAATACCTATTATTATTATTATATTTCTGACTAAACTTACAACGACAAATTTTATAGCGAACCATTATGTGATTAATTTTCTGTACACCTCCATGAATTTTAGTTATATACATAGCAAATATTCTTTAGCAAAATTTTCCTAATACCATTGTCTGTCGGTTCGTTAAGAACTCGATAATAATATAGATACAAAGAGATATAATATTTCAATGATGTACCTATGAGTACTTCGAAAGCAGTTGACCTAAATGTATTTTTAATGTGTGTGACTGTGTAATTTTAAAATTGATCCCTAAAGGGATGTATTTTAAGGTCTGTACTACATCTCTATGCTTTTCAGTATTATCTAATTTACGTATGTACACAAAGGTATACATACAATAATTTACGAATTTCCTTTAACGATTTTTCCTATCCTTTCTTTATTCCTAATATATCTGTATTATGTTTGTCAGTTAGTAAAAAAACTCGGTAAAAAAATGTAGATACGAGGAATTGATATTTAATGATGTACTTCGTTTACATAAATGCATTTTTAATGTATGTGATATTGAATATAAGTAGCGCTTGGCTTAGATTTTAGTGTAATTATGAAAACGATACCTTTAAGGTTAATGTGATAGCTGCATATAATTAAGGCTCCACCATCATCGTTATCAATGTTGTTATTAGCCTAAATTTTACTTTAATGATCTTTACGATACAGTTGTAAATATATTTCTCTGTAATTGTAAGGTCCTTGCCTAGTACTATCGAAAGCGTTTTCTATTTTTTAAACTCCTTAAAACCATAGTTCACTGTTTTTTGTTAAAAATAAATCTCTTCTTAAACGCATTTCTATTTAGGGTTCATCATCTCCTTTACCTTGTTCCTTCTAAGTGGAGTCGGGAAAATAGGTCAATCTCCTCCATTCGTCTCTATTACTCGTCAACTCATCATCCACTCCCTTCACAAATATGTCCTCTTTTACACACTCCAACGATCTCTTCTTTGGCCTTCCTCTCCTTTTGTGTCCTTTCACTTGCAATTTCAACATTCTTCTGGTAATATCATTGCATGCACAGCTAGGTCATGTTCTTTCAGCCACTTTCGGGGCCTAGGCGTTTCGGCCTAAGGGATGGATGTCAATCAATGTGCCCCGCGCGGACTTATACGCGCGATATTCTGCGCTGGGGTGGTGACAAGTCCTGTAGAGTGGCCCACGCGGCCAACGATGGCAATAGTCAATACCTAGTCAATATTCATTTATTTCAATTAGGCTTAGTTTACAAGCACTTTTGAAACATCAGGTATTAATATTATAAGATAATGATGATAATAATCCGTCGAAAACTTTGAATATTTACGAGGGATCCAAAAGCGCCTTGGTCCGAGAAGAGCCCACAACAAACTGAGCTAGGTTTTTTCTTTTTTAGTTTATCACCATTTAACAATAGGTATATAAGTAGCCAGTCATGTAATACATTTCATTTACAAGCTATTTTGTCGTTCATATAGTCATTAACACTATAATACTTTTCTATAAGCTTGCGTTTAATATCCTGTCCTGTCCTGGGCAGAAACGGACAACCGGACAAAATTTTATGGTATTAAATAATATCTATCTTTTCTTTCCTTCTTAGGACAGGTAAAAAGAACTTGGTGGTATAGTCAACATTACGTTATAAATATTAACGCGAACAAGGTCAGTGGACGACTACTGGTATTTACATGCATATTATAATCAACCGTGAAAATACCTGTACAATAGGTACAGGTGTGTTGTTTCATCATGATTTCGTTTTTACAATTTTACAAGTTATAAATAAGTTTTAACAAATTTTTTTCTACTGTAGAGAATAGAACGAGTTATTACTGTATTAGTATTTATTGTGAAGTAACTTTAAACTTTAAACTAATCACCATTATGAACCCATATTCGACTCACTGCTGAGCTCGAGTCTCCTCTCAGAATAAGAGGCGTTAGGCAAATAGTCACCACGCTGGCTCAATGCGGATTGGCAGACTTCACACACGCAGAGAATTAAGAATATTATGCTCTGGTATGCAGGGTACCTCACGATCTTTTTCTTTCACCGTTTGAGACACGTGATATTTCATTTCTTAAAATGCACACAACTGAAAAGTTGGAGGTGCATTCCCCGGACTGGATTCGGAGCCAAATTCTCCGGAATCGGAGGCAGAGATCATATCCATTGGGTTATTACGGTTCATTTAAAGTAATATTCATTAGAAAAACATTGCTTGAAATAAAACGAAGTGCAGTAGGACATCTAAGAACACTTTCTCAATTGTCTGTCGTGAACTTGCAATAGGTGTTAAACATCAAGTGTACAAAGGCTCATTGGCCACTTTCAGACCGACGTCGATACAAAACTGATTGGCGGCTAAAATTCGCTGTCATACTTTCCTAAGCTCTGTCACAATGTGCTATTTATTCTACTACTACTGCTAATATGATAAATGAGAGTCGTGATAGCCCAGTGGATATGACCTCTGCTTCCGATTTCGGAGGGTGTGGGTCCGGGGCATGCACCTCCAACTTGTCAGTTGTTGTGCATTTTAAGAAATTAAATATCACGTGTCTCAATCGGTGAAGGAAAACATCGTGAGGAAACCTGCATACCAGAGAATTATCTTAATTCTCTGCGTGTGTGAAGTCTGCCAATCCGCATTGGGCCAGCGTGGTGGACTATTGGCCTTACCCCTCTCAGTCTGAGAGGAGACTCGAGCTCAGCAGTGAGCCGAATATGGGTTGATGACGACCACTGCTAATAGTGTAGCAATTATTAATTTTAGTCAAAGTCAAGTCAAAATAATTTATTTCAATAAGGCTTTGTATACAAGTCAAGTATTAGTGTTATTAGAAAATGGTGATAATTAGAGTCGAACTTAAAAATAAAGTTAAGTGGATCCCAAGGTTTAAGTAATAGTAGAGCTTTGTATGTATTTTTTATGTATGTATGTATTTTGTATGTATTGTATGTAATTTGTGCCTCCATTACTTCGTATGTTCGGGTCTTATGGGCATAGTTGCAGAATAATATAATGGATACGTTACGGACACGTGGAGTGATATGAACTCTGTCTTCGATTCGGAGGGCGCAGGTTTGAATCCGGTCCGGGGCATGAAGGTCCAACTATTCAGTTGTGTGCATTTTAAGAAATTAAATATCACGTGTCTCAAACGGTGAAGGAAAAACATCGTAAGGAAACCTGCATACCGCAGAATGTACTTATTTCTGTCCTGCGAATTTATCTCTATTTGTAGGGTAGGCGATAGTTTTTCATATACCAACTGGTGGATCGCCTAAAATCTAAATGATGCATGGTCCATAAAATTGTTATTGTAAATAAAAAACTAGAAGTGGTAAATTAAAAAACAATTAAATTTATTAGCATTTCATATTTAAAATTCCACTACCAAGTATTTACATGTAGTCATACCGATAACGCTCAATTGCGACGAAACGCCAATCGTACCGATTCAAAATATCCTTGAGTCATTAAAAATGTTAATAATGTTCAAAGAATTCATACTCATACTATAAATATTATAACAGAATTCAAAATTCTGGTCTCTGACCGTCTTTTTGTTGCGATTTAGCGTACCGTGCATGCCGTGTAGAAACCGAAAGGAGTGTGGATTTTCATCCTACTTCTAACAAGTTAACCCGCTTCCGTCTTAGTTTGCATCATCACTTACCATCAGATGAGATTGTAGTCAAGGGCTAGCTTGTAAAGAATAAAAAAGCTAGTGAGTGTGTGATTGTTTTCCAATTTCCTCCTCCGTTAGTCATAAACCACTCCTCATGTATGAGGGTCGTGTCCATCTCTGAACTGTATTGCCATATTGTTCTATCTCCGACTATTCGGAGAGCATCCTATACAGTGGACTCGAGTGTAGACCGGACCTGCGGCCCTATTATGTAACTCGGTGAATAAGTCACTACATCGTTCTTCGTCGTATTTTCGTGTTTGTGATCATCTAACATAGACATTTCAACTAAATTACCTACTACGCCATGTTACATTATGTTGGAATGATTTTTTGTTTTTACGATCATTTAAAATGATTATTTCAACGGAATTACGTAAATACTAGTTTTTTCGTTAAAATAACGTTACTATCGGCTACTACCACGACAAAATTAATTTAAGTTTGACAATAATTATGTTATTTCGTTAAAAACACCAAGTTAGTTAGATGATTGCAAAAACGAAAATACGATGAAAAACGATGTAGTGACTGATTACTTGAATGGTACACCGAGTTATATAGTAATCCTGCTGGTCAGACCAACGCATCGGGCTGCGCCCTCGCGGCATTTTTCTTCCACCTTGCCAGTAACAACTATTTTTTCCAGATTAATTAATTATACATATAGTAACTTAATTTGAAAATAAAATAGATATTAAAGGACTTCAACGTTTTACCGATTCGCAGCTCCTACTTATAGATATTATGTAAATAAAGCTACGCAATCGAGTTTCAAAATATAGCAATTTTCACGTCGAATTCCGATTTAAAGACGCCAACTATAATGGTAACCGCTTCCATTTTAAATTATAAAACAGGTTTCCTTTATATTGGCCAACCCGTTTTCGCGAATTATCAAGTGATGCCCAAACTACCAGTTCTTGTGCAAGAGTAACGGCTTCTTCCGTCTTCAAGTCGGTAAAATAACTCGTAACTGTAGTTACTTTGTAACACATAACATTAACAAGAGATGTGATAGTGGATATGACCTCTGCCTTCGATTCGAAGGGCGTAGGTTCGAATCCGGTCCGGGCATACACCTCCAACTTTTCAGTAGTGTGCATTTTAAGAAATTAAATATCACGTATCTCAAACGGTGAAGGAAAACATCCCAGAGAATTTTCTTAATTTTCTGCGTGTGTGAAGTCTGCCAATCCGCATTGGGCCAGCGTGGTGGACTATTGGCCCAACCCTCTACTCGACTCTAGCTCAGCAGTGAAGCGAATATGGGTTGATAACGAAAGAACTACCTACGGAATTAAAACCGTACAATCACCATTTTTAACTGTCTTCAAAAAAAGGAGGAGATTAGGTTAGGGTTAAAATCTTTAGTATAAAAGAATAACTAAAAATTAACAGTATATCCATAATAATATACTAAGTATTTGTTCCGTTTTTGAACGAAAGCGTTGATTGCTTAGTAGGTATTTGTAGGTAAATTATGCTGTCAGGAAACTTCGAAGGCAAAAGGTAACCAAAAGGACGCGATGGTAGCCAGCGAAGCGCATCTAGAGTTGTTGTATGTACTCTACTTAGTAAGATTTTACTGAAGAATGTTGGCCGAATCTATTCACTAGTTAGAGCATTCAAGAAATACATCAAAGGGATAGTTTTAATAAAAAAAAAATGGTGTCACAAGGTAATGAGAATATGGCAGTGATAAAAAGGGCGATCTAAACGATTTGTAAATAAATCCCCAAATAAAACAACTTTGATTAGGTTACCCAGCTATTTCGGTTTGACTGTAATACGAGTACAACGAAAATAATCTATACTAATATTATAAAGCTGAAGCGTTTGTTTGTTTGATTAAACGCGTTAATCTCAGGAACTACTGGTCCGATTTGAAAAATACTTAGTGTTAGATAGCTCATTTATCGTGGAAGGCTATACGCTGTTTGGGATCGCATTTTTCCACATTTTGAAGTAATTCATCCATTTTTTCCAGTAAAAACTAATAAAAATCCGGGAAGATCTCTTAATTTTTATTCCTAAAACGCCATACTGTTTATCCTACCACGTGACACAAATACTGTGATGTGATTGGCCGTTCTAGTTTTAGCGTGATTTGAAACATACTAACGCAGCTTTAGAGGGTTTTGAAATAAAATCGAAATTTCGAAGGCAATTTTTACAGTGTTTAGCGGATTTAGATGTAAACTCAATGCAAAAACTGATAAAAAGTTAATCCCGCTTTAATATTATAACCAAAACGTAGTTTTCATCGAATTGTTTTAGCGGCTTTTGAAACTATGCGACTCATATATTATCCCCATATTCCCACGGGAACGGGAACCACGCGGGTGAAACCGCGCGGCGTCAGCTAGTCTATATCTATATCTATACTAATCTATCTATCTATCTATCTATCTTCTATCTTCTATCTTCTATCTTCTATCTTCTATCTTCTATCTTCTATCTTCTATCTTCTATCTTCTATCTTCTATCTTCTATCTTCTATCTTCTATCTTCTATCTTCTATCTTCTATCTTCTTCTTCTATCTTCTATCTTCTATCTTCTTCTTCTTCTTCTATATATTATAAAGAGGTAAAGTTTGTAAGTTTGTCACATTTTTTAAATGGGGTAATCTTCGGAACTACTGGTCCGATTTCAAAAATTCTTTCACCAGTAGAATGCTACATTATCGGGGAGTGCTATAGGCTATAATATTTTATATTGGTATCATATATATTAGCCGAGTTATCACAGTTTTTGTCATACAGGTCGGACTGAAAATCCTCTTAAACAGACTTATTCGCATGCGCTGCCTTAATTATTGTGTAAAATTGAAATTAATGTATGGAGACTTTATGTATCTTTAAAAGTTCTACAAAAAAGTCCGCGACAACATATATCTATCTTCTATATATTAGCAGATATAGTACCTTTTGTGTTTTAAAAATTATTAATTTTATATACTTAGGTTTACGTCATTATTTATACAACTAAACTTTAATCCTTATTAAAATAAATTATTTAATAATCACAAGGATATTATGGAGATAAGATTTGCCCTTTACAATATGTTAATTACTTAAATAGTTTCGGAGATAATACAAAATTTCTAAAAGACGCAGAAATTCCGCTATATGACGTCGGGCGCTTTCATTTATGTAGTTCCCGTTCCCGTGTGAATATGGGGATCAAACATAGTCTATGACACTCGCAAATAACGTAGCTTTCTATTGGTAAAACAATTTTCCAAATCGGTCCAGTAGATCCAGAGATTACTTCCTACAACCACACGAACTTTACCTCTTTATGTTATTAGCATAGAAGTCTCTATTTTTCTTGGTCATACCACCACTCTCGAAGGACTGGACCGATTTTGCTAAGGGTAGGAGTAAGATAGAGAAGTTACAGGGTAGGGTAGGGTACGGGTAGGGAAGCGTAGGGGTAGTGTAGGGGTAGGGTAGGTTTAGGGCCGGGGTTAGGGTAGTGGTAGGGTAGGGGTAGAGGTAGGGTAGTGGTAGGATAGAGGTACGGGTAGGATAGGGAAGTGGTAGGGTAGGGGTAGGATAGGCGTGAGATAGGGGTACGGGTGGGATAGGGGTAGGAAAGGGATAAGGTACGGGAAGGGTAGGGGTAGGATGGGGGTAGGGTGTAGGTAAGGTAGGGGTAGGGTAGGGGTAGGTTTGGGGTAGGGTAGGGATAGGGTGGGGGTAGGGGTAGGGTAGATATAGGGTCGGGTAGAGTAGGGTTGGGGTAGTGGTAGGGTAGGGTAGGGGTAGTAGTAAAGTTGACATCGAAATTTACGCGGACGAAGTCGCGGGCGTCCGCTAGTCACTTATAAAATACAATACGCAGCAGTTGTTGACATACCTTGGTTTAACCGTTCGAGCGTGAAAGAGTAACAGACAATATCCACTTGACAGCAGCCAGGTAAATAAACATATTCCATCCACTTATATTTAAGATTATAAGTGTTTGAAGCTAAATTGAAAAAAAATTGAAGATGATGATAGCTTTTTTGTAAATTAAGAGTATGCTTATAGTAAAGCAATTAAGAGTATGTTAATAGTCAAGAAGAGCAGCAAAGGAGCTACAGGGAATTAAAGGGTCATATTTGCACTGCCACAGTTCGCTCAAAAACTCTTTTTTTTAGTAAATGGTATTTTTATATAAATGGTGTCAGGTATTCTAAATAAATTTGGTGTAAAACTGAATAATTGGTTGTTGATTTTTAAGAAGATAAGTAGAAAAGCTTCTTAAAAATCAATAAAATAATAATAACTCGAAAAGCTTAAAGTCGATTTAAATGTTTCTACAGATTTCATTTGAGGATGAAGTCATTTCTTTTAATATTGAAAAATTATAAAAGAATTCTTGTTGTTACTCAGATAATATAATCCAAGCTTATTCAATTTACAACAAATTACAGCTTACGTTAGACAATAGTGTAGATAATTACTGTGGATTTTATGATTGTAATATTTAAATTTATATGGTTCCTGTTAATATTACTACTTATGATCTCTTATTATCATACCGCTTGAAGTTTTGAATGGTGTTGCAGAAAATGTGTACTATATTACTATGACTGACATGAGAAACGCAGCACACTAATTAAATTAATAATACGTAACGAAAATCGTAAAGAAAAACAAGAAAATCGTGTGAAAATTGCTTTGTTTCGCAACTAGATCAGATCGATCGATTTTAAAATAGCATACGCGTGCAAAATGTGCCTGTGGTGTATTACGCATAAGTTATGGATTTTGCAAGTAAAGTTATGCATAACATAAAACTTGTGAAATGTTTGTTCTATCGTTCTCAGTTGCTTTAGCTATCATAATGATTTAGCTAACTTAGAAGAACAGACGGTGAATTTTCTCAACTAAATTCTGAATAAGTTTCGTTTTGTAAGAAAAATTAGGAACTGGTTTTATTTCAATAATTTGTAAGGGAACTTAATTATAGATTAATAAATTTTCGTTTTTATTTCAAACTAGGTCTTGCTTGCTTGTAAAGCCGTGATAGCCCAGTCACCTCTGCCTTCGATTCGTTCGAATCTGAACACACACACAACTCGACATTGTAGAAGATATTTAGGTACTACTTGTTTACCTAAATAACGTTAGTTGTTGACCACAACTAACAATGAGTTGACTATAAAATTCCTCTTTTGAGCGGCTCCTTTTTCATTCTCTAGTAACACATCTAACAGTATATAATATCATTGTTACCTACCCAATGTAGCTACTTATTACTACATTTATTATGGTCTCACGCATCCACCTTAATAAAAAGTACACATTTAACGTAATACATATGTGTTAAAAACATAAGCTAACAGGCATAATCACGACATTTGATAACACGAAGTTTTATTTACACAAACAATCATAGTTTTAAACTTGTTAGCAAATAGTTAAGTATTTTTGCTTAGTGTGATTTTATAACCATCTGTTGCGTTTGGGTCCGCACAAAAACTTAAATGTTACCTAACTTGTGTAACCTTTGCAATGTAATGCCGCAACTGCCAATCAGCAATACACTAATCTGTGTTTTTTTTTATTGAGGACATATTAAACTTCTGTACTTGACCACTTTATCGTATACTTAAGCTGCTGCACACTAAATACTTTTTGCTTGGAATCCGCTAACTAGCTCATTTAACATAAATAATAACACTTAATGCAATGGTACAAAACGAAAAGTCCTCCTTCCATCCTTATTTTCATTCTAATATATTTGCCTTTGACTAGAATCTTACCCGTGGGTAAGTGATGATGCAATTAAAGATCGAAGCGCGCTAACTTGTTAGAGGAGTTGGATGAAAATCCATCCCTTTCGGTTTCTACACATCGTACCGGATCGCTTGGCGGTCCGTCTTTGTCGGTAGGGTATAAAGAGGTAAAGCTTGTCTGCATACCAGAGAATTTTCTTAATTCGCTAGGTGTGTGAAGTCTGCCAATCCACATTGGGCCAGCGTGGTGGACTAAGACTAACCCCTCTCATCAAGAAAGGAGACTAGTGCTCAACAGTAAGCCAAGTTGTTAATGAATGAATGATGAATTTGGGGTATTGTAGGGGGTAATCTCTGGAACTGCTTTCTACGCGGGTGAAACCACGGGGCGTCGGCTAGTTTCTAATGGCTGTGATAGCCAGACTTGCCTCATTTTATGACAGGCTGAAAATTTGTCCGCGTAGAGCTATAGCTTGGCAAGTTCGTTCATGACAGTCACATGATATGCGGGCGACGGGAGGGGGAGGATCGCTCCTCCCGGCCCCCGCGGACCATCAGGAGTGTTACGAACAATTTTGCCAAGCTACAAGTTCGGTAGCGGTTTTCTAGGATCCAGATCCTCAATAGGCGACTTGACACTTTTATAAAAGGGTCTTAATTTGTTCATTAGCGTTATACTAAATTGAAAAAAAATAATATATTTTTTTATGACACGAATACATACAATATATAATGATTAAATATTTTTTTACAATATGTATACGTATGTTCCAAGAAAAACGAATAAAAGTTTTACCGAACTACCGATTAATTATAATTATATACCGATACCGAACTACTGACTTTTACTGATATTATCAAGATCAGAAAAGAAATTGAACTTAAGACCATAACTGAAATACTTTCAGTTGAGTCTAGCAAATTAAAAGCGGCGGTTACTTAGTGAAAGGTGTCGAAACGTAAGTGTACAATTAATATGTGCATTGTGCACCATCTGACTACGTAATAGTCATTACAATACTGTTACCAAGGTTTATCTATCTAAGTGTATTGCGAAATATTTAAATAGATATTCACTAAGCATACCTACACGCTACATGCTGCAAGGATTTTATGAAGAAACTTTTTTTTATATAAAGACATGTTAGTCTGATCTCAAGTACTCACCAGTAATAAATAACGATAACAATTTATAAAGGCATGAGTACAGACATAGACTTATTAAATATGCAGACGGTAACGTGCTATCACACAACTGAAACACACCATATTGGCGCGGAATATCTATGTGTGACTGTGAAGTATATTGCCAGATATAGGTAATTACTTAAAAGCGGTCAGACTGTCATCATTTATATGCATCTATGTACTTGTCTGTGTGTACGTATATATGTACATATGCGTAGTTACTGGCAAAATTGGGGGCGTTACTTTTTAGTTCAGGAGACGCTATCTGGATTATTTATTACGTCTATGGAAAGACGCTAGGCTAGCCAATTCAGAAATTACCATGAATGAACTACTTATATTCTTAAATAGACGCCAATAAGGAATCGAAGAGAGAGTTAGAGTGGTAGTTAAAAGCCTTATAAATATTTCATATTCGCACTCGCATAAACATAATTCTGTTGTCTGAGAATGCAAACTTTCTTTTATTTTATCTTTAACATTAAACGTAAGTACATCAACATAGTTCAGTAAATATAATAATTATGCAAAGCATTATGCTTAATAAAGTAGTAGTCTCTGTTTTGACGGAGTGAAATTTAAGGAACAATCTATGGAAGATATATCTATAATGAGCAACACCTCCAGATGTTCCGGATTCGAAGTAAAACTTAATATTGTCAACCCCTATTCGGCTCACTGCTGAGCTCGAGTCGAGTCGAGTCCACCACGCAGGCCCAGTTGGATTGGCAGACTTCACACCCGCAGAGAATTGAGAAAATTTTCTGGTATGCAGGTTTCCTCACGATGTTTTCCTTCACCGTTTGAGACACGTGATATTTAATTTCTTAAAATGCACACAACTGAAAAGTTGGAGGTGCATGCCTCGGACTGGATTCGAATCGGAGGCAGAGGTCATATCCACTGGGCTATCACGGTTTTTTAGTAAGTAAAACTTAGGATGAGGGTTATTGTTGAAACTTGAACATAACAACATTTTATTATAAAATTTTATTGTTCTACACTATAATTTATTTTGGTGTGGTTGAAATATTAATATGCAATTAATTCGAAATTAAATTGTATCCGAAATTATTTATAACGAAGAGTTCCTTATATAAACAGTGATAGAAAGAAAAACCTTGTTAAATGAGTTAATAAACAAAAAAATAATACCTACATTTCACACACGGGTAGTTTCAAACGTACTCGTGCAATGTCTTCCTCCAAGTGTACGATTATTACATTAACTTGTTTCAATAGTTGTTCAACGGAGTCGCAGTCATCTGGACACGGGTTACGTAAATACTTTCACTGGGTAGCGGCGGTTTGGATTATTTCGACGAACGATGTGAACGCGTTTGCGGACTTGTTTCGTTGAAAATCGCAAATGTCGGCCGGATTGCGAGTGAAATTCGCGGAGTCCTCGTGATCCACATACGCTTACGCGGCCGTTTAGTGGGTCGTCACTCACTCGCGTTAGTTGATGTGGCCGACTTAGGCTTCTGCCCAAATAGTGCGTCACGTTACGTTGCAACGGCGTAAGGTAGACTCTGCGTCGTGTTTCATATATCTTAAACTAGCCGACGTCTGACGGTTTGCGTTGTTTCTGTTCCCGTGAGAGTATGGGGATAAAAATATAGCCAATGATACTCACAATAACTGTGGCTTTTTAGTTATTAAAGAACTTTCAAAATCGGTTCAGTAGACCCAGAGATTAGAACACCACAAACTTTACCTCTTTATAATCACACTAAATTGTGGCGTCGTCGTAGGCTACGTTTCAACGGACGACCGATTGTGCTGTGATATTGTTTGCGTGTGTTGAATGTTGGTGTTGCATACAATGCGTTGATCCGTGGCGTCGATACCACGCAACGCACTAATGGGGCACTGCCCTTACGTATATACTTTTACAGCGCGACATACTTGTAAAGGTGACTTTTATTGACAGGTGTTAATGCATGTACTTTGTATTATAAGTCATCTTCGTCATAATCAGCATATTTAAAACGAGAACCTGCAATAGCCAGATAGATATATCTCATTTTATGAAGGCTGATAGTTTGGCAACCCATGCTCCATAAGTAAGTAAGTAAGTACGGTAGCCATTTGTGAAGTTAGGACCATGTTGACCGTGATGAACTGCAGGTTTTAAGGGTCCAGATCCTCAATTATTGGTAACGTCCACTTCGGGACATAGGCCTCTTGCAAGGACTTTTAAGCACAACGGTCTCAAGCCCCCAGCATCCAGCGCGACCAACACTGGTGCGGGGTCGCTATTCCAGCACCTTGGCACCCCAACGTCTATGGGGTCTTCGACTATGTGGCCTGCCCATTCCCACTTTAGCTTCGCGACTTCGCTGAGCTATATCAGTGACTTTGGTTCGTCTGCGGATCACCTCATTTCTGATTCGATCACGCAGACAAACTCCAAGCATCCATCGCCCGCTGAGTTACTTTGAGCCTTCTAATAAGGCCCATAGTTAATAGTGTTAGGTAAAGTATACACTATACAATCAATGGAATGGAAGAATGAGTATCTTAAATCTAATTTTATTATTTCAAGTTTTGTAGCAGTTCATATACGAGTCAGATAATATTATGAGTTATAATAAATCTAATAAAACATTAAATCCTTGGGCTCAGATGTAAGAACTATTAAGATTAAAAGCCGTGAATTAACAGAATATTATTAATTGTAAAATACGAGTAGGTACCTAGTGTTAATTGTTTTACCACACATTTTTAAAAGCGCCTAGTAATTTATGTTAGCAATATAGTCTACATTGAGAAGTATGATTATTATTATTGTTACTACTAGAATGAGAATACTACTATTATTTTACGTGAATTTTATAGCCTACCTACTCTTAAAATGTAGAACTTTACTTCTACATAAATATCTGCAGCTTGCAGGTACCATATTTCTTTTGATGCGTCTTGAAAACGGGGCAACTAAAAGTCTAGGCGATTTTATGTTTATATAAGCGTCCCCGTTCTCGTGAGATTACAAATATATCCCGGGGATAAAATATAGCCTATAACACAATTAACGAAGCTTTCTAGTGGTAAAGAATTTTTAGAATCTGTTCAGTGGATTCAGAGATTACTCTCTACAATATCACAAACTTTACCTCTTTAGAATATTAAGTTTATATATTGTGGTGGTATCAGATATGGTCTGATATAAGTATAGATATGTATAAAATATAATACTGCCCAATTATACCAATACTCCGTAATATGAACAGTTGCATGTACCTACAGTGTGTTATACTTAGGTAGGTACATACAATTTTGATCTACTTACCTTAAATCGACGACAGGTAATAATTATTACATAATTTGTCCATATAATTATTATATTATATATGTTATGTATCCATCTCGTAATAAATAATTACTTACTTGTGTAATTTTATTCAAAAAATTCAATAAGTACGTCATAACTATTAAGTTACTTATCTATTGATTAATTCATAATAATACAACTATTTTTAATGAACATTTCATTAAAATGTTATTTATTCTTCATTTAGTTACGACTGCTGTAACTAAGCAATGAAGTTTGACGGTAGAGATAAGTTTGTCTCTGTGGATAGCAATATTGCTTCTATAATTTTTATATAGGGCCTAAGTTTCAAGTATCAAAAATTAATGGAGATAAATAAACAAAAACATTCTTTAACATGACCAAATATATCAATAAAAAAATACTGGTTTACATATTTTGTAAAAAGTAGAAGAGGACTTGACACAACTAGTTGCTTAAGGTCCTATATCTATCTACCTACTAATAACCGTTTGGTTTTCCGTAGGTAGTCTTTATTATTGTACCTACGACATGGTAAAGGAAATTACAGCATAATAACTAAGTTATTTATGTCTCCCATTAAATCAACGCTCATGTCTGACCTACCCCATTGCTCAATATAAAGTACGCACGTTCTCTCATTTCCATTGCTAATAAATACTAACGAATGTTACAGTCCAGTACCTTACTATTTTTTCAATCAGTAAATAATTATTTCGAAGGCGATGTATATTATATTATTGCCTTTGCTTTGTGATCGCCTTCAAAGTTTATGTTTATGTATATTTTTAAGCATTTGGGGAATCTATATCTAGTCTATATATCTAATCTATATCATGAAATTCTCTGCTGTCTGTCTTGATTGGTCACTCAAAGAAGACAGACAGCGGGTTACTGGGTTAGAATCTCCTGGATTTTATTCATATCCACTGGCAACTCCTAAGAGCTATGTTAGCTTAGTGGATATGCCCGGTCCGGGGCATGCACCTCTTAGTTTTCAGTCGTGTGCATTTAAAAAATTAAATATCACGTCTCAAACAGTGAAGGAAAAATATGGTAAGGAAACCTGCGTACCAGAGAATTTTCCTAATTCTAAGTATGTGAAGTCTGCCAATCCGCATTGGGCCAGCGTGGTGGACTACTGGCCTAACCCCTCTCATTCTGAGAGGAGACTCGAGCTCAGTGAGCCGAATATGGGTTGATAATGATGATGATGATGATGATGATGATGACTGGCCACTCCTAGGCTTTCCATTTACTGTTAAGGACATTATTTTTCAAAAAAATTACATTTCAAATCAGCATCGCGTTGATCCACTCTTAACAATTAAATTATCTTAGTACATCTCAAGGTGTATTATGAATCATGAAGATATAATCTTAATAGATTTAATTTATCAAATATCTTAATAATTAAAGAGTAAATTAAACTGCCAATTATTGGAATGGCAATTTAATGTTATCAGAGAAACCAGGGAAAACAAACTGTGACAAGATAGATTGTTTTTTTTTATTATGTTTATAATATTATATATTTCATTTATATTATAAGTAAAAATACCTAAATAATTTCTTATTATATTATTTAAATTAACCAATCAAATGATTGGTTGAGTGATTTAACCCTGAAAGTGTTACAATTACTTTGGGTTTTGCCGATGCAAACATATATGACGCCCAACTTAGAGATACATATTGTATGTCAAAAATTATATAATAATAACAATTAAATAAAGGGTCTTCAACGTTGTAACAGATATCAAAGTTCAAGAGTAGGTATCACTTAAATAAGATTACATCACAAAATTAATTCAATCATTAGTGCATCTCTTAAAATGTGCCTTGAAGTATTTATAAATCGTGACTGGTTAAAAACTGTGTTTACACTCAGGGTCGATTGGGTATTTTGTGATTAACTTATTATACAGTTTGCAAGCTACGATCATGCAGTTTTGTTTGCTAAAATATGGGTAGGATCATTCATTGTATCACATTAATCTCTACACAAGACTTTATGCATGACAATACAAACAGATTATTTTGAAATTGAACATATTGTTATTGTGATGCCTACCCATGAATGTACTACCACGATGCCTATTCTTTAGCTGTCTATGTTTTAGTGTGTTCTTATCGGTTCGTTTGCCTATGGGAGTCTTGAATAATTAGTCGCAGCTACAATAATTAAAGATGCATCTTTAACCCACATGGTCCCCGTGGTCCTCTACATTTACAATTGTGCAGTGTCACTTGTTCCAATTCCGCATATTCTGTTTATTTTCCGGCAGAGACATGACTCCAATGGCAAAACACTATTTGGACGTGGATTCCAACCATGCTCACAAGGATGACAGGAGTAATCTCGCAGAATCCCCGAACTCATCGGGTAAACGTTCCTCTAAGCCACTTCTGGACCAAGGTCCCAGTCTTTCAGGAGACGGTATTAGAGTCTGTCGCTCTTCGTTCTTCTAATCGACGAGCTTGACTCATCAAAACCTCCCGTGATACTGCTGCGATTAAGAAGCCTATAGCCAGCGCCGGCCCGAAGTAAATTTTAGAATGGAGCGAGATCCAATTATGGCACCTCTCCTGTTTGCTCCTAACATTATACTAGGGACATTTGAAAATTTCGTAGCCTAACCTAATATAGGCAATCGAAAAGAAAGAAATTTCTTTTATTTTTCTTTACCATTTTGGCGTTCTCTAGGATTTGGCGCCTGGCCGGCCCTGCCTATAGCCGCAAGTATTAATTTCATCTTACCAAATCCGCGTTAATGCATTTTGTATTCGAGATACAATCGAGTTTGTATATTTCTATTCCAGTCGTAGGAACGATGCGGTTGTTTGGATGTGAACGTTGTAAGCACCGTGTTATGCGCGAGCGCATAAACAGAATCTCAATGGGATTAACGGTATTGTTTTATACTATGATTATAGCGATATACATTTAAAAAAAAATAAGCGAGATTAACCTCCTTGGGAAAATTACTATAATTGATCGGTTCAATTGTTGCTATTAATCATACTTAATATTGTTCACCAAAATGTGAAAGTGAGATTTGTCAGTTACTTATTTCCAGACCAGCAGCTGATCCGATCTTGATAGATTGCATTCTGAAGCCGGACATCTGGTAGCTGTTTATATAAAATCTAAGTGTACCTAAGTGGACTTATAAAAAATCTTATTTATTTATTTATTTAATACTCTTTATTTGTACACCACAAAAAATAAAAGAAAACAAGCAAAACAGAAACATAAGTAAAAGTAGAATACAAAAGGCGGCCTTATCGCTTAGTAGCGATCTCTTCCAGGCAACCTTAGGCTTAGGAACTTATTAGGACAACTGTAGGTGGTGTGTACGTAATAATAATGTACATTATACATACATACAAATAACTACACACTAATACATAAACCATAATACACAAATTATATAATAATTATAAATATCATAAAATAAACTAATATATATAATATATCATTATGTCGTATGATAAATATTCTAATAAAATAAAATATGTAAATAATGACTAAGATAATATGTCTTAACGGATTTTTTAAACATGTCAAGGGATTTGGATTTCCGAATGTCGACTGGGAGTACATTCCGTAGCTTAATAGCCCTTACCTTACCTTATCAGCCGATAGACGTCCACTGCTGGACATAGGCCTCTTGCATGGACCTCCAAGCACAACGATCTCGAGCCGCCAGCATCCAGCGGCTCCCTGCAACCCGCTTAATATCCTCGGTCCACCTAGTGGGGGGTCGCCCAACACTGCGCTTTCCGGTGCGGGGTCGCCATTCCAGCACCTTGGGGCCCCAACGTCCATCGGCTCTTCGAACTATGTGGCCCGCCCATTGCCACTTCAGCTTCGCGACTCGCTGAGCTATGTCAGTGACTTTGGTTCGTCTGCGGATCTCCTCATTCCTGATTCGATCACGCAGAGAAACTCCAAGCATAGCTCGCTCCATCGCCCGCTGAGTGACTTTGAGCCTTCTAATAAGGCCCATAGTCAGCGACCAAGTCTCGGATCCGTATGTCATCACTGGCAACACGCACTGATCGAAGACTTTCGTCTTCAAGCACTGAGGAATTTCGGACGAAAAGATGTCGCGGAGTTTCCCGAACGCATTAAAAGCTTAATAGCACGAACAGCAAATGAACACTCAAAAATTTACTCCTATGGAAAGGCATACACAGAGTAAGAGCACGACATGTTCTTAGCTCTGATTGCACTCCCAGAAATGTGAATTTCACCTTAAGATAAAAAGGATATTTTGGATTAAAGAGCACACAGTACAGAAGAGAAAGTACATGCAGATCCCGGCGACGGCGAATAGGAAGCCACTTGAGTTTTTGACGAAATTCAGATATATGGTCATATTTGCGAAGGCTAAATATAAATCTTAGGTACCTACTCAGATTTTTTATAAGTCCGCTGACGAATGTTGACGAATTGATAAATTCCACTTGTTCGATCGCAATATTAATTGCTATATTTTATGAATGATGTATATAATTATTGATGCTGTAATATTTTTTATTAAAACCCTAGTAGTAATAACAATATTGTATTCTTTTATTAAAATTGGAATTTTATAGATATAAATAACCATTATGAGATATAAGGATTAGAAAGAAATAGTAGATTGTTATACAAGGGGCTAATATACGAGGTATTTTTAGGGCCCGAAACGTAAGGCGAGGACCGCCTAAATAGAAACCGCGTTTATAATGGGTTTCGCCCCACGTGTTACACTCTGCTTTTCACTACGATTGCGAGAAAATAAAATAGTTTAGTACAATATTCAATGATTTACTTTAATTGAAAATGAAATGTACAAAGTCTACAATTTTGGATATTAAGGGAGATGCTTTTACCCACTAACATAATTTCCGACACAAATTTACAATGAATTTCTAAAAAAAATCAAGAGTGTATTATTCACGCCAATTGTTTTTTAAATTCTCGCTTTTTAATTTTATTTTTTTTCACATGAGAATAAGGCAAATGTATTACACCGTAAAGGATGTCCCATTTGAAACTCAATAAAAATTAAATAAAAAAATGAACGCATTCCACAGACAAGAACGCTGCATTTCATTTCAATTTAAAGTTTTTTATTTATTTTTCAAATCAATCAGGGCCTTACCTATAATGATTCTATTTTCGAATAAAACATCCTCCGTTTTATAGTAGGCTAGTACTTGGCTAGTACTCGTAACAGACAAGAATTAAAAAAACAAAATTACTTTAGCCCCTAGAGGCTGAAATGCTTGTTTAGCCCCGCTGTGAAGTAGTAATATGACAGTGTTTTTGAGCAAGAGTAGTGAAATAATTATTGTAGAATTTAGACTCAACAGCCCCACGATAATGGGGCCGGAATCACCATTGAGAGGTCGAGGTTCGTCTCGTCCGCTAGATTATCACGATGAGCGAGTGACCTCTCAGTGATGAGATGTCATATTCCTAAGCTGAGTTTGTTGTGGGCTCTTCTCGGACCAAGGCGCTTTGGAACCCTCGTTACCTTAATTTTAGGTTTTCGACTATTATTACCACCATTAGATTATTTTAAATTATGACATAATCCTGACCTTTCAAAAGTGCTTGTAAAGTAAGCCTAATTGAAATAAATTAATTTTGTTTTTTTTTTTAATTTTAAGCTTTAAGTAAAGTAAACTTAGTTTCGTATAAGTAAGGATTAATTTAAGATATCAAATACTTAAGACAGGTAGGATGATAGCCAATTTTTCTATACTACGTATGTCGAATAAAACGAACTTAAAATATACATGCGGACTTTGCTATTTTCAATAAGTAATTCCTTGTTTTTATCCTACACATATTCGATGTTGTCTAATTTTATTCATTAGTTTCATAAACTGATCGAGGAAAAGTCGTGGCTATGTGTAAAACGAAATGCTACGATGACGGCGTAATACCGCATACTACTTGAGTATGATTGCAAAGTTTCATAACACGTAATAACGCCTAAAGCAATTAGTGATCTCGGTTTTAATCAATTCATTGCTATAGATACCACTACATTATCTTTATGTTTTTTTTTTACTTTTGTGCTTCTAATATCTTACACTTGATTTTAAGCTAATTTAAACTGATTGTCCAGTCACAAAAATTCACATGCGTCCTTAGTCTTAGGTACAATAGCAAATTTAATAAGCTTTAAATAGTTATTCACGAATCACGCGAGAACCATGGCTTTTTCCGGGATAAACAGCTTATATGTTGCTCTATCATCATTATCAACCCATATTCAGCTCACTGTTGAGCTCGAGTGTCCTCTCATAATGAGAGTGGTTAGGCCAATCCACCACGTTGGCCCAATGCGGATTGGCAGACTTCACACACGCAGACTATTAAGAAAATTCTCTAGTATGCAGGTTTCCTCACGATGTTTTTCCTTCATCGTTCGAGATACGATATTTAAATTCTTAAAGTGCACACAACTGAAAAGTTGGAGGTGCGTGCCCCGGACTGGATTCAAACCCACACCATCCGGAATCGGAGGCAGAGGTCATATCCACTGGGCTATCACGGTACCGGGCATATGTTGCTCTATAACCTCCTCTATCTTCCAGTGAAAGTCCCATTAAAATCCATACAGCTGTTCCAAAGAAAGCCCGGACAATCAGAAAGACAGACTTGATTAAGTTTTAAACTTTTTAAAACACAGTTATTTAGGAATTAAAGATAGAAAATTTTATTAAATTTACATGTATTGATTGCTGATTGATATATGCACTTTAAAAATGGAGATATGAATTCGGATTTAAGGTTTAAGCCACTTTAGTCTTTACATACTCGTACTTGCAAATACAAGGTCTTGCTGAAGTGCAAAAGTATGTATGCTTGATTTAGTCAGTATGTGTAAAGCATAGAACATAGAAAACGGCCTCCGTGGCGTAAAGTATAAAAAAACTGAAAAGAAAAAAACAAGCTCAGCCCGGAAAGCAATTAGAAAACAGTCGGGACCTATTAAATAATGTAGAAAAAAATCATTCTATCCAATATCTAAGGTTTTTTTTACCTTGGATTATTGAGACAAATCTAACGATATCCTAATTACGTAATTCCGTTCAGTGGTTTGGAAGATATGAGGTAATAAAGAATATTACATACATATATACATACATACAAGATACGCGCGAAAAACATAACCCTTGTAGTCGGGTAAAAAACGCTAAAGCTAACGCTTTAATTCCGTGTTTTAAACGGATAACACAGATACCGGACAATGGATGTCAGGAGAAATCCTCGCCAATAAATTAGTTTCGACGGGCGTTGCCATCCGCTTCGGAATTAGAGATATCCTCATTCAATCACAACAACGTTTTTAATCACGTTCGACGGCTTCAAAATTAATTAAAGACAATTAGCTAATTTTAATGGTCGACTTCATACTCTGCTGGACTATTCACTAATTTGGTCTGTAGTAGGTAACAAGCTATTAAAATAAACATTAAATAACTACTATAAAGTCTGCGTGTGTGGAGTCTGTCTGACATTGGGCCAGCATGGTGGACTATTTGGCCTAAACCCTCTCATTCTGAGAGGAGACTGCATCAATCCATTCAATTTCGGGAAATGCATCGAATCTAAAGCTGAAATTGCAGCCAAAAAATTGGGAATCCTGAATAGGTCAAGCGGTACTTCACACCTTAGCAACTGCTCACCCTCTACCAGGATCAAGTCAGAACTTGTATGGAGTATTGCAGTCACCTTTGGGATGGTTCTGTAAAATATCAGCTTGATGCATTAGACTTAGACAAAGTACTTAGAGCTTTACTTTTTTTTCTCTCCAAGATATCTCCTTACCTACCTATAAGATTTGGAATAAATTCAGAATCAAAATTAGTTTAAACACTTGCATTTTATATATTTTACCATACGTTATTATTTTTCATTTTAATTATAAATTAATGAGCTAAACATCAACATAAAATCTGTAGAACTTTGGAAGTTTGTAGTTGATACATTAATGATTAAACAATAATATTAACCTTCACACGAAATAACATAATTTTTTGTATATCATTTTCATTATCAATCCATATTCGGCTCACTGCTGAGCATGAGTCTCCTCTGAAAATTAGTGGAGTTAGGCCAATAGTCCACCACGCTAAACCAATGCGGATTGGCAGACTTCACACACGTAGAGACTTTAGAAAATTCTCAGGTATGCAGGTTTCCTAACGATGTTTTTCATTCACCGTTTGTGACACGTGATATTTAATTTCATAAAATGCACCTGAAAAGTTGTAGGTGCATGTCCCGGATCGGATTCGAACCTACGCCCTCTGGAATCGGAGGTAGAGGTCATATCCACTAGGCTATCACGGCTCTTAATAGGCTACTTGCCTCTTTTGTAAACAGTGTTTAAACTGAATTATGAAAGTATTATAAGGTATATTTTATTTTGTCCCGTCAATAATAAATTTAATAATTATGAAAAAATATCTACGTAAAATTTTTGCCGCCGAAACACAACACATTAGCAAGTGACGTCATTCATAGAGATAACAGCGTGATTGGCGTTTGCAGTGATGTGATATATCACGTCACCGCAAGCGCCAGTCACAAACCGATGCCTTGTAGCGAATGACGTCACAGTTTATGATTGGCGTTTGCGGTGACGTGATAAAAATACAATTTTGTTTTATAAAAATATTACAATTACGAGATTATTTACACAAATAAAAATGTGATTAGAGTTTCTAGGCATCTAAACTGCCTATATACAAAAAATCTTCTTGGTTTTATATAGCAGGCGAGTAGCCTATTGTATATATCAATATGGAATTTCTATTAATACCTAATCAAGTTAATGATTAATAGCTTTACAAAATGTCTGAGCGGTTACAAATGAAATATGAATCTAAATGCTAATCCTGTAAGTGTACCGAGCCGTTTAATATTCATCCGTAGTGCTCGCCTTGGGCGCGGCCGACGATGGCCTGCCTCGAACGATCGGGGGTTCAAGGTTCACAGTTATAAGAAGTGTCATACGAGCTTTAAATCTGAGGTACATTTAGTAATATATGACGTATTAGAAGTACTTCGTGACCGAGATTCGGGGATGTAGGTAGTACTACCATTTATACGTTTATCATAGTGTACATTTCTAATGTCATCCACTGACGTTCAAGTAATCTCACATACCTGAAGCGCAAACGGCTTGACGTCCGATAAAACCGATCGTGTGTTGGTCGCGATCAGTTGTACTTTTATCGGCTGTCAAGCCGTTAACGCTGCAGGCATAAGGTTGACATACGACGTGTAGTGAAAGTGTAAAATAATGTTCCGACGTACCTATGTTTCCTGCCACTTATAATTTGAACACCTTAAACCCAGGAGTGAATAGGCATCTTCTAGACATGCGCGCTCCAAATATCTTATCAATGCTTTCCTTGGGGCTTGCTATCTATAGTAAAACACCATGCTCAACTTTGCTAACATGCAGCAATGCTGGTAGGAAGGATAGACTTGGAACTGGCACGACAACACATTCACAAACTGTATTGTGTGTTGTCTATGACGCGCAAGACGTGATTTACTAAAAATTACAATATGCGTACATTCATACATTCTCTACTAGCATAAAGTGTAAGTAAGTATGTTTGTGCTGTTTGTCCCCTCTCATTCTGAGAGGAGAGGAGAGGAGAATATGGGTTGATAATTATGATGATGAAGTATGTTTGCTAAGTAAAATAATTCAGATATCGTAAGCGCACCATTATAAGCGAGCATTAATCGTAAAAAGTTTTATAAACCAGTCGTGTCAGTTTAATTAATTAGTTTTAAATGGTAATCGTATTTTAATAGTAAACTAACACGTGTGGCCATTACGAGATGTTGTCTAAACTATTCGTGAGATATTAGACATAAATACGTTTTTGGAATAAAATCCATACTAGACAAGCTAGACAAATCAAAAATGAAAAGAAAAAAAGACAAATAAAAAACAAAAGGTTTTAGTTATCTAGCCTAAGAGATGGATATTCAATGTACTTACAGAGGAAAATATATAATAAAATACTAACACGTTAAGTTTAAATATTTATCTGTAGTGATATGAAAGCTATGCACGATTGCACGCACTCAAGTCTTGAACTGGTTATGCAAATAAGAAGAAAAGAAACATAAATTATATTTATCCGGAAATAGTGCAAGGTTGTTCCTGTTTGTCTTAGAGTGACATCTTAAAGATACAATAATTATTGCCTTTAGGCGTATTACAATAAATAAATGACGTTTGAATTTGAACAGAAGTATCATGGTGCTACGAGTGTCTCACGCCTACGAATTAATTATTATCTGCTATTATCTTTGTTATATTTGTTGCAAGTTGCAACCGCTTTGTTGTTGTTAATATTTAGTTTGTAAGTATAATGTTGCACAGTACCTACTATTCTAAAATATCATTTTATATACACCAGCTATGTTATCTTGCCTTGCCTGTTATCTCATCATCATCATCATTATCAATCCATATTCGACTTACTGCTGACCTCGAGTCTCCTTTCAGAATGAGAGGGGTTAGGCCAATAGTCCACCACGGCGGCCCAATGCGGATTGACAGACTTCACACTTAATTAAGAAAATTCTCTGGTATGCATGTTATTTCTTCACCATTTCAAACAAGTTATATTATGAAATAGAAAAAAGCTGAGTTTTTTTAAACACTTATATTGTTATCACAAGTAGTCTTAAATTTATAAGCGACGAAGCAGTCTAAGATAGTAGCGGGCAAACTTCTGGTAAGAGATACAAGACAGTGTTATTCGATTATGAATAAAATGACAAGTTGAGTTTTTTTTTAAACCACTTCAACTCTTCTCTTTTATTGGATTAGTTAGACTTAAAAGTGAATCGAATAAGGAATACTACTTTGCAGAAGTTTAACGAATAACAATTTGCTATGTTCCGGGAAAACTTTTGAGATTTGCTTCTGAGAATGCAACACATGCAACCTTATTTTGATGTTTTTATCCTCACAAATTTGAAAAAATACCCAGAAAGCTCATTTCACTTTTATAGCGTAGCTAATTACAAATTAACATAATAACACGTCAATCTTTACTTCTTTAATAATATTGTAAACTTACCTCTTTATAATATTAGTATAGAAGTATAGTTTGTGGTTGTGAGGTTGTATAGGTAGTAAACTCTAGATATACTAAACCGATTTTGAAAATTTGTTGACCAACAGAAGGCCATGTTATTTGTGAGTAAAGTGGATATCCCCATATTCTCACGGAAACTAGTACTACTAAGGCTAGTAATGAATATCTGCAATAAAAACGATAATTTAATTTGCAAACCACATCTAAAAATTATCGTCCCCCAGTGCCTTCTACGAGTGGAGAGGAAAATGAAACACAATCGGTTACTTCCGAACGGTTAGCCTAGGTCAATCTCGTTAAACGTGCTTACACGCATGTGCCTGTATTTGTCACACATATCAGATCTATCTCACTGTTTAACCGCAAGGTTAACGTTAACCGTGTTTTGTATTATGTGTCATAAAAATGACCTTAATATAAGCCCTCTTTGATTTCCGTTGGTGGGTATGAGTTACGAATACGATAATTACTCGTATATCATCTCTTTTGGTGACGATGGTTATCAGTATTTAGATGATGATGATGATTTAGTCTTGGCGAAACCCAAGTAAAGTAATAATTTTATTGTAAATCTTTAATATTTTGTGTAATAACATTTATTTCGCCCACCTATCACCCTAGTAGCTTCAATATTCAATACTAGCTGTTATCCGCGACTGCAGAGATATTTGCTTACAGTTGGCCCGAAAGAAACTAGTTAGTGTTGATGTCTGACCTAATGAATACTAGTTTATGTTAAACTAGCGGACGCCCTTCGACCTCTTTAATCAAGCCCTTACAGTAGTATCGCTGTAAAAATGGAGTAACTTCTCCCGTTTTCCCAACATTTTCCTTCACTGATCTGCTCTTATTGATCGTAGCGTGATGAAAAGTATACTTTAACCTGCTCAGGTGTATGAAGAGTAATTGTGCCAAGTTTCGGTAAAATCCGTCGAGTAGTTTTTGTTTCTATAGCGAACATACAGACAGACAAATATTTTACTGATTGCATTTTTGATGTTATTTTGGAAATATATTTCATATACTTCCAAAATAACATCAAAAATGCAATCAGTAAAAGTACTTCTCTACAGATTTATTATAAGTATTGACATACTTGATACCCTATCAAAAACCTGTGGTATGGTAAAGATATAATATCTCACTGTTCTTCCCCCTTTTAATATTATTAAATAGTTTTCATTATTATTTCTTCTTGTAATGCCGCTAAAAACCAGTTAAAACTAACTGCTAATGATTATTATCTGTCAAACATTGATAAAGATCAACACGTGTAAGTTTATCTTCGATAGTAATATAGTATCTGCATTATTATACTATACTTCTAATACATATCTAAAGCATTTATATTGCTTTTCCATGCCTTTGTTGTTGTTAGCTATAATGCATTCCACTGCTTAGAGCACATCAATATTATCAAAGATGTACTTATTAGCATAATTGTCATTACAATATGCATAATAGTATCACACGTAACTGTTGAATCCGGAAATAATATAGCTACTTCAAGGATGAAGCATCAATAGGTCTCTCCTTAACCTAATCGACACTGTTGCTATTTCAGCAGAGACTTGCATGATACTATTTTGTATGATGCGAGGATAAAACATAATATATAAACTCTTAATTACGCATACACTACAAAAACAATTATCTAATTACACATGGTGATTAGAATAATTAAATAAACGCGCGTCGCAAAATACAAACGTTATGCAAGAATGTTTATCCTGAAAGATTTTCGTTTTTTTTTTAATCTTTAAAGGTTAAAAATGCAATTATTACCCTTAATTATAAAAATCTTAATTATAAAATATACTTATAGGTCAGTTAGCATGATCATACACACAAAACAGAGACATATTATTTGCATTGGTTAGCAAAGAAATTGTTGTTGGTTTTAAAGTTTTAATATACTTTAACACATCATGAAGGACACACAATTTAAAAAAGATTGATAGCATTTTAAAAAAGCATGTCTTTTTAATTCTTGCTGCAACTAAAATGTTAGACAGTATACTATGCAGGTTTTTAAAATTGAAAATTTGCTCTGATAATTTTAGCTTAGATTTAAGAGACGATACAAGTAGAACCATAAATATTACTTTTAAAACATTTTTAAATTTAACTTCTGTAGGTAATATGAACAATTCTGTAAACTTGATGTAATTTAGGTATGATTAAGAGAATAAAGAATTCGGTTTCATAATTTGACCGTAAATCACATTAATTTTGCTTGTCTTTGGTAAGAGTCAGCTTGATTTATAATATACATAAAGGTACTACGAAGCTAAATATGCAAATTCCGTTTTCTTACGAAATGTTTTTGTATGATTTGTATTGTGCTAATTTTAAAAATCACGTTATGAATTCACAATTATTCTTACATTCAAGGGTGAATATATGATAAGGCTAAAGTTCAAGGATAGCTTTGGATGGCAATTAAAAAAAAACAACTAAATGCGTGACATGACCATAAAAATATCAATTGAAGGTTTACAGTTTTTTAAGGTTTCATATTGAGTACTTATTACGTATTTACCAAGAAACCGTTAGGAATTAGAGCAAAGTAATTAATCTGTACACAATAAAAATTGTCTGAGGACAAATGACATTCTTGGACTTTAATATTAAGGCTTTTCAAGTTATAATTTCAATTTATATCTGTACCAAAAATCATGGTAGTATGCGATTTGGTTGTTTTAAGACAATATCATCTCATTCCATTTATTAAGATTCATGAAATACAAAATAATATTAAAAATCCTGTTTTCTAAGTTTAAGACAATAACATCACAATCAAAAAAAAAACCTTTGTAGCTTAGAACACAAATTGAAAAAACTTAAACTATTTATTAATAATACTATGCTAATTAAATTCTTACTCTTACGGCACAAATATCACAAATACTGATACACCATTATATCTACGAGTATATAACAAAAAAATAAATACCAAACAACGAAGAATAAGAAAAAAGTGGCGGCAGTTCGCTAAATTCCATTAAAAATGATGACGAATACACGATAAGCAAATATTGTGTCCAAAGTAAAAACCTGACAGGATCATTTGAAGATATTCACTAATATTTTAAAACACTTTGTACTCTGTCAACAATTGGCGAGGTAAATATTTATAAGTCGTAGTTATTGGTTTTATTAAACGAAAAGTTTTAAAAATATAGAACCTCTATGTCTGTGTCTGATTATTATTTATTTTGTTTATTTTTATTACTGTACTCGTATGAAATAACTTTTGCACTCACACACTTTCTTTGGCGTACTATTATATATGTGTTTCTTTGTAACTTCTGTTTAGTTTTAAAAATTTATTTAGTAGTAAATTTCGGTCATATTTTATTTTTTTTTTTACTGGTGTAACAATCAACGAGCCGTCAAGTCTCCGGCACATCAGTTTCGTAGGAATAAAAATAATGTTTTGAGAAGATATTCAAATATAGTAATAATAATAGTCACCTGTCTATCAATACAGGTGGCTCAGTATCGTGATGTTTGGAAGTCCCTACAAAAGGCCTATGTCCTGCAGTGGACGTCCATCGGCTGATATGATGATGATGATGAATAATAGTTACTAACCTTCTTTCTCTTCCTTAGTTACAGCATTTTTCAATTCTTATTTCTTTGAATCGTATCAATTAGATGCGATTCAAAGAAATAATGTTTTGTAATAAGTTTCTGTAAGGAAAAAAAAATCTAGTTGTAGAAAATAAACCTTGATTTAATTGTTACAGGTACATAAACAACCCACATTGCCATGAAATTACTTGAGTAAGTTAATGTTTTGTGTTTTGAAAAATTAATTAATTATTTTTCATTTTTAACCGACTTCAAAATAAAGGAGGAGGTTTCTCAAATCGTCGGTAATTTTTTTTTTTTAAATACAACTTGTGGTTGTTTTTAGTTACAGGTTTAGTTTTCACTGAATAATGTACAAGATGTATGTATATTATGTATGTTGTCGTTGATGGACTTTTGATAACTACTTGTAATTTGGCTACTTATAATTAAGAGCTTGTTAGTGTTACATCTTCATCTTCCACGAAGAAGACAGTGGCTTCAATAGCAGTTAATTTAGTGATGAACTGTCGGTTAATCAAAATTAAACTTGTGACATCCTTATTAACAACCCATTAAAATAAACATCAAATAAACCGAGAAATGTCATCTACCTACTGTATGATATCCACGATAGGTTGTTAGTACGGATGACATTTGTTACATAGAATCAGAATTTCGTATATGTCAAGTAATATAGTCAAAGTTAGTGAATTAGCCTGCTGGAGTGTATCTATGAGTTGTATTTGTATAAATGTATAAAGCTGAAGAGTTTGTTTGGTTAAACGCGCTCATCTCAGGAACTACTGGTCCGATTTGAAAAATTATTCCAGTGTTAGATAGCCCATTTATCGAGGAAGGCTATAGGCTATATATTATCCCCGTATTCCTACGGGAACGGGAACCACGCGGGTTAAACCGCGCGGCGTTAGCTAGTTATTAAATATAGACAGAAGTAGTTTAACAAACAAAGCCTAATAAACTATAAACCACTCAACTTGAAAGACATGAATTTCAAAGCAGTAAATCACGACTTTTCCTCAATAATATGACGTGACTGAAATTAGCCATTGACTATAATATATTCTAGTCACGCTTTATATTGTGTGATAAAATATTTTACGCCTTCAAATTAATGGAAAAACTGGTGTGATGTAATTTATTAAGTAAATTATATAGTGGAAATCTTATTTTATACGTGTACTACCTAAATCTTAAAGCTTGTAATATAGTAGTGTGTAGTAGTAAGTGAGCCCTTTTCCCGTATAATAGTGTAGCTTATCATAGGTAAGAGAATATTCATAATCGGTTTTGTGGTTTAAGCATAAAAGCCTTACAACCAAACATACCAACTCACTTTCGTCTTCTTAATATTAGTTAGAGAGCAAATGTACAGTTGATATGACCTCTGCCTTCAATTCGGACGGTGAAGGTTCAAATCCGGTCCGGGTATGCACCTCCAACTTTTCAGTTATGTACATTTTAAGAAATCAACATCACGTTTCACATACGGTGAAGGAAAAACATCGTGAGGAAACCTGCATAACTGAGAATTTTCTTCATTCTCTACGTGTGTTAAGTCTGCCAATCCGCATTGGGCTAGTGTGGTGGACTAGAACCTCTCATTCTGAGAGGAGACTCTTGCTCAACAATGAGCCGAATAAGTGTTGCTAATGATGATGATACGAGTAGGTACGTTATTACAAAAAACTCTTGTTTCTTTATAATACCTGTCACGTGTTTCTTTGAAGGGGACTTACCTAATTCATCGTCCTGCTAAGAATTTCATTGTAAGCTAGAACAATGTTTATTTTATTTATCCTCATCTAAAAACAAAAAATAGTTCTTGTCAACACCAATAAAAGTCGATGAATAAGTACCTCCTGATATAGCTCTGTATTATTATTATCTAATCTTCGGTGAGTACGCACAGGAACTTTATGAACTTTATAATTTTGTTTCTCCATCCCCATTCTATGGCATCCCTTTGTTGTCAACGTTTAGTCAACCCGCACGTTTTGCGTCACGTTTCTAATTAGAACTGCTAAAACGTGGAATGTCCTTCCGGCGTCTGTGTTTCCTGACAAATATAATTTGTGCACCTTCAAGCTCAGACCAATTATTGTATAGGACCTGCCTCGCTAGACGTTACTTTTCTGTCAAAGTATATGATCAACGATCTAATGCGATTATAAAAACTGTCTCTATAGAATCGATGTTAAATATTTGTAATCGTGTTCACCGGTTAAAGAGCTTCGTAAAAATACCTTTTTGTGTAATAATTGATTGTTTAAAAAACGGCCAAAAACTGCTAGTTTAGTATAAGATATATACCAAATATAAGCTCGTTTTCTCCAGAAAATGACAGACAATTTTGTTCGTGACTATGAGTGCGATACAGGTCCTTCTATAATTGGTCTGAGCCTTCAAGGCAAGAGTGAAAAGGCATCTTCTAGGCAAGCGCGTTTCATCTTAGATCTCATCATTGCACACCATCAGGCATGATTGCTTTATAAAAAAAAATCTTTCTATTATTAGATTAGAACAAAGCCACTTTCACGTTTCTTTTTTCCTCTTTACATGTTAGCCCTTGACTACAATCTCACCTGATAAGTGATGATGCAATCTAAGATGAAAGCGGGCTAACTTGTTAGGAGGAGGATGGAAATCCACACCCCTTTTGGTTTCTACACGACATCGTACCGGAACACTTTGCAATTGTTAACATCATTCAAACTTCTTTTATTTAATTTTACTTCCTGTGTGAAGGTAGAAGCTGATCCAATGGCCTCCAAGCATCTTTACCATAAAGGATCTTATCAATTGTGTAGTAACCTCGACTGAGTAAAGTAAAGTCGAAGTCTAAAGTCCCGTCAAAATCGGTCCAGACGTTTCAGAGATTAGCCGGAATAATAGACAATTTTAAAAATTACACCTGCTATTGTATCTTTTCAGTTCTACCCTACTTACAAATAACGTGACTTTCTATTTAACATGCGACATTTATATAGTTATTAGGATAATAAGTTAGCTTAAGTTTAGTATCGCATTTTTTTTAAAGTAGATATTCTTGTGATATTGGTATGCATAATATGTGCGATTTCAATATGAAAGTAAAGAAAGGTCAATGTTCTTTAATCAAGTTCTCGGCTGCTTACATTACGCTGACTTAAGAGATACATAAAATTTAAATACAAATTTTGTATATCTTAAATTATTTTAATTTTAAAATTCCTTTGCGGCGATGGGCAACTGTTTGAGTAAAAATTATTATATTTTATTTATAGTTTTTTGCTTCTTTTCCATATAAAATTGAACTCTAGCAAAACACACAGAACATAATCTTCAAACAACAAATCCTGACAATGTCGACTCTCAGTCTTTTGTCAACAGACCAAAAACTGATGACTTCATTCTGAGCATTCCGAGTATTTTAAAATTACGTTTTGAGTACATTATTATCATAAAATGCTTAGTTTGCAAAATGTGTAATGTTTGTTGAACAAAAGGCATATTCCTTTCAGTTTCGTACTCTTTGTCTTAACCATCATTACAAAACACTTTTCAAGTTAGGTATTTCTTACCAACGATTTTCATCACTTATGATACTACTGTACTGAAAGAGTATTAAGGTTTTTCTCTATTTCCATATCATTACTGTATCATTAACCGCCAGTAACCAACGACAATGCGTTTGCAGGCAACTGTTTACTTATAGGACACACTCACTAAAGCTACTGTTACACATCCTCATTTCAAGCACAAAAGCATGCAACTATTGAGCACTGCTATTTATTAGCATGTGTAAAGCAACATTGCTAATAACGAGCATGCTTATTTCGAGCTTGCTCACGAATCAACATTCGTGCGATTTATGAGCATGCTATTTGCTGCGCGTCTGAATAGGTTTGCTTATTGAGTATATTAGTTGATCAGCATTGCTATTCTGTATTCTCTTCACCTTCATCTCTCCCTTTCTAACACGATATTATAGACAGAGAGTGATAGATACAAATTAGCATGTGTAATTGGAATGTTTGCTTTAAGCATGCTTATTCAGGAGTATACTTAAAAATAGCATGCTTATTGCTAGCAAATGAAAACTGATGATAAGCATGCGCGTATGGAGCATACTTAGCACTTTTTAAGCATGCTATTTTAGAGCATGTTTAAAACAGTACCTTAAAGACTTTGTCTTCAGGCTATCAATATCTAGCGTACTTGTATTGTATTTTGGTATATTATGGTTGACTCTTTAATTATTACGTGAAATTTTATAGTGATAATACGGCTCTTTTAATTTTAGATGTTCACTCACTCATTACGAGTTCGCTAAACTCAAAGTCCTTTGTACGACAATAGTTTTGTGAAGTTAATTTGAACTTTGAATGCGTCGTCTAATTTGTCTCTGTGTGTATGAGTGTTGATGTTCTGTGATTCACTGTCTTAAAATATATCTTGTGATTTATAAATGTATTTATAAAGTTCAGTTAGTACGAGTAATAGGAAAGACTTGCCTGGCTACTTTGTTTTGTACAGGAATAGTCAATTGCTAGTAATATACTTCCTGTCTACTTATTATATATTTGATTTCGAATACTTCATTTTAAGGCTTATTAATTCGAATGAGTATATTTTCTATAGCGGCAAGTGATTTATATATCGTTGTCAAACTTATTCTTTTTTGCAAAAGTTGTTAGTATTTTAATATGTGCAAATGAGTCAATAATCCTTATTTTAATTTCTATTCTTCATAATATCTCCACATTATGAAGGTTATTATAATAAATAAACTATTAAGTTTTTATGGTTTACGCACATAAATGGTGACAAGGTAATTTTCAAGAGCAATTGATGTTCTTCCATGTTTAGTTTTTTAACTAAGTGAGTTTTTTTCAGGAATATAAATTTTATGTATTATAAAGTCTCAATAGCTCCTATAGACTAGGGGTCGTAGGTTTGATATAAGCCCGCTGGACTATTGTCGTACAAACTTTTATCACCGACCTTTCCGATTAGTTGGAGGGGACAATTACATAATCCTTCTTGCAGTCGGGTAAAAAAAATATATATAGCAAATATAACAAGATATATATAGAAACACTCAATAATTCCAAGTTTATAATATACCTACTTACATAATTGCCCCGACTGATGACAGAAGGGGTGGCTCATTTTTACCAACAGTGCGGAAATGCAGCCAATATTCATGCCACAATTCCACGTGGGCATGATTTGTATGGTTATTAGGATAACTTACCTTTCTATTGTATTCTTTCTTTCTAGTTGATCTCTATATATAACCAAATGTCATTATGATTTGCATAAGTTTTTTTTCCGAAACGTGATAAAGCCACAAAGTCCAACATATGATACCGGTTTGTTTTTATAACTTTATTATATTCTTGAGATTCTATTTTAAGTTCATTCATTACAGAATTATGCATTGTCATGATGGCTCTCGTAAATTGATATCCTCTAAATCCTTTGAAATGATCATATCGTAAAGGAGTAAATATGCTTTATAATGTGGTTATTATTCGTTATAAAAGTCCCTCATCATAACGATTCATTAATCATACACTGATGATATAATTTCAAAATGTTCAAGCTTTAGAGTGTGAGCCATGTAAGGCTTATACTCTAAAGCTTGAACATTTTGAAATTTCGAAACCGATTGACTGTGTAAAAACTTACTTTCTGTGAATAGATAATACAACTGTTATGAAATTTATGAAAATACAACACAAACTGAGTGCCTTTTCTGAAAAATCTTTTACCTTAGGTAATTAAGATTTATTATGAAAAAGATATGGACCATGGATCGGAAATGTGTTTGTGTGATTTTATGGAACGTTTTCTATTTTATTCTCATTAAGCGCTTCCAAAGTTAAATACGATGAGCTCAAGGGATTCATAAAATTTTGTGTCTATCCTATAATATTATTATCCTAATTACGAAGTATCTTTACTTACCTGGATCCTTCGAGGCTCTTTTAATGCTAATTTAAATTTTTGTTTGCCTGGGACCTCTATTATCTTGTTATTAGGTCTCATAATAAAGATGCTGTAACATGAATGCTATAAAATTTAAATACACAAACAAATGCAGTTTATAACACTTAATATACTTGGGATGATAACACTATAGGTATGTATTTTCACAGAAATGATTATAAAAACCGAGTATAAAGAGATCACAATGACATGATGACATATAATTCATCTTATTTAGATTAGCTCTACAGAGCATTCTTCAAGTAATCAATGTTCTTTTTTAAGATTATTTGTTATTTATTTATACACACAATTACAATACAATTTTTTTAGCACCTACTATTAATTTGCAATTGGGAATAAGTCGGGATGATGGCAAGAGACCTTATGGATTGACGCTGGTTCCCTTTGAAATGGGGCGAGCCCTAATGTGGGACGCTACATGCGTTGACACTTTAGCACCGTGTCGTATCAGGAAGACAGAATCAAGACCGGGAGCTGCAGCAGAAAAAGCTGAAACCGTTAAGTGGCACAAGTATGCCTCTCTGACTGAGAGTTACATATTTGTACCTTTTGCCGTGGAGACCCTTGAGTCATGGAGTCCCAGTGCCAAAAAATTTCACCGACAATTCCACTGCGGCTAGATGCCTCGACTGGCTAGCTCATTTTTTGCGCTAAGGATCCGCCTGGCCGTCCAGCGCGGAAATGCAGCCAGTATTCTTTTCACCATTCCTTTTAGGCTTTATTTGTGTAGTTATTAGGATAAGTTAGCTTAAGATCCTTATTGTATTCTTTCTCAATCAAAAAATGAAAATAAAGTGATAGAGTTACATGTTTTCAGATTCTATGCATATTTCTATCTGCCATTCAACTTTGAAGAGGAATTCTTACTAATCTACTAACTTCCAATAACCAATTGTATTTGTTAAAACAAATATTTGTCGTACTGTACAAACAATCGAGTAAGCAGATGTTTATCAGCTTACAGTCCACTGAGTGGAAGAAAAGAAAGAAAAAGCAGCTGTTAATGAAATTGTATACAATAAGCAAGTAGCGCACCGGTCGCGTATACTTATCAGTAGTGGCAGCCGTTATCAGCCGTCAATAGCCTGTTCAGTATTGTGACGTGCACTGGACAGCGGCCAGATTTTCCGCCATACAGCCTTAGCAGGCAAACTCGATCGAAACGAAAATGTAATTAGCGATGTAAACAATGCAAGAGACGCAAGGCGGCATTCGTGTGACGAACACCGCGCTTGCCGCACGCGCGCCTGTACCTGCCAAGGTACACATTTATCGGTAGCCGTTAACGTTTTGTAGGTTTTTTAGATCACTAAAATGAGAATTAAAGTCAATTGTATGCGGATGAAAGTGATAATAGGCTTAGCGCTGCCGGTTTGTGGATGAACTTGACATTGCGTTCCCGCGAAAAACTTCGCGAATTTATTTGTGAGTCTCAATACATTTTATAACAAAAATTTTCAGTGCCAGTGGCTTTAGCTAATCGTTTTACCACGGTTGAAAATTCACTGTCCGTTATACCTAGAGGTATTTGCAGATTATTGTTTTAGTATTATTGTTATGCAGATGTGACTGATGTGGCGAGTTATACAGTAGAAAACGCTTAAGGATTAGCGGAAATAATGTTCAATTAGACTGTCGTGTGAAATATATTCACGCTGTTAAAGTATGTGGAACTAATGACAGTTTGAGCTAGAACGTACTTACCCTTGCTCCGATTGTAAAGTATTTATATTGCGCGTTATAATTTATATATTATCTTTGTATCAGGAGGTTACGAAGTTGATATTTTTTCTGTCCCTTTCAAGGAGAGGTTGGCAATGATTTTCTGCCGGTCACGTGCGTCGATGCGTTCGCGGCTCGCTGCATTAGTTATTGATGATGTGATCTTGAGCATAATAAGACGCTAAATGATAAAGTTTAAAGCGTTATATTAATATTATTCATGCTAAGTGATTAGAATAATTGCCGATTATATAACCGTTACAAATTTTAGGTAGGCTATAAATATAACTTTCATCATTGAATTACTTTATTACTAGTACATTGATATCATTGCACAATTACATTCATAGTATTTTTATCATGTGACATTCAGTCATGCGACTGAAATTATGCTCAAGGGATCATCAAATATGATTTGATTCACTTGAAATGATTGCTTGAAAACATCTGTTTGAAATGTTCACATTTTTACAACATTGTATTAAATTTATATCATTTTATACAATTCAAATGAGTTTTTTGCTTAGATCTTATTGTCAAACACAAGATAACTGCCAGAAGATAGATGCTTTTGATAATAAACGTGACTGATTATGGACGGAGAGATAATATGTATCTAAAATAACGTCCTTACATAACCACAGTAACGAGAAATATGAATGACAATATGTACACAATACATAAGATATGTAATGTTTAGGTAACAGACAAATTGATTAGCCGTGATGCGTAACGGGCATGTGACTAATAATATGCAAATAATAATTACCTAGCTAACATAAGATTAGTTTTAGCACCGAATTCTCGTTGTGCGTCCTCAAAATTACTATAAAACTGTATTTTAGCTTAAAAACTAATTATTTTATTTCGAGACCGGTTCTTCGACTAATATTTGATTTTCCTTAGGATCGAGAAACGTAAAAATAGCTTCAACCAGTATAATATAGAACGGATGTTTGCCAGAAACGATTAAACTCTCGGAAGAGGAAAATTAAGGCTCGCAACAAAAACTTGCTTTGTTCGTCGGATGCTAGAACTAAAAAAAGTGTACAAAACGAACTTCGACCAGTAAACAGTGCCAGTGATGATAGTGTGCGAGCGCTCGTTTGCTGTGGAGTAAGGAAAACTGGAGGCCGAGACGTATGAGGCGTCAGTTGGCGTCCAGCTGACAACCGATGTTATTCCGGTTGACGGCGGTAAGTGTTCTTTGTGTTACGATTTATTATTAGCGTTATTTATTAAATGAACAACTGCCTTGGTCCATTAGTTGGTATGTGCGGATTAAAATAGTGAATTTTTTTTGACTTGACTACAATCTCGCCGAAGCGGGCTAACTTGTTAGGAGGATGAAAATCAAAGGGAGGCCAATGATGTTAGAAGAAAAAAGAGGTAGATAGGTTATACGCGGTCTGTGAGTGGCACGTTAAAACTATGATAATTAGCAAACCTGAGCTCAGTCATCGCACTATCATTCTGCCCTTGACAACGCCGCTGAAATAATTTTTGTGTGCCAATTTTAAACATCGAGTGTAGTTCATGTAACCTATCTACCTCTTTTTTCTTCTAACATCATTGGCCTCCCACCAGCCAGACCTGGACCAATTAAGAAAACTTCAATCCGCCCAACCGGGGATCGAACCCAGGATCTTCGTCTTGTAAATTTACCGCGCATACCACTGCGCCACGGAGGTCGTCAAAATCCTCGGTTCTAGGTTCAGGTAATGTTACAACTCTGTTCTCGAAGAAAACCCAAAGCCCTGGCTGGTCTCGTTAATTATTGTAAATGATCGTTACAGAGTAAAAGATTAGGTCAGTATCTCCGTAAGCCCGCCAATTCTCATTGGAGCAGCGTAATAAGCCCCAAATCTCTTCTTCAATTGGCTCTGCTGTGGCCTATTACAGTATGCTGTTGAGATTTAATGAATGTATCTTTTGTTGCTAAGTGGTTTTACCACAACACAATGTCCAATTGAACATTGTAGAGGTTAGGTTCCGAAACATCTCATGGACAATATCATGTCAATTGCCATGTTTCCGAGTTAGACGGCAAGACAAAGGAACTATTTAATGTTAAGAGAAAATCACCAACACGCGGTACCATCCCTATGGCGGTCAGTACCTATGCGAAAAGCCATTTTTGTCCTCCATAACACGTTTCATTCGTTCACTCTCTAATGCCGTCCAAAAATGTCCTCCCTTTGACGGCCGGGTGCTCCCTTGCTTATTATCTTTCCTTCCAAGATTAATCTTGAAAATGAAAACTGAGCTCCACTCTGTAGATGTCCGAAGAAGCTCAGTTTCAATTGCATGATTGTCTTTTTACGTTCGTACGTTCCAATAACTGAAAGTTGCCTTGCAGTGCACATTTCTTAGGATACTATGTAACTTTATGATCCCTCAAATTTGAAAGTGCTAAACCTTTAGATTAATATGTTTTACCTAATAAAGCTTAATTTATTATCCTTATATCGGTCCTGTGACATCACCATCCGAGTCTATACATTCGAGCTTTCCGCTAAGAGAGGTAACATGAGACACCTGTCAATTCATAGTGGGTAATATACCTCCAGTGGAAATAGGAAAGTTCAATTATGACGTCATTAAACTTATGTGCAGCTATCTGTAACATTTCCATCTAATATTAAGTTTCAAACTAGATATTTAAGGGATGAACATTCAACTCCAAACAAAGCCTTTTGAACGTAAATTAGGTACCTAATTGAAAAGCTTAATTATCAATAAATTATCAAATTTGTTGAAATGTACTAGAAAGTGTAATAGAGGTAGGTACATAGATAGTTAGTAATTTTAACATTTCTCGGAAAAGTCGAAGATTATATTTGTATTATTATTTATTTATTTATTTATTATTCTACAAAAAACGCATTTCAATTAAGCCTTATCATAGTGCAACACAAACCACAGTTGGTTTTACTGTGCACTGGTTATTATTACATAATACAATATTTAAGAACTAAAATAATTAACAAACAAAAATCATTATCGGGTAGTTAAATAAATATCGTAAAAGTATGAGTAAACCGCTGCTGCGATGCTACACAGGCTGTCCCAATTTTTTTTTTTTATTTTTTTTTATTTTTTAATAATGTAGTAATGTAGTAATAATGTGTAAAGTAATGCTTAAGTTTCCGCTTATGTACTTTTGTGAGTATATTAGTATCTTTTAGAAGATTCTTTACCGTATCCGGAAAATCGTTAAAGATTATTGGAACAATATATTCCAGCCTTATTAAAATTTGTAATAATTAGGCAGGTGTGTCATATAGGTGTATGTATTTAAAACAAATAAAACAACTAAGTACCGATTAGTTGACTATGTCTCAACTAATGCACTATGTAATCTAATAATAGCTACACATAATACTGAGCTAATTACTTGTTAATTAAGACGGGTATGCAGGAAACATGGCACTAACGGATTATGTCAAATATTCCATTTATTTTTTACTGTGAGAAAAAGAGTTGCTACGTGGAAATCTCATCCTAGTATAGCTTACAACCGTAAAAGGAAATAAAAGATGTTTTAATCATAAATGGTAAATAAGGTCACAAGTACTTTATTATCTAGTGTAAAATATAATTATTTAGTGTAATACAAAATAATGAATTTTTTTAAAAGTTCGGAAATTGTATATATGTCAAAACTTGGGATATTCTGCTACCTTACAAGTTTTTTCGGGAAAAAGAAAACAAATCAAATAAAGCAAACACATATATAATATAGAAAATTAGCAGAACTTCACGGTTACACCCCCGTAGTTCCTATTTGCGTGGGTATACGGGAATTAAATAAAGCCTATGTTACTCCCTGATAATGTAGCTTTATATTGGTTAACGACGAATTGACGAATAAAGTCAAAAACTACTGGACCGATTTGAAAGATTCTTCAAATCGGTCCAGTAGTTTTTGACTTTATTCGTCACACACAAAAATATTATTGCTGTAGACAACAGACCAAATAATCTTTAAAAGGAAATTATATTATATTTTAGTAATTATATATGATTAATCCGCATTGGTTCAGCATGGCGGACTATTGGCCTAACCCCTCTCATTCATAGAGGAGACTCGTGCTCAACAGTGAGCCGAATATATGGATTGTTAATGATGATATGAATAACTAATGATAGTCATAATACAGTTTAAATGCATCAGCGGCTTTACAATGTGTACGGATATCAAGGATTTTCTTTATCAATGAAGAGCCACTTGAGATTAAGTAGGAATGAAAGTAACCAATGATTTCAAGATCAATACAGAAGTGATACCTGCATTTTATATCAATAACGGGTTAACAAGCTCGCTCACCCGTCGATGTTAAGTGTTTACCGACGCAAGTACAGAGAGGCTATAAAAGTATTACAATTTGCAATCTTAAAAGGATTTTGTTATTATTAATGCAATAAATCGCATTACAGAGTATCATTCAAGGGAGTTTTACATTAATAGATACGTTGTACACTATATACATCGTAAAACGAGTGTTCAGTACCTATTGAGTACTAACTCCCACCTACTTTATTGAGAGCTAGAAAACTTTTTTGTATTCGTAGCAATAATATGGACCTTCTTGTAGCATGTGGTAGCCAATTTTAATGAAATTTATATTTCCCATAACTTTAAGGTGTTGACAAGTCTACATAAAGAAACCGAAGTGCATAACAATTTACTTTTGTAACTAAAAAATAAAAGTCATACAAAGTAATTCAAATAATTACGACTATCCATGTGACACACGCTTTTATCTATCCTTGCATTTTGAAATACGTAATCGTAGTGGTAAGACTGTCATATCGATGGTCTTACCACTTACACTTACGACGAGATATTGCAACTGGAATTCCGCACTTCACTAGTAAGCTACTTCATAATATTTATCAATGAACAAGTTTGGCTAGGTCATAATAATATAAGAATACGATATAAGGGACACAATTTAAGATCTATTTACAAAACAATAAGACTAAATGATAGTTTAAAACTTAAAAATTGACAACAACACATTTATACAACCTGCACTCTTGTGTTTTTGCATTTTTATAAACTCAAGGTTGCCTGGAAGATATCGCTACGTAGCGATAAGGCCGCCTTTTGTGTCCTACTACTGTGCTATACTTTTTTCTTTCTTGTCATTTGTTTTTATTATGTTGTGGTGTACAAATAAAGTATAAATAAATAAATAAATAACAACAAATCAAAGGATTAAGGATCCATCTATTAACAAAAGCTAAACCTACAACATTCGTTGTATATAAACAAACAATAACAAAATAATAATAGTCGTCTCAGATCTCTCTCGAGATCAGTGCCATGTGAATTGTTTACTCAACGGTTATTATACCGGTAGTTTCGGTCAATGGTCGGTCTTATATACCTACCTAGATAGTTTTCATGACTACAGAAATTACAATTTCCACGTCTAAAGAACACCGATTGTAGTGATTTCTATAATATCCTCTTTGATGCGTATTTCATTGATTGTTAGTTGTCTTTGCAAACGCGGGCTGTCAATGTTAAAGTCAACCAATGAATGAAATCATTGTCAAATATAATTATTAACATAATTTGATTAGATGTGTCAAGTTAGTGTCAAATCCTTATTAAATCTGTCGCCTGTCAGTTAGACACAGATAATGTAATGTATTTTGTAATACCATTTTTTGGGGGTGTAAGGGGGAGGCTAGTACCAGTCTGTCTCCCCAATTGTCAACCTCACCTGCTCGTGGTGCACCCTGCAGATGGACCGACGAGGCTCTGGCGACCGACGAATGGCGGTATATCCATTCCCAAAGGCTAGATTATGAAATGCCTCAGGCCGGTGTCGGGCAGCAGCGACATCGGCGCGAATAATCTAGCACTGCGCTGACCAACCCGTATGCCCAGCGTGGTCAGTATCGGGCAAAACTTTGTAGATGGACCAACAAACAAAAACACAGCCCCTAGTCCCCGGCAGCCCCGCTATTCCTGGCTCTGGCAGCGGTTACGGTAACGGCGGGGCAAGGGGTGTTAAGAATCTCCGGAAGAGATTCCGCTGCCAACCCCGACGACTAGACCTGGCAACATACAACGCACGCACTTTGAGGTCCGACGAAAAGGTCATCGAGCTGGAAGAAGTTATGAGCAAGTTGCACTGGGATGTCATAGGATTGTCTGAAGTCCGAAGAGAGGGGGAGGGCTCGATAATCCTTGAATCCGGCAACATGCTCTACTACCGGGAGGGCGACCAACAGTCCCAGGGTGGTGTCGGATTTATCGTTCACAAGTCCCTCGTGAACAATGTTGTAAAAGTCGAGAGTGTGTCGAGCAGGGTAGCGTTCCTGGTCCTCCGAATTACCAAACGGTATTCGTTGAAGGTTATACAGGTTTACGCACCGACCTCGACACATCCCGACGAGGAGGTAGAGGTATTGTATGAGGATATTTCTAAAGCCATACATGCCTCAAACTCTCATTACAATGTTGTGATGGGGCATTTTAACGCAAAGCTGGGCGAACGTAGCGGTTCAGAGTTGAAAGTGGGACGATTTGGGTATGGGCAACGGAACGATAGGGGCCAAATGTTGGCTGACTTCATGGAGAAGGAGGGCCTCTTTATGATGAACTCCTTCTTCAAGAAGCCACCACACAGGAAATGGACCTGGATGAGCCCCGATGGTTCCACGAAAAATGAGATTGACTTCATCTTGTCTACCAAACGGCAAATATTCAACGATGTTTCTGTGATCCATAGGGTGAAAACCGGTAGCGATCACCGAATGGTTAGAGGCACGTTGAATATCAACGTTCAGCTGGAACGGTATCGACTGGTGAAGTCTACGCTCCGACCTACTCGTGCCCATATCCAAAACCCCGAGTCCTTTCAACTAGAACTGCAGAACCGCTTTGATTGCCTAGCAAATTTCGAAACTGTGGACGATCTGAACAACAGGTTCGTGGAAACTGTCCATTCCGTTGGGTCTAAGTTCTATAAGACCCACCGTACGAAAAGAACCAAAAAGTTCTCAGACCATACACTTAAACTCATGGAAGAGAGGCAAGAAATGAGATTGCAGTCTTCAGCAGATGCGTCAAAATACCGACAAATCAGTAGACAGATCTCTAAGTCGCAAACCAGCGACTTGCGAAACTTCAATACCGAGCGTATTAAAAATGCGATTGAAAACAATCGCGGCTCGAAAGTTTTCGCCAGAGATCTGTCTATTGGACAGAGGCAGCTGACGCGTTTGAAGACCGAGCACGGTAATCTGATTTCTTCCAAGCCCGAGTTATTAAGTGAGGTCGAGAAGTTCTATGGACAGCTATACACGACTACCCAGCAGCCTGTTGACAACTTGGCTAAAGACCCCAGAGCCAAGTTGACCCGACACTATACCGAAGATATCCCGGACGTCAGCCTATACGAGATTAGTGTGGCTCTCAAACACCTGAAGAACAATAAGGCGCCAGGTGAGGACGGAATCACAGCAGAACTCCTGAAAGCGGGTGGAAAACCGATACTTAAAGTCCTTCAGCGATTGTTCAATTCCGTCATTCACGAGGGCACGACGCCTGAGGCGTGGCATAGGAGCGTGGTGGTTCTGTTCTTCAAAAAAGGTGACAACACCTTGCTGAAGAATTACAGACCCATCTCGCTGCTGAGCCATGTTTACAAATTGTTCTCGAGAGTCATTACGAATCGTCTCGCTAATAGGTTTGACGACTTCCAGCCTCCCGAACAAGCCGGTTTCCGAAAAGGCTTTAGTACCATAGACCACATCCATACGCTGCGGCAGGTTATACAGAAGACTCACGAGTATAACCAGCCACTTTGCTTAGCGTTTGTGGACTATGAGAAAGCCTTCGATTCGGTGGAAACCTGGGCTGTGCTAAGGTCATTGCAGAGATGCCGAATTGATTACAGGTATATCCAAGCGTTGAAGTGCTTGTACGAAAACGCCACTATGTCAGTCCGTATTCAGGATCAGACTACGAGGCCAATCCAGTTGCAGCGAGGAGTGCGTCAGGGAGATGTGATCTCTCCGAAGCTATTTACCGCCGCATTGGAAGACGTCTTTAAGCTTCTGGACTGGGGCGGACTTGGCATCAACATCAATGGCGAGTACATCACTCAACTGCGGTTCGCGGATGATGTAGTCATCATGGCACAGACTCTGGATGACCTTAGTACCATGCTCAATGACCTCAGCAGCGTTTCTCAACAGGTGGGCCTGAAAATGAACATGGGCAAAACAAAAATAATGTGTAATGCTCATGTATCGCTCCACCCAGTTATAGTTGAGAACGCTGCACTCGAAATTGTAGACGAATACATATACCTAGGACATATGATCCAGTTAGGTAGGTCCAATTTCCAAGAGGTGAACCGTCGAATCCAACTCGGCTGGGCTGCGTTCGGGAAACTTCGCGACATCTTTTCGTCCGAAATTCCTCAGTGCCTGAAGACAAAAGTCTTCGAACAGTGCGTGTTGCCAGTGATGACCTATGGTTCCGAGACTTGGTCGCTAACTATGGGCCTCATAAGAAGGCTCAGAGTCACACAGCGGGCGATGGAACGAGCTATGTTAGGAGTATCTCTGCGTGATCGAATCAGAAATGAGGAGATCCGCAGAAGAACCAAAGTCACTGACATAGCTCAACGAGTTGCGAAGCTGAAGTGGCAATGGGCGGGGCACATAGTGCGAAGAGCCGATGGACGTTGGGGTCCCAAAGTGCTGGAATGGCGATGGTATGTCCTGCAGTGGACGTCCATCGGCTGATATGATGATGATGATGATTTTTTGCCCACCTGTAACAAGTAATTTAACTGATTAGGCAAATATAGATTCGCTTGGCCTTAGTCTCATGAGTTCTCCTTAATTGTCCTGATTCTAGCCAATTTTCAGCTCTGAATCTATAGGATATCATGTTTCCAGTTTTTCGAAGAGTTGCCGCGAACTTAAGTAACTAGCAACTGGGAACAGGATTTCCCATTTATTGTTCCGAGGAAAATATAAAAAAAAACACTTAATACTTGGACGGGTTAGGACCTTTGAAACCTGTTATCTTCCAAAGCCATCACAGACTAAACTCCATAATTGACTACCGTACTTACCTATGGTAGGACTGACGAACTTTCAGCCTTCATAAAATGAGGTATGTCTGGCTTTCGCAGGCTGAACAGTCCTATCTTATTCGAACTGATGAAGTGTAGAATGTCTTTTCAGTGTTTGTGTTTTCTTCCCCCTCAAAGAAAAGTGGATAGGCACTTTCTAGGTAAGCGCATGTTAGCTCTCATATTTACTTCCCATCTGGGCAAGGGTAGGCAATGCGTTTTTGCATCTATGCAGTGCACGTTACTGCTGTTAATGATGGTTAAGATCAAATAACAATCGTAAGATCGTAGGTTAAGTTGATTTTAAAAGCACATAATATTCCATTGCCAAGTACATTGACACAACAATTGACATGTCTGAAGAAGTTGACCGCGATGCATGTGGGTTGATATCGGTGCTAATGTTTACAACGTGAGTTGACGATATAAACACAATATAATCTTAATGTTAAAAGTATACAAATCAACTCAATATAAATTGCTCTAATAGTTTAAAATAGTACAATATTTACTCAGATGTCATAAACGATTTGCAGTAAGTATACTTAAGAGTTATTGTGCTATTTCAAAATAAACGATTTACTACAATGTCACGTTGGCTATTAAGGTCGTTGCACACTACCGCAAGAGCCGATGAAACTTACATCGGTCATCATACTCTTGTAATTTTAAAATTACAAACTACTGAAAGTTTTATATTAATTATTACACGCGTTTCTTGTAATTTGAATAGTGTGTTGTAAGCAGTGCATACCTTTTACCTTTTTTATAAAGTTTACCTACTCGTAAGTTATATTCATAATTAATGTCCAATAAACTCAGTCTATTGATTACTCTCGGGTCATAACACACATAGCGATCATAACCGTGTCGCTTCGCCATCACCCAGCGTAGACTACAAACTGGGTTACGCGCCCGATTGCAGGTTAACAGCGAGGCGCTACGCGTTAGGGGTGAGAGGGCGAGGCGATTACGTTACGATTCCGATTAGTGTGCGTTGCGCAATAGGAGTTTCATATAAAAATACTGTACGGGTCGAGTGGTTGGTTGGATCCCTTTCCGTGTATAAGTGAGTGCTATGTATGACCCTGAAGTTAAGAAATCCGTTCCCATAATTAGAGACTCCAAAAACTTAGCAACTCTTGCGCCTGTGCTTCTTTGTCATAATTGGAGATGAACGTTGACGTCAATAGCATGGTTTTTTTGTGACATGGATAAATGACTGGCCACGAGTCGTGTGCTATGTAATTAATTATACCAACATCATGGAAATATAATAGCATGACGTAGGTAAGGCGGCACTAATTATAAGTATAAGCAGTTGAGCACTAGAAAATATTACGAATTAAAACAGTAAGTTAATAAATAAGCCACATGCTGTGTGTAGAAATTCCTTTGCAAAAGTCTGAATTTTAAAACTAACTATTTATCTAATGACGTTCTTTATTTTATTGAATACATACCAGGGGCGATGGTTCCTAACAACCCGATTCCTGTCGGGGTACCTTTTAAAAATCCCCGAGTTGTACGGACGTAAATAATTTAACGTACTTAGCGAAAAACACATTCAAACTAAAAAACACATAAACTGGTTGTACGAGAAAATTTTAGTCTTCGCTACTGATACATAGGTACTTAGTTATTATAGAACAGCGACTGCTTAAGCGTAATGAACTGGAAAAAGAAAAACAAGTATCACAATATACTTCAAGTTCTGACTAAATATTTTGTGGTGCTGCAGGCGGGGACGAATAATACTTTCCAATATTTGTCACCGCATGCGGCAACATAAAGAATTTAGTCAAAACTTTAAAAATATTGTGATATCTTATAGTTTCGGACAAAAGTGCCTGTGACATACAGGACGGCAGACATGACGAATCTATAAGAGTTCCGTTTTTGCCATTGGCTACGGAACCCTAAAAAAATTGTATATACGGATGTCAAGAACATGTGTGACGTTCGTTTTTCATGGGTTCATCGGCTTCACCACGCTAATTGTAAAGACTCACTCTGTATCATCTTTACTCTGTGCATACTATATAGTTCGATATACTTTTCGTCCATTAAACATGTGGGTGAAGGTCGTTTCTAATTCTGATCTACTGGAAGTATATTATTGGATATATACTGAGCCATTATCATAGGTTGTTATCATAATTACAACTGTAATGAACTTGATACTCAGTTGCAGGATCAGAAGCTGAAATGAGATTAATAAATTTTTGACGAGATGCAATTATAAAGTCGTTTGATATGCTGATTGTTCACTAGAAACCACGTGGTACGCGTTCAGGCTTGTGACTTGTGATTACATGCTTCAAACTTCAGAGACAAAGTAATATTGATGGCACATGACCGGCTGCATTTAATTTGATATTGGAAAAACTGACTGTCAATTTCATGGAATACACAGTAGATTTAACACAATATAATTTTTTTTTCGCGATAGGTACTATCCATAAACACTTTTCAATAAATATTGTAACTGACTTTGATGGACGTTGATTTGTTTACCATTTCGTCTCTCTATTGTTAGTTATGTAATGTGTTTTAATGGCGAATTAACAATGCGCTAACAAAAGGTAATCCTTGGAAAGCTCCGGATGTAAACAGGTCGACAGTACACACACATTCTACGCAAAAATTAAAATTATAATAATAATCTAAGTAAACAAGTAAAGACGAAAGACTGGCCAAGTGCGAGTCGCACTCGCGCTCGGAGGATTCCGTAACAAATAAATATATAACTTAGGTCTAACATATTATGAACACACACGCCAGTGATATGGGTTCAATTTTTTACTAATGAGATACTAATTTAAGAAGAAGCTTTTTCTGTTTTATCAATGAAGGGGAAATATTGAAGACAACTAATATTCTACATTGCTGTTTGATTTTTTATTTAATCTTTTACCAAATAGAACCAAGAAAAATACATACGGATTAAAAAAATACAAATTTCGTATACAGTGGAACATAATACAAAAATATTACTTGAAATATATTGTCAAATAGATAACAACGTCGTTGTTTCGCCTTTTTTTCATTTATCATCCGTTAAATACGCCAACAAAGGAATGTTATCAACGAATCACAACATAAATCTCTGCTATCTGGAAGTATATTTCGGTGCAAACAGAACGATAGCGAGTGCTCGTTATTATTTCATCCGGCATTATCTTCACTCAGTCTTATTGACAAGGTCAATGCGTCGCTCTCCATTAAAGAACGTAAACATTTAATTCGAACAAGGCTAGGTCTAGTACAGACTTTCATATGTAGCGAATAAGGATAATCAATGAACATAAGTGATTTAATTCTAAGCTGCCTCATTGGTGACTTTATTTGTCGATATTTACTCGTAGATCCCAAGATAGACTCAGACGAAAGAGTCTCTGTTTTAAGCTTGTAGAATGGAGGCTTTTGCTGTTTAATACAACTCTTTTAATTTTAAGTAGTACCTAATAGTTTTATTTTTAATTTTATTATACTTCTGTGCATTTTTTACGTGTCCATAACCGTTTAGCTGGTAGATGGACAGGACACCCGACTCTAACAAACTTAGCAATTTAAATCCAAAAATTTTTCTAACACAGATCTCTAAATCGAAAAATGGTATTTATACACTCACATTATTATTTCACGACCTACTCAATAACAGCCCACACTGTGGGTTAGATGAGTAAAACAATAATCATCCCAACTTTAAATGTAGGGGTGATACTCTAAGATAATGTTTTTTTCAAAATTTCATTACAAGACTTTATCAGCGTGTCTTACTGGTACATACTCATACTAAATTGCAACTGTCTAGTACTAATAGTTTCTTTAGAATTTCGAAATATATACAGTGTGTGATGTGTCCTTTTCCGTATTAGAGAAGATAATTTAAAGACTCTAGAGAGAAGGTGAAACAGGAAATCTTAAAAATCTTCAGGATTTTAGAAAGATAAAAAATATAAATAATCCCTTCTTTAAATAGTCTCAAAAGCCAATTATAGGAAAAATATAAAAATAAAATTCATAACTTGAGAAAATTTAGATCAGTATTTAAAGATTTTATTTATAGTTATTTCTATCTAGTTAGTTATCTCTAATGTCCGTACATTACTTATTAATTTCCCCACAAAAAGTCGGCAGCCTTGGTTTACTGTTTTCTTTATATTTTGCCTGTTCTATTTCCGCACCCCAAATCTAGTTTAAGTGACAACACCACCCCCGACCTTCAGTCCCTGCGTCACTGCCTGTCCCATTTCACTAATTGACCCCATAAAAAAGAAATATTAAATACACACCCATTCTACGAACACATTTCCCAACTATGAAGGTTGAAAAGAAAATGTTAATTCTTCAATATCTATTTGCGTTTTGATCGTGTAGATATTTAAGTTAAATGATAGCGAAGTTGATATGACCTCTGCCTCCTATTCCGGAGGGTGTGGGTTCGAATTCGGGTCCGGGGCATGGACCTCCAACTTTTCAGTTGTGTGCATTTTAAGAAATTAAATATCACGTGTCTCAAACGGTCAAGGACAACATCGTGAGGAAATTTGCATACCAGAAAAATTTCTTAGTTCTCTGCGTGTTTGAAGCCTGCCACTTCGCATTGGGTCACCGTGGTAGACTATTGGCCTAACCCCTCTCAATCCATTTGTATATATGACCTACTTCGAGAAGGGTAAAGGGTATATCCCTTTCCAATAAAAAAGGAATCATCAAAATCAGACCACTCGGTAAAAAGTTATACCATAGAAAAATATATACCTACCAGTGGCGAAGGATGGAATATTGACGAAGGTAAGCCGTCCCAAAGAAACAAACTACGGTCATGCCGCTTGATACAAACTACGGTTCCTCATACATCAAAACATATATATTCATTACAAGAATTAATAAGTATGTATGGATTCTTAAAAGGTAACCCGGCAGGAATCGGCCTCTATGGACTCGTCGCCGATACCTACTCGTCGAATTGATAACCTTCTCTCCGTTTTTTCATCGGTTGATAAGAGCTATTGAAACATTTAAATTAATTGTCCGAGTAATTCTTTACATCCTTTCGTGCTCTAAGGCTATTAAATTATATTATTGGGCATTATAAATCGAATTGTTCAGTTAATAATTACTAATAACAGTAGGTAAGTACAACCACTTATTCTATAAAATAAAGCTGAAAATCGGTCGCGCTATTTTTATTTTGCCAATAGTAATGTTTCTGTAGTTATTATATTTGATGTATTTTATTAATGCGGGCTACTGACCTACAGTTTTAACTGTACGGACGAAGATAGATTTTGAAATTTTTTTGGCTGGTGGCAGGCTTCGGCCAAGGCTAGTTACCACCCTACCGGCAAAGACGTACCGCTAAGCGATTTAGCGTTCCGGTACGATGCCGTGTAGAAACGAAACGGGTTTGGATTTTCATACTCCTCCTAACAAGTTAGCCCGCTTCCATCTTAGACTGCATCATCACTTACCATCAGGTGAGATTCAAGGGAGTCAAGGGCTAACAGGAATATTCTTTTATTAGTAGAATCCTTAGAAATGTTTGGATGTTTGTTACTCTTTAACGCTGGAACTACTGAACGAACCGATTTGGCTGAAATTTAAAACTAAGACAGATAATATCCTGGACTAACATATGCTACTTTTTATCCCGAAAATATCCATGGTTTTTGCGAGATTTGCGAAAAACCGAAGTTATACAGAACTAGTTATACATAAAAGTATTACATAAGACAGTCACTATATCCAGTCCACAGATAAAGCAAACACGCAAATACCGCATACTTTTTATCGTTCGTATTAGTTACAATTTTATGGTGCAGATTACATTGGCTACGGTCTCAGCCGTGACAATGAAACACAAAGTAATCTCACTCATCACCACTGCTGTATAAAATTGCACTTGTCAGTATGGAAATATGAATACCTGCATGCTCTTTGCTAATAAAATTCTCAATGGTAAACACATAAAACGTATGAACGTCTTATTATGATGTTATTAAAGTTTATGTCATATTGTTTTATGTATCAGGTTCTATCCCCTCGGCCTTCAATGTAGCCTGAGGGATAAAATGTAGCCTGTGAGACTCACAAATATCGTGGCTTTCAAGTGGCAAAAGAAGGTTCTGTGGATCCAGATATTACCCCCTACAACGCCACAAACTTCACCCCTTTAAAATGTTAGTAGTTAACAGAACGAGTTGAAAGTCAAATTAAAGGTTAAGACATTGTTATAAGATAAATATTTTTTTATATTTAGGTAAATAAAAACCAGCCAAGTGCGAGTTGGGCCACGCGCAGTGTAAGGTTCTGTAGTTCTACGTTACCAAAGACGACTTAGAATCGCAGTTTTTGGTAGATCATCTACAAATTCTTTCAACTTTAATGCTTACTTAGTTGTGATTTCCTTTTAATTTTATTATGCTACTTCTGTGATTTTTTTCACGGATCCATAGACAAACGCATAGTTGGCAGAGTTGACTCTACTCTAACAATAATTAGCACTTTAAAGTCAGACAGACGAACGAACATGCCGAAGCTTTCTTGGGTTTCTTGTTTATAATTAAGGAACCCTTATAAGCACATTGCAACATTTAACATTGCAAGTTTAATAATATTTTATTAAATACGTAATTATGTTTAAATGAATCACTAAACGGGTAGGAAAAACAAGTAATTAATGAAGTATATCTTTATGTATATTAATTTAGTTTATTAGTCAATAACATTGGACTTAGTAATAGAAACTTGTAAAAAAATGACCAGTCATTGTTGTTACAAGTTTCTATAAAATTGTAAATCTAGTAGGTATATAACTATATAATCTATTTAAACATAAAAGTAGTTTTATTACCTAATGGCTTGTAATAAATATAAAGGCTATTAATAAAAATACGAACCAATAATCTATAAGTTAATTGTAAAAATAATCAAAACGCAGCAAAACTGCTCCCAAAAAGACGAACCTTTTACTCGTATCTTCTCTTTAGACCGTGTTTGTACGATTGTTTGGAAATTAAGATAATTGTACTGGACCTATTTGTATAAAAGTTTGGTTTATGAAAGCTTTTCTCAAAATGGATACAGGAAATTATATTCGTTACATTTTTTTCGTTTGTGGTATACAAGCTTATCGATCATTATAAGCACTATACGTACAATATATTCATAATAATTGAAATCTATTAAATAATTTTTATCTTGCATCTCAATATAATATTCCACTCCATGTGACTCTATGTTTGTGTAATGATAACTGTGCAGTTTTTTTTGATGTGCGCTAAAAACTGGACAAGTGCGAGTCGCATAAGTCCACCGGGGGTTCCGCACTAAGTAGAGGATTGATTGCCCTTGATAGAGAAATATATACGTTTTTAGCGGCATTGTTAAGTATAACTAGAAGCTTGTTTTTTTTCACAGCTTCAGACTTTCTTCACAGACTCTCGACAGCTTGATCCCTTCACGTGTTTCGGAGATGAAGGTTCTTGGCAAAGATAGACGGATAACTAACTATAATAACGCTGCTACGAAACCCTTGCGTTTTATTATTTTCATAAAAAAAAAATACAAGAGCGACTCCAGCTCTCTTTAAATTTTGTTTAATTTTGTAAAAACATAAAAATGATCATTAATTTTAAATCGTCAGTAAAGTTATTATTTTTTATAAGTAATAACGACAGCTAAAGTCATTAAATTTAAAATTAAAGGTACGAATCAAAGACCAAGGTCCATCTGAACTGAGCAATGATCTATAAATTAATATACTTTTATAACTTTCTGTCTTATACTTTGAGAATTGTCACAAGGTGATGGATGACAGGATGTTTACGATTATACGAACTACGTACACTGTAAGGAAATTTCCAAGTCTTATCTTGTACTGCTAAAAACATTACGATCATTTGCTACATTGTCTTCCGCGTTGCTTTAAACTCTTAAATCTAGAGCCTTGCAAAAATATTATCTACTACTTTCCTTCCTCGAGTTCGTATCGCCTAATCGGTCATGGCAATCACTTCCGCGTTCTGTATTTTTTGTAATTTTTAGGGTACTGTAAATGCAAAAAAACGAAACCTTGTGAGATGACTTTGTTGTTCATCTGTATGTATCTGTCTTTCAAGGTCCTTTTTCTCAGGACCGTGAAACGTTCTCATCTTCATTATTAATACAGAATACTCAAATTTGTCAGTCTCTTGGAATTGTGAATAATCTTTTAAACATAAAAATGGAACCGACTTCAAGACGTATTTCAGATATTTTGATTTTAACACAATATTACTAAGCCGATTTTCAATCTGGAAGATTGATTGAATATGATTTAAAAAAAAAAGAATTTTCAAAATTGGTTAATACATGACGTAGTTATGAGGTAACAAACATAAAAAAGGCCTACATACGCGTCAAATTGAAAACCTCCTTTTTTTGAAATCGGTTGAAAAATTAGACTTCTGAATTTCTTAACGCATGCAAAAGATATGGCAGATTAAGTTTTGTCACGTACAACGTATGTATTTTGTATTATGTAACGAATTTGGTAAGAAGCATGAATCACGGTAACTGTACTAATTGAAACTTACAGTCATTATTTAGACTAGAAATAAGGGAAAAATAAGAAACTTCATTGTTATTACCCAAACAAAAAAATAAAAATCTGCGAGTATTATTTGCAAATTTTACTTAATTATTTTTAATTGTCTACGGAACCCTTGGTGTCTGAATTGCACTTCACCTGTTTTATTTTTAAATGTTTTAAAATTATGTTTTAATGATACGTGTGATAAATGTATGCATTGAAAACAAATTCAACCTTCAAATTCATAGAATATTTTTGTATTTGACAATTCAGTTTAATAAAGAGATACAGTTTATATTCCGTGATAGCCCAGTGGATATGATCTCTGCCTTCGATTCCGGAGGGTGCGGGTTCGAATCCGATCCGGGGTATGCACCTCCAACGGGGTCTCAAACGGTAAAGGAAAAACATCGTGAAGAAACCTGCATACCAGCGCGTGTGTGAAGTCTGCCAATCCGCATTAAGCCAGCGTGGTGGACTTAATTGGCGTAACTCCTCTCATTCTGAGAGGAGGTTCAAGCTCAGCAGTGAGCCGAATATGGGTTGATAAATGAAAATGACTTCTAAAAATCTAAGGAACCCTAAGAAACTTGTCAACTTTTCGATCAGACAGAACCTGAATTGTTCTTTCTTAAGTTTTGATATGGCCGCACAAACGAATAATCTGTCGATTGCTATAATAAAATTCGATACGTGACTGGCATCGGAAGCACACGACATGTGACTTCGTATCTCAGTGACGTTTAACTAATTTAAGCTAATGTCACCTTTACTACCATTACAATAAGATTGATAAATGCGCGTACGTTAGTACCAGTTGCGGCCGATTTTGTCCCGTTTTCGTCCCAGTAAGGATAAACAGGAAGGTTTCTATTGAACGAGCCATTTATTTGTTGAACTTGAACCAACCGTTATGATTCATACTGCAGGTGTAAAGGTCACGTCACACGTCGCGTACTATACTGGTACTTTGTTTTTGCTTTTAAACTTTTTGCTAATTAAAAAGTTTTTATGTCGCGCAACTTTAATTTAACAGTGTAATTATCTGACCAACAAATTAATATGCAGCGTGTGTTTCATTAATAACAATGGATATTTTTTAATGAAAATGTGTATTTTCTTCGAGTGATGATTAACATTACAGATAAAAGATTAATTAAAAGAACTGTTATTGTGAAGAGATTTATTAAATAATTATTAAATTTATTAAATAATTACAGTGTTTTCGACAAAAAAGGAGCTATGAAACATTGGCCTATTTTTTAATGCTTAGATCAAAGCATTAACTCATCAAATTAAGATATTTGATTGTATATTAAGAAGTATTTATAGGTTTAAGTTTTGTCGAAATATAATTTATAGATATCTATCTGAAACTTTTTAGGAACATCAATAGTTAGTTCGTATAGACAATATAGAATAAGTAAAAAGCCATTTGCTAGTAATACAAATATTATTAAATTAAGCGGCAAAGCGCAAACAATGGAATTTTGACTAAACTTTTAATTAAATTAAAAGAGGCGAGAAAGTTATTTAAATATAAAACTAAAATATTTAAAAAAACCTTATAAATAGGTCTACAAAACAAATTATATTGAAACTAAACACAATTATTTCTGGCCTTAAATCAGAGTAATACATCAAAGCAATTCTTTCTAAAACATTTACAACGTTGTCATAGATAACGATGTATGTTTGTGAATCTTGTTGTTCTTCAGTGATTCACATACAGATAAGGTATATTTAAAGTAACTGCGAAATATAGTAAAATTAACAATTGGCTAGGTAACACTTCAAGATAATGGCCTGTTCGGCGAATTGAACATAAAATTGAAAATACATAAATTACGTTCTATACCTACTAATATTAAGTGTACCTATTAACTGACTTAGCTTAGGTTGTTTTTGTTTCTTTAGTTTTCTTTTAATTATCTAATATTTTTCATTATGATAATACACTCCAATGGCCTGTATCATGTTAAATGGAAAATCAACGTCTATGATGGAACTTGTAAAGTGAACATTTACATCCTAATCCACGTTTATTAATTATGCCGATAGTGTATTCTTATAAATGTAAGTATCTATAATAATGATAATATGCTCCCGACCAACTTTTCGGTCACGGCGGTTAATCTCATGGTGAGATTAACCATGTACGCAGGAGATATTATAGTGCACAAGTGTGTGCGCAAGCACAGGTGCACTCTCTCTTCCCTCACTCTCGAAATCCGATGGGACGGCAGACCGACACGACCGGTGAGAGATCAGGCGCAGGCCCGACGGCTTTACGTGCTCTCCGAGGCACGGGGGTGTACTAACACCGTCAACTTCTCAACTCCAGGCTTTTATTAAGATTTTTCTTGTAAGAAAAATCCCAATAACCTATTTTTTTGTTGGCCGGGATTTGAACCCTGGATCTCATTATCCGTAGCTGAACCAGCTAACCACGGAACCAATGAGGCAGTTAGTATAAGTATCTATACTGAGAATACAAAATGTTTGGTATGAAAGCTACGGGATGTATCACTGTAAGTAACTGGCATAATAATAATTTGACACTTTTACGAGTACAAACAAGAATTGCTAAATTTTATAGTGTCATCGTATGGGGTTTCTTGCCCTTTGCGTTTCGAGATGATATCACTTTATTGTTTCTCTTTCCTGTATTTATTTAAAAGCAAAGGTTAAACGACAGTCAAATTAGTAAGAAAAAAGCGGTGCCACACAATTTTCCGCTCAATGTCATGTCATAAATTACTATATTTACCTTTTCTGTTTAACCTTTGGATTGGGCGGCAGATTAACTTACTTCCTTCATTTATTATTCAAGCTTATTCCATTTGTTATAACACGAGGAGATGCATTAAGTTAAGACTACCCGGCAAATATTGTTCGATAGACGATTTTAGCGAAATAAATGACGTCTGGTTATATCCGGCAGAATGTGGACTGGTTGGGGAATGGAGTACGTTAGTTTCTTTTTAGGATTTACTTGAATGCAGCAGATAAACTGATGGTTTCCGCAACATATTGTAGTAGGTCTTTTTTGTGATATAGTGCATCGGAGGAAAACTGCCATGTCCATTTATGTCACCAACCAAATTTATAAGTTTCCCGGTATATGTAATCTCTCCTGATTTATCTTGCTAGGGCATTAATCGGACAAAAAATTCAGTTGTGGGACATAGAGTCAATACGTACCTAATGTAATGTATTGTGTCCAGGATGCACAACTAATCTTTTGCAAAATTACCATGATATCTGTATGAATAATGTTACCTCAGTAAGTGGCACTTTTTGAATGAATGAAATGGTCAATCACGCCTAAAATTGCTTAAAACAATCCTGCTATAAGCCCTCAGGGTGTGAAATATAGACACATTACTGAATCGCTACGGATTTAAGACCTTGAGACCTCTCCTATTAGACTAGTCTAAAGAATGACATAATAACAATTATATGTTAAACTGAGGAGTTTATACGTTCAATTTCCGACTATCATCCTGTCCGTAATCACATCTCGGTCAATCGCGCAATCTACGTCGCGGATATACTTGGAAATAAAATATTATATCACATTATACGAAGACTAAAAGGCTATTTCCTTTAAAAATTTTGCGTCAGTAAACACAAATATAGGGTCAAACCAATAAATCTCAAAGTAAAAGTGTGTTGCAAGTATTTTAACGAATCGCGTAAAACCTGTTTTGTACACATAAAAATGATTGGAACTTTAGAATAAATTCCTGTCAAGAGCGTATACGACTTGCGACTTATGGTTCTGTACTAATATGGTATTTGTAACGTGATCAGAAAACTTAGTTCCACAAGGTTAGGTTGAAATATACTGCAAATAGGTATACTCGTAACGTGTTTGATTTTATTTTCGGATTAATTTGCTCTTGTAATTTAAGAGGTGGATAATTAATAGATGTATAATACCTACTTACACAATATCTAGTATAAATAATTACTATAATAGTATAAATATAATATCTAGTATAAATATTAATGCACACTAGAAACAAATAGGCTCATAAAGGTAGAAGGTTACACCAAAATGTTTATAATATGGCACTTAAGTGGTAAAAATGTACCCTTTGAATTGTGTTACGGAAGATTTTTGTGATAATTTTACCCCTTTTTAGGAATAACCTGATTAATCGTTGCTTGCGGGGTATTTCGAATTTTGTAATTATGCTTTTAATGGAGCTTTAGGTTAATAAGATATAATTTTTATAAGGATATGTTACTGCTTATGTTTTAGTGTTTATCAATTAAAAATGAGGGTCACCAGTCCTTCAAATATTTTGCCTTATGGAGTACGGATCTCTACAAAGTTTACTTATCGTAAATATTTTGGACTCAGAGATATAACTTTACAACAGACTATGCCTTCCACGGATTATAATGTAAGCACTATTAGTAATATTTTTTATTACTACCACAAACTACCAGCAGAATCTAATCGTAGGATGTTCTTGTAGGCAATGATAATTAAAATTATCATTGCTTGTAGGTACAAAACACATGTATTTTTTCATTAGACGTTAACGCTTGACTGCGATATTATCTGCTGGCCTATTCACTAATTTGGTATTTATTAGCAACCTATTATAATAATCATCGAATCAACAGAGAAATGTCATCTACCTACTATCTACTATATGATATCCAAGAAGCGTTGTCAGTAGGTACCGGTTGACATTTGTTTAATAGAATATGTATATGTCAACTAACATACGCCAAAGTTAGCCTGCTGATAGTGACAATGCTATGCAGTGTTAGATCGTATAGAGCACAGAAATAGAAAATTTCTGTAGTATCGAGCTAAGTTATCAAGAGATTGATTTGTTTATCTGGTTTATTTCTACATACCATCGTACCAGAAGGCTAAATCGACGATACAGCGTTTATGGTAGCAGATAATCACGCCTGTAGCCTAGAATCAGACAAAACTGAGGATGAAAGACAGATGGATGTTCATAACTATCGCATGTAAGAACGTATCAGTGTTACTATTAGTTTTGATCAGTATTAGCGAGAAAACAAACAAGTTTTATTGCCTCAAGCCATTCAACCCAAGGCTTCTTTTTTGAGAAGTGACGGAATCTGTTTAAGCATCTATTATTTATAAACCTCAACACTGAATGACGACCCGACTTTTGTTTGCTCAGACGTCATTAGAGAACAATAATAAGTTTCGATGAAAAGATTTTTAAATTAGTCGTGCTAAGCACGTAATGTACACATACAATATTTTGGCTAAGTGCCTACCGACCATTAACCATGCTTAAAATTCAAATTATAGGTCACTTTGTGGTAAGACATCGTCTTGAAATACGGGTAGCTGCTTAACATGATCGTTTTTATTATATCACGCGTTCATTATAGAATGAGAGACAGCGAGAGCCTGACTTACCTCATTTTATGAAGGCTGAAAGTGAGTAAGTACGGTAGGAAATCACACTTCACACTAATATTATGAAGGTGAAAGTTTGTGTGTAAGTGTGTAAGTATGTTTGTTTGTTTCTCCTCTTTTACGCTGCGGCTACTAAAGCGATTTGGCTGAAATTTGGAATGGAAATAGATTTTACTCTGGATTAACATATAGGCTACTTTTCATCCCGGAAAAATCTATGGTTCCCGCGGGATTTATGAAAAACTGAATTCCACGCGGACGAAGTCGCAGGCGTCCGCTAGTTTTAAATAAATATACGGGCAATACACACATCACTATCTAGTTCCAAAGTAAGCGTGTTTTGTGTTATGGGTGCTAAGATAGCTGTTTATTCATCATACACATTTATATACTACATATAATGTTTAAATACTACTAATGTATAAACACACTCATTGGAAGACATCCATGTTCATCACACAAATATTTTCCAGTTGTGGGAATCGAACAATCCACTGCCCTGCATGCAGGAAGCAGGATCACTACCCACTGCGCCACGTGGTTGTCAATTGGTTTCAATTTTGGAGTTTGGACCGTGGTGAATTTGGAAGGTAGCCAGTTTGAGGGCCCAAATCCTCGATACTCTAAGTTTAAAACGTATTTTTGTAATGTTTTCTACGGAATATCGTAAAGAAGCACGGAATATCGTTAGCGATTGTGAACATTATTTCTCCTAACATTATTATGTCGAAAAAAATATTATAGAAATAAGATTTATATGGACGGTTGCGTGTGCGGTTCCTGGAAACCTGCTAGCTTCCAAAGCCTACACATACCAAACTCAATAATTGGCTTCCGTACTTACCAATGATAGGAGCATAAGCTGACAAATTTTCAGCCTTTATAGAATGAGGTAAGTCTGGCACTCGCAAGTTTTAGTCCATTACGTTGAAATACACGAACATCAGTTAAGCTTTAGAATTGTTTCACGTATTTCACTGGAGAGTGAAGAGAGAAAAAAGTTGTTCCACCTTCGCCAGACGGGGTTATTGATCCTACGTTTAACTTTGGTATAATGAATGTGCCCTTTATTTTTTAAAATGCATTCTTTGCACACTCGTGGATCTAATGGTTTATTATAGATCATTAGGGTTTTGGATTTTAGTTTTATTTTAATATGTTTTTAAGGCTCTTTGGCAATGAGGCAAATATATTTCGGGGACTGCGCTCAGAATTTGCTTGATCTTATGCCACCTCTCTGTCACAGGACTGGTCGTCGATATTCCTCGGAGGCGTATACTTTCCTTATACGCACTGCAAAGATGTGGATTGTAGAATGCTCTTCCAGATTCCATTTTCCCCAACTCCTACAATTTGGGTAATTAGGTCAGTGGTCAAAAAAAAATAATAATAAAAGTCAAGAGGGAATAGGCTTCTTCTAGGAAAACGCTTTCCAACTTAGACTGCATCATCACTTACCATCAGGCGTGATTGCAGCTAAGCGCTTGCTTATACAAAAAAAAAAGGTTATTGGATTATTCTTTCATTTACGAAATTCTTTATTTTCTTACTAAATTAGTAAATATTTGATCATTGGTGTCCATGATAATTAATAACGGCGAATGACGGCTTAACGTATTCGTATAGAGGGTCGTATAGAAACAGGATTTTAATTCTGTTCTAGTTTGCTACTGAGAAATTTCTAGAACGAATTACCTAAAATGTTATTGGCTTGACTCACATTCGAACACAGGACCGCGTCGAGAGTTTGACAAATACTCGCAACAAGAGCTTCAGAGTTTCATTTGTAATTCATATACCATGGCAGCAACGCTAAGGCTAAATATTGGAGGGATATAGTACAAAAGTGGTTAACATTGACCTTTTCTAGCAAGCGGCGGCCAACGATCCTACCGCGCACCTAATTAATCATAGAAGATTTTATCGGCCCGAGAAGTTATCGTAGAAATTCTCGTTAAAATACGCGTTCGTAGGATTTTCTGAGATTTTATTATGTTGCGTAACTAGTTCTTTTAGCTGTTATTATTTCAAATTGTTTTATTCTGTTTAATAATGAAAAAAATGGGCTGAAACTCGATGAACTCACTGAAAGTCCCTAGAAGATGTTATCCCTGGAATCTAGCATCCAAATTAAATGAGAATTGTGATACCCAAGAGCTATGTGTGTATGTATCTATAGGTATATACTGTATATCTATTAAATATACCACACGATGGACCCGGCACCCTCACGGTGAATCCATGGATTGCTAAGATATTCGTCTTTTTAATATACTTTCTGAAATATAATATAGCTATAGCCTGTTGAGTATATATTGTAGCGAGTAGCTACTTAAGTAAATTATAACGTAAACAATTATTTGCACGTCGTCGCCGGCGTTTATCGATGAATTAGTCATGTGTAAGTAATAAGTTTATGGTATAAGAAGGAGCGTAAATAATTAAATAAAACTATTTATATACTATGAAAACAATTCTTGAACTATTCTTTACATAAATAATTATAATTAGCAGACAAATCTTTGCACTTCATATAGATCTAGCAATTATTATCTTTGATAATATATTTCTCATACGCTCTGAAGTATCCTTTTGATTCATGACGTTTTATCACAACCCAACCGAGCCTTTTTGCTCTTAATGAATTAATTGTTAGTGTTCAATTGTTTTAAACCCATGAGTTATGTTACTTTACTAATAAAAATGTCTGTCAAAGTCAAAAACCAAAGTATCGATTTTTATAGAAATTTGCTAAAGCTTAGAGCAGGCTTTGTGATTATTGCGACTGAGAGAGAATGTGAGGAAAAAAGGTATTCTACAAAAACCGAATTTCACCTGAACGAATTTGCAGGTTTCTGCTACCGCGAAAAAAAATTTAATTTTTAAACTTCTTTATCTCGTCTTGTACGCGTATGTTGTGTATGAGACTATATTAAAAATATAATTACCTATTATTGTTTTACGTGAATAAAAGAAACTACCTAATTAATTCTAAATACAGTAATATTTATTCAATGCAGAGAAAGTTGTGTATCGTCAGTACTCAGTTACTAAAACAAAGTATGGATTTACTGCTTTCTGTTTGAATAAATACCGAGGTGTATTAACATATTATGGAATTTTATTTCTGCTGGCAATGGTCAGTTTCAATGACATGACCTTTGCCGTCCTCGAGCTTTTTGGCAAATTGGCTATTTGTTAGCCAAATGATAGCGTGCTCCACCCTGACCTCTATTTTACCTGCCGTTAGGAGATATTTATTTTAGACGCAACTTATTAAGTAGATAGAAATCTAATGGCTCCTGTATACTAATGCCTAAAGCTTTAAATATAACTATAGTGGTTTTAGGTACCTATCTAATATCTATCTACTTTAAGCATTTACGTTTCGCATTTTCGTTTAATGTTATGCCGGACAGACAGATAGACATACAACAGTGTTTATTGTGTGATCACTGTTACTCATTATTTTTAAGGTACGGAAAATAAATGTTACAGAGAAATGTTCGGAATAATTTGGAAGAATAGTCATGAAAATATTATTAATACTATTTATTACTAGATATTATTAATATACCTAATCAAACTTTTATTATTTGAACAAGTTTACGTTAAATATTTATACCTACATAACGAGACAAGAACACCTGTATACCATACTTACGTCAAGGACATTGCGATACAATAATAAATCTTAACTTATATTTAAACTTCTTAACTTTGCTGCCTCCTTGCTCTAGTGGTTTACATATGTGATTTCTGATCACGAGGTTCTGAGTACGTATCCTGGGACGGGCTATGAAATTTTGAGGTCTTCTAGCTTCTAAGAGATTTTCGATACAAAATCTCCGCCCGGAGCTGGGATTTGGAAAGCTGGGAAGTGCTACACCTCTGTGTTTTAAAAGCACGTAAAGTGGTGAGTCCTAGTCATCTGATCATCATCATCATAATCATCACATCAGCAGATGGACATCCACTGAAAGACATAGGCCTTTTGTAGAGATTTCCAACCATCACGATGCTGAGCCGCCTGCGTCCAGCGAATTCCTGCGACTCGCTCGATGTCGTTAGTCCACCTGGCGGGGGGTCGCCCAAAACTACGCTTCCCAGTGCGGGGTCTCCATTCTTTGGAACCCCAGTCATCTAATAGTAATCTTAAAATAATTTAACATTATACCTCTGTGGCCGCCAACCCGCATTGGAATGATGATTATAGACTACATCGGCTTTGAAAGATTTCATAAAAACTTTTTCTCTATAAAAAAGAGTTAACTTTTAAAAAATCCTTTTTCAGTGCTATTGCTTATTTACTATTTTAAAGAAATAATCGTCTATGTGCAAACTTCTACTATGTAGGTCTAATATGATGCTACCCTAGTAGATTTACGCTGTTTGTTTGTTGCATTTATAATGACTGTCAGTCAGTCAGTTACAAACTTTTTTTTTATTATTCTCTACAAGTTAGCCCTTGACTACAATCTCACCTGATGGTAAGTGATGATGCAATCTAAGATGGCAGCGGCTAACTTGTTAGGAGGAGGATAAAATTCCACACCCCTTTCGGTTTCTACACGACATCGTACCGGAACGCTAAATCGCTTGGCGGTACGTCTTTGTCGGTAGGGTGGTAACTAGCCACGGCCGAAGCCTCCCACCAGCCAGACCTGGACCAATTAAGAAAACCTTAATCGGCCCAGCCAGGGATCGAACCCAGGAACTCCGTCTTGTAAATCCACCACGCTTACCACTGCGCCACGGAGGCGGTCGACTCCACTCGTACCGTATACTTCTAGTATGATGCTATACCCTAGTAGATTTACGCTGTTTGTTTGTTGCATTTATAATGACTGTCAGTCAGTCAGTCAGTTACAAGTATAAAGTATACGTACATACATTCTTTATTTTTTTAAAAAAAAGGAAAGGATTATTTGCCTTATCTTGATAAATATGACCAATATTCCCATTCCCCTCTTACTTGTCGGGAAAGACTGTATTGGGACTGGGTACAACAATAGTCCAGCGTGAGGGGATCGAACCACCACCCCTCTGTGATGAGTCCCACCGCTTTACCGTTGAGCCATTAAGACTTACGATACATATATTTTTTGTTCATCAAAACTGGAATCAGACAAGTGATGAGCGTTTCAATACGATACCTGCTTATTATATTTAAACGTATTAATTATTTTTGAAGTAAAAGTAGATATTATTATGTATTTACATTTAATTTTTTTCACTGGCTTATTACGTAAATTAAAATTAAAAAAATATACATACTTAACCGTTATTTCAACAGCTACACGTAGGTCAATGTCTGCTACTTTATAATTATCGTCACGAATATGCTGTCCAAATGTTTGTTTTCATTGCTATAACAGATATTTTATTTTTAATAACTCCTTGAAATATTGTGTGCTTGTTAAGCCTTCTGCTTAAATGCAAATGTAAGATGGTGGTAACAAAAATACATGAGTTTCTTTGTTATTCTCAGACTGGGCGCATTTTGAAAACTCACAGCTTAAATTTTAATTCATATTTTTTTTCCTTTAATGTAAAAAAATATTAATTTACAATTCAAATTAAACTTTATATGGAATATATTTAGTTACTCTTTGTTTGAGTTTGACTTTGACAATACTGTGTACAGATCTATACAAATAATAGCGGAGCCGGTCAAGCTTCGCTTTGACATATGTACACTTACATACCCCTAACCATTATACCCCAAAACCTATCCTACCACTACCCTACCGCTACCCTACGCCTACCTTATCCCTTCCCTACCCTTTCCATCCTTATGTCGTTGGTACTCCTAGAACTCGTACAGAGCGATTTGCTTCTTCGTATCATATGCGCATAGCTACGTTATAAAACTCTCTCCCGAAGTCAATGTTTCCTAATTTTCACAACCTGGGCATCTTTAAATTTAGAGAGAAGCATCTTCTAGGTGAGCGCGTTCCACCTTAGGTCATATCTACATTTAGGTGAGATCGTGGTCAAGCGTGAGCTTAATCCATTAAAAAAATGCTCCATTTTCCTCCACCATTATGACTGCCTACAGTATTTTTCGTAAGCTGGGATCCAAGCGAAAGCTTTTGAAGATGTTGGTGGAAGCTTTTCTCTAATGGTTGATGCAAAATTGTCGGTAATCTCTTTAGCATGATCCAACTATTTTATACTTTGAAAAGGGTATATTTTTTTAGCTTTTTAGCTTCTTATATGATAACTAGCGGACGCCCGCGACTTCGTCCGCGTAAATTTCAATGTCAACTTTACTACTACCCCTACCCTACCCTACCCAACCCCTACATCTACCCTACCCCTACCCTACCCTACCCTACCCTACCCTACCCTACCCTACCCTACCCTACCCCTACCTTACCTACACCCTACCCCCATCCTACCCCTACCCTCCCCGTACCCTATCCCTTTCCTACCCCTATCTCACGCCTATCCTACCCCTACCCTACCACTTCCCTATCCTACCCGTACCTCTACCCTACCACTACCCTACCTCTACCCCTACCCTACCACTACCCTAAACCCGGCCCTAAACCTACCCTACCCCTACGCTTCCCTACCCGTACCCTACCCTACCCTGTAACTTCTCTATCTTACTCCTACCATTAGCAAAATCGGTCCAGTCCTTCTAGAGTGGTGGTATGACCAAGAGAAATAGAGACTTCTATGCTAATAATATAAAGAGGTAAAAAGTTCGTTTGGTTGTAGGAGGTAATCTCTGGATGGACTGGATGGACTGGACCGATTTGGAAAATTGTTTTACCAATAGAAAGCTACGTTATTTGCGAGTGTCATAGGCTATGTTTGATCCCCATATTCACACGGGAACGGGAACTACGTAAATGAAAGCGCCGGGCGTCATATAGCGGAATTTATGCGTCTTTTAGAAATTTTGTACTATCTCCGAAACTATTTAAGTAATTAACATACTGTAAAGGGCAAATCTTATCTCCATAATATCTTTGTGATTATTAAATAATTTATTTTAATAAGAATTAAAGTTTAGTTGTATAAATAATGACGTAAACCTAAGTATATAAAATTAATAATTTTTAAAACACAAAAGGTACTATATCTGCTAATATATAGAATATAGATATATGGTGTCGCGGACTTTTTTGTAGAACTTTTAATGATACATAAAGTCTCCATACATTAATTTCAATTTTACACAATAGTTAAGGCAGCGCATGCGAATAAGTCTGTTTAAGAGGATTTTCAGTCCGACCTGTACGACAAAAACTGTGATAACTCGGCTAATATATATGATACCAATATAAAATATAGCCTATAGCACTCCCCGATAATGTAGCATTCTACTGGTGAAAGAATTTTTAAAATCGGACCAGTAGTTCCGAAGATTACCCCATTTAAAAAATGTGACAAACTTACAAACTTACAAACTTTACCTCTTTATAATATTAGTATAGAAGTATAGATTATGAGTCAAATAAAGCAACAACATCATAGGCATATTATCGCTAATGTATTGCTATCAAGTGAGCCGGGGATTGAGATTAGTGAGAAATTCCAAGTGCACTCAACATTATATGCTTCTGTCGGTTCGCGTATCAAACATAACGCTCTTTAAAAGTCCATTTAAGCTGATAAAGAGATTAATTTATCGTTTCATAAAAATCCAAACAAGTTTCTACCCATAACTGGATAGTGTGACCTTTTCCCGAAGGATTAAATTGTTTTCCTTCTAAAAAAAATACTTAGTCATTCTTCTTTCAACTAGTTGATCTAGTACAGGCTTCAAATCATGAGGCATTGGGTTTGAGGAATTCTCAGTGGCAGCCAACAGTTGGGAAGTTGATGGTTATTCCAAGTATTGTGTGTGGTACCACCTTCATGGTTCTTCAGTGGTAGACTATACTTAGTCTAACACGTAGTCTAAGGTGAAGTAGCCCAGGAGAGGACGTTAAACCGTTATTTTTATTAACATCTGGTTGTGATCTTTCCAATTTTTAAGCTCCTCAACCAGCATTCCAGCAGCGTGGTGGCTTTTATGAGCTTTTAAGAGCTGAGAATGAATTGCGTCTAAAATCCTAACTTTGAATAATCCAAATATTACTCTCAATTTCTTTTGTGTGTGTGTGTGTGTGTGTTTAATCCCCATTCCTAAAATTCATTATCTACCAATATACTTATACCTGTCTACCTATGCCTATGTATGACCATCGAATTACCGTTAATAGTGTGTGAAACCAACCGCTGGCTTATTAATACTAAATTCACATAGAATTCCAAACATTTATACAAACTTAGGAAAATGCTATTAAAGAATTCCATAAGAGCATAGCGTGTTATTTTAAAGCGGGTTAAGCTAAATTTATTGTTGTGGTAGAGTTAACCAAAAGCTTTTGCTTGTTAAAGAAAATTTATAAACGTAGACATAACACCACTCGCCATTGACAACTCCCCTCTGTCTGGAGGGAGCAACCCTTCAATTATTTAAGCCCCGCGCGCTACGAATGCGGTATAAATCTATTTCAGACTTTCTTGAGAAACTGTTGTTTTTAACTAATAAATGCTGACTAAGATTTAGCCTATAATAGTAAGAATAATGAGGGTTCGAGATGGGGCTAAGAAAATTTAATTTTTGTATATTCTGAGGTTTCTTTTTATGATCTGTTCCATGCAGGTTGCCCATAAACAGAACGTTTCGCAGGAACGGTAAGGAACACGTTCCAATTCCAATCAATTCCGTTCCAAATCCAAGTCATTGGCGCCCTGTCTACACCATATGACTTTTGACGGAGGGCTAACGTCTAGCTAGGGAGGTCCTAAGGTAATTGATTATTATTGGTCTGAGTTAGCAGTTTAGAGTTGAAAAGTCCGTGGTGTCAACGCATACATACTCGTACCTCCGAAGGTTATTAGTGTAAAATACCTATTCTCGTAGAATGATAGGCATAAAACTGATGGCCTAAATCAACTGTATACAAGCGAAGGGAAAATCTAATTCCATATAAAATCAGATATAAAATAAAACTTTAAGTTTAAGGATTAATGAGGGAATGGATATTTCTTAGACAACTGAAAATGAGATAGAAAATTTTAATAAAAAAAATACAACCGACTTCAAAACCTAAAAACGTACCCACTAAACTAAAAAGCGAAAAATAACATCATAATATGTTCTACCTGCTGATCAGTATGAAGGCGGTGCTAAGCCGGTGATGTATTAATTCAAGCCATGTGAGCATATCTTATAGATTTAGATTTTGCAGACAGTGTTGTTTCATGTCGTCCTGTCAGAAATGGCTTAAATTAAGACAACACCGGCTAAGCACCGCCTTCATACTGATCAGCAGGTAGAACATATTATGATGTTATTTTTCGCTTTTTAGTTTAGTGGGTACGTTTTTAGGTTTGAAGTCGGTTGTATTTTTTTTATTAAAATTTTTATTATTTTTCAATTTTGAGTGTAAAATTTCATCTCAAACGAATACATCAGACCCCTAATGACAGTCACAACCCATCTTGGTACAAAATTCTCAGCAATACAAATTAATCAAGCCCAAGCACAAGGTAGCTACCGTAATCCGTCAAGGGGTTCCCTTCATTGACCTTGGTCTCCATCATCAGACCCCTAATAACAGACACAACTCATCTAGGTAGAAAGTTCTCAGCAATACGAATTAATCAAGGCCAAACACAAGGTAGTTACTGTAAACTGTTAAGGAGTTCCCTTAATTGTCCTTGGTCTTCATCACCAAACCCCTAAATGACAGTCATAACCTATCTATGTGGAAAGTTCTCATTAATACAAATTAATCAAGCCCAAACACAAGGTAACTGCTGTAAATCGCCAAGGAGTGCCCTCGTCTGTTTTATGACTCCATCATCAGATCGATTTTAAACCTTCATAATTTTGTATTTCTTAAAGGTACTAAATGGAAAAGTTTACAAACACACTAGACACCCATATAATTTTCGAAAGTTCCTCTCAATTTCTCCAGGATTCCATCATCAGATCTTGACATGATGGCAATGGGACCAAATGGGGACTATACCGTTTCAAACAAAAAAAGAATTTTTGAAATCGGTCCAGGCGTCTTTGAGTAATCGATGTACATACATAAAAAAAAAAAAAAAAATACCGACCGAATTGAGAACCTCCTCCTTTTTGAAGTCGGTTAATAAAAGTATTATTACGATAACGATGGATAAAATTATGTATGAAAACGATGACTAGCAGAAATGAAAGCTTTCGATGTCGAGCTAATGCATTTTCCCCATACCTACGGTTACAACTGAATGGATATTTTGATGCGTTCATAAGGCAAAGGTTAGTCATATTTCATGTTTTGCATGTGATGAATGACTTCAAATTTCCAACCAGGTAGTGACTAATGTTAAGCAATTAACACATGCAAACATCAAGCCAAATTCAAGACTAGAATAAATAGACTATAATTAATCTTAGTGTCTTAATATCTCGGTATACATATGACTTATGTATATGTTTATAGCGACTATAAACTTAACAAATGGTACATTTTAAATTATTACAATATAATTTATATTTATATTGTTTTAGACGGCTTCAAAGACTTAATTGCCTACGTCCGGCTTCCATTTTCAAATTTATGAAAATTATATTATCGCAATTTGAGATCTATTAATAGGGGCCTTGGCCATGTGGCACGTCGATTCTCTTTCTACAAACGCTAACGCTTCAAAACTAACAAAATGTATGGGAATAACAGATTCGATCGACAACTTGATCACGTGACGTGATAGTAAGTGTCATACATTTCTTAAATTTCGAAACGTTAGCGTCTGTAGAAAGAGAAATGTGCCACATGGCTACATGGCCTAGGTCAGTTTGGCATATATGGAGGAGTCGAAAAGAGGATTTTTGTATTTACTCGAGCCAGCTCGAGCGCTACAGATGAACGTCAGGGATTATTAATTACTCCCTCCACTGTCTTATTGCTGGTACGTTTAAGTCAAGCACAGAACATAGATAAAGCTAGCTAGCTAGGGTTTTATCTTTTGTCTATTGCTATTGGCTATAATATAGACAATATTATAGACTGTGCAGGCACCCTTACGTCCACATCTACTTGAGCCCTAGTTTATATGACGGAACCAAACCGACAAGTATCCAGCTATTGTGTTCTTATCAATCCACTGTATCTTTTATCAACAAACACATTATCCGAGCCTCTTTTACAAGGCCGCGGTTATTTAATTACTTGGATATGATTGTTATGAATATCAGATCGCGGTTTTACTGTAGAAGTTAAAACAGATAAGAAACACGACAGTGAGCAGATCTTGGCATCTAATGTTTTATTTTGTGTTGTGAAAAATATACTTACCTAAAACAAAAGGAGCAGGGCCCCTCGCAGGTTACCGCATTCTAGTAGCCCCCCTCTCATTCTTTCTCTCTCCTTAATTTACTCGCTGATAAAGTAGCTTTCTATTGGTAAATGAATTTTTATAATCGCCTCTCATTCATTACCTCTTTATAATATTATTTTAGATTTCAATCAGATCTGTCACTGTACTTTCTACTGTTGTGGAGATGGTAATAACAAAACTATTTATATTTTCTTTAAAAAACTGTGTTTCTTACTCTATCAAATCCAGCAGCAGCTGCAATGCATATACTGTTTTCATAAATATAATTACCTACATTATTAATACACTATCGAGAGTGACAGGTGACTTAAATTATTGAGCACGTAGCAAAATGCAGAAATAATTGTACTTAGGAGCACTCATAGTACTGAATGTAATATCCTGAAAATATAAGCGAGGTAAACAAATAACCCTTGTTCCAGCCGGGTAAAAATAACCCCAGCTAATACCTCCGTGCCTAAATAAAAAAGTTTATAAAGCTTTATTCTAAATCCCACCAAAGAATACTTTGTCTTTTTGCTGTCCTTCTTCGTAGTCGAATATAAAAACTGATGGCAGTGGCGTAGTGTACCTTGGAGGGGCTCCTTAGTTGAGGCCCAAATGAAGGATAAAGATTTCTCACAAAAGATAAAAAAATACTCGCTTAAAATCAATATGTTAGTGACTTAACCTATGTAGAATGTTTCTAACTTTTGAGCACACGCTTAATCAGGGAAATAAAGAGATTTTGGATTACTTATATTTTGCCTTCACACGTAAGGGGCCCCTGTCGTCCGTACGGTACGGCTGATATAGCGGTAGCGACGCCCCTGCCTGATGGACAAGCCCGCACACATAGGTTTGTCAGGATTTCGCGGAAAACAGCAAAATCGGATTTCTTTTATACATCGTGGACTTCTCGTTATGTATGCCGGCTCGTATTTGATAATATTAGTAATCAAATAATGGGAATCTATACAAGTAGCTTATATTATAAAAGCGAAAGGTCACGCATTACGAAATATCGAAAACCGACGAATAGACGACCGCTAAGAACGGGTTAAGTAACAAGACCGGAGGAGATCTAAGGGCGGACGATGTCGCAGGCGTCTGCTAGTTTATTAGAATACTGAATTGTAACAATGGCCAGTCATGATTCGCAGAACGTGTATAATTTACAAGTAGTCGTGATATAATACATAATACCTACGTAATCAATCAGATACTGATCATCTAGGAATGATTTGCATTTAACTGATAATGTTGTACACTCCACATCGGAAAACTAACTGTAGAAGTTAATAAGTTACATAATATTTTATTTGTGACTAGCTGACCGCGCGCAGTCTCACCCGCGTGGTTCCCGTTCCCTTAAGAATGCGGGGATAAAATATAGCCTATAGCCTTTCGCGATTAATGGGCTATCTAACACTGAAAGAATTTTTCAAATCGGAACAGTAGTTCCTGAGATTAGCGCGTTCAACCAAACAAACAAACTCTTCAGCTTTATAATATTAGTATAGATTAGTATTGTACAGATATCTTGTATGTATATTTCTTGTAATATACAGGGTGTTGCAATATTTCCCATAACTTCAAGGTGTTGACAAATTCCACGTATAGGAGCTGAAATGCATAACTATTTTTTTTTTCAACCAAAAAAAGCTTTTCATATAAAGTAATTCAAATAATTTCGACGTGCATTTTAAAATACGTAATCGTAGTGGTAAGAGTGTCGATATCGATGAGATATTGCAACTGACACTCCGCACTTCACTAGTAAGCTACTTCATAATATTTATCAATGAATAAGTTTGGCTAGGTCATATTATAAGGATGCGATATGAGGGATGCAATTTAAGATCTATTTACAAAATAAATAATATATGTTTGCTCCGAAAATAATCATTTTAGAACACATGTTCTTCAGACATTTTTAATTAATTATCCCTAAAGAAACCCTAGATCCCCGGCTAGGCCGATTGAGGTTTTCTTAAGTCAGGTCTGGCTGGTGGGAGGCTTCGGCCGTGGCTAGTTACCACCCTACCGACAAAGACGTACCGCCAAGCGATTTAGCGTTCCGGTACTATGCCGTGTAGAAACCGAAAGGAGTGTGGATTTTCATCCTCCTCCTAACAAGTTAGCCCGCTTCCATCTTGGACTGCATCATCACAAGGGCTAATTTGTAAAGAATAAAAAAAAATTCAAGATGGCGGCTGGTCAAAGCCCACAAATCAATCAGTATTCTTTAGATTACTTATGATAGGTAGTTTGAAGTAACTCAATCTATTCTTAAACTTTTATATAACTAGACAATGTAATTGATGATAAATAAAAATAATCTGGAAAAACCTGATTGAACAATATCGAGAAATTAAAAAATAATAAGGTTGTTGTTGTGATTGGTGGTGATCATTATAAAATATAAACTATATTATACTCGTAATTATAGCCTCAACTCTTACCTGACTATAATATTCCCCTTACACCATCAATTACAAAGCTTTTCACTTAAGTTCTAATAAGTACAGTAGCATGCAAAGATCGAATGCAGCAAGCAAATTCACTTTGACTCAAATTGGTTGACATATACGATATTGAGATTCTATATAACAAATGTCATTTGGTGCCCACACTGACCATAGAACAGGCAACGCTAAAAGCTAACGCTTTCTGACAACTCTTGACTGCTGATTTGATGTTTATTTTAATAGGTAGTAAATTTTTATTTCTTAAATTTATGTTCTAATATAGAACATAAATTTAAGAAATAAAATATATAGGTACATTGTGCCAGTTAGCTTATAATTAACATAATGTACCTAGCTATATATTTTATTTCTCTATTCAAAGATACCAGTATTAAAACTAAGTGTTCGAAATTCGTTCTTTATTTAATACATAGATTGTATATCATTTTTTTTTATTTATTCATTAACTTTGCTGATGCTAGAGTACGTTTTTTGTTTATAGTACGTCATGGAATTTTGCAAAGTGCTGCCACGTACCGTTTTTCTTTCTCGTTCTGCTATTGAAATATCTGATAAATGGAACCTTGGGTACTCGAAGGTTTCTCAATAGTATCTAGTGTTTTTATATGAATTTTTAATTCTTCTTATATTTTGAATATTCTCGTCTTCGTTCACTTATGAGACCGTATCTTTCCTATTTCATAAAACCCTCAACTTCGTTTGCGAGGACGTATCTGATTTGACGAACTTCAGAGAACTAAATGTTTTCTTTTTAATTTTCCGTCTTTAAAGTTTTAATTTAGAGAAATACAGTTATGTTCTCTAAGTATTTATAAACCCTAGAAAAAACGCAATTGAAATAGAGAGAATTAAAATACTAATATGGTTGTCGTTGTTTTATATGTAATTGGTAGTAATTAATGTTTTAAGCTCTCTGCAAATGGTCTAGTCGGACGTTTTACTGCTTTTAGACCAGGCGCTGTGAGATATTGAGTGTACATAATTCGAGGACCGCATTCTGTTTACGGTTAAACTCATGTTGCTAGGAGGTATATTTTTTTTGAAAGATACTACCCAAAAATACATTATAACTTTAACATGTTATACAGGTTAAAACAAAAAGGCACAACTCTTTTATAATATTCGAGTGAATGCTTTGGTCTTATTTATGTTTTCCTCATACTTATACGCCATTAATCTATTCACATCTTCATTATTCTCAGCAATACACAATTGTCTACGTTATTTAGAGTTATCGTAAATCGCTGTTCGCAGCAATAAATATGCTTAAATTAACTGTGTATAAAATGGAGTCTACGCACGTGCATTAAGTTTCAACTAAGTTGTTTTTCCTCGATACTATGTTGATAAATTTCCCAGAACATAATACTTGCAAACAATACGTTAATACTTACCATATTATCATGTTTTCTTACAATAGATAATACAAGATAATATTAATGAAACAAACGAACGGTTCATCGAATTTATTGGAATATGCGGGAGTAGTTTCTATTCATCATTAAAAACCCATATTCGGCTCACTGTTTAACACGAATCTCCTCTCAGAGTCCACCACGCTGGCCCAATGCGGATTGGCAGACTTTACACACGTAGAGAATTAAGGAAATTATCAGCCAATGCGGATTTGGATTGTCGTGGCTCAATGCGGATTGGCAGACTTTACACACGTAGAGAATTAAGAAAATTATCAGGTATGCAGGTTTCCTCACGATGTTTCTCCTTCACCGTTTGAGACACGTGATATTTGATTTTATAAAAATGCAAATAGCTCATACTTAACCTATTAGGAACAGATAAACTTGTTCTTCAACATACGCCTGTAGGAATCCACGCGCGATCAGGTTTTTTTCTTACATAAAATAAAATTGAAAAATTTTAAAAACTTCCGAATGTCATGAAATTATTAATTACACTCTCGATCAAGTCTCTTGCAGTGCGCTTTCATTTGAGAACCCACTCGATATTTGCAGACATTCGGCTATTCTTCCCCACTTTCACCCGCCACAACTTTTAAACGGCTTAACCGATTTTCATCAAACATGTCTAAGAAGACTCGCGCATAAGTCCCCATTAATTAAAAAAAACTAAAATGAAATCGCTTCATCTGTTCGGGAGTTATAGTGCCATAGACAGATTGACAGACAGACACGTCAAACTTATAACACTCCTCTTTTTGCGTCGGGGGTTAAAAAGATCAAATGGCTCACCAAATTCATTGGAGTATACGCAAGTAATCTGAAACCTATTAAGACTTAATCATTAACTTGTTCTTGTAACGAAGTAAAGCAAATACTGCTTTGAAGATCTCAAGCAACTCATGTTAGAGGAATTTTCCTTCCCGACGGTAGGTGTCTCCTGTCTACAGTCGTCATTCAGGAAAACCGAAGAAATTACGTGTTAATCAGAGTTCTTTTTAACAAGGACATGGTAAAAATAATAATAACTATGACTAAACTGAAGCTATATAGGTAGTAAAAAAATAATTTCTTTCACTATCCTTATTTTTCTATATTTTGTATAATTGCCATTTCATGCTGATTAAGAACACTCTCATAATACTATTGCACAAAACTTTAGAAAAATAACACGTTAAATTGTAATCAATATTTTCACAATATGACGGCAGATTATAATATCACGAGTGAGATTATAAACTAACGTATTTTACAGTGACAGAAACATCGAATAGAGCGTTTGCTAGAATTACCAAGATGTTCGTAGCAATATTTGGGTCTATGCTTGGCTCGGCTCGTTGTTCATTTCGACAAATATAAAAACGGCGAATGCTTGATGTTCTGTTACAAGTGAATGCTCAAGTCTATCAGCACCTTTAATTATATTAAACTTTTATAGGCGACTTGTTTTAAAGTTTTAACAAGATCACAATATAATTCCATTATAAATATTTTTTTTTTAAATCGTTATTATCAGTTTGTGTCCAAATCACCGCACTTAACATATTATCATTTTTAACCATTAGTACATTTACGTACGTACGTAATTTATGTTAATATGTATTTATATTAATCAAATAAGTAATGAATAACGTAAATCTGTTATTAAGTCCATTTGTCAAATGTTTTTTATTACTTAAGTAATCTTCAAATTGTAGTAAGCTAAGTATGTAATTGTAGTAAGCTCAAACGGATTTTATACACAGTGATTGTATTAGAATTTTATGATATTTATTCATGACAGTAATTCACGAGTATTAATTTATGAATACACAACTTTTTCTGCTAATATTAAATCTTTAGGACTTATACAGTTATGCAGGGAATGTAGGTAGTACCTAGGTACTAACACGACAAACCTGCCAGAACGCAAAAAATATTAAATACTCATTTTATCTAAAATCTTGATACCATTTTTCCTTGAGTGGTTATTATTTTTTTACGCAATAAGGACAACTTACACATATTTTCTTTCTTTTAATAGAATTATTAAGTAAGGAGAAACTAAGCCTTGCTATTTGCTATAATACTCCTAATTATGTAATTATTTAATAATTGTAATAACTATGCGATCATTGTCGATGTCATTATCACACAGAATTGATTACAATAATGATAGGCGTCAACTAATCCGCATCGCATACATATCGGACGCATCGCATCAAACGGATTTTTAACTGTACAGTAGATAAAATCCGTTCGATGCGATCCGTACGATGCGAATCAGTGGACGCAGATGACTTTCTATACAAAGAATACTAAAATCTGTTTGATGTCCGTGGTGGGGCCCGAAGACAGAAGCAGAATATATTATGGCAGAAACAACTTTCTAAGGGCGTCTCCTCTGTACATTACCAAGGTGTTGCTCTGTCATTAGGTGTTGGTTTTCCACTTAACATCTGATTATTGCGTCAACAATTTCAATAAAAACAATATTGTCCTACATTTTCCAAGGATTTAGTTAACATAAGTACTAGTGTTGAGAGAGTCCCTTAGTTTTCCTGTTCCACATATTATTTCCATGAAGCGAATGACAGAATTCTTTGTTAAAGCGCTATGTTAACTAAGCTGAATGAGTGCTGCTGTCTGTAAAATCTATAACTCATATCATTTTTAATTCATTTGTGGTTGTATAGATACATTTATTTATATTTATTACGTATACTATATATAATATACGTATTTCTGACCACGATTTTATTAACCTTATTGAAATTAAAACGTTGAAAATACTTAAAATCCCTCATATCTCTGTTATATATACCTGAAATAATCATAAATCATAAATCATTTATTGCCAGAATGTGGTCATATACAGATATATATTATTACATTTTAATGTTCATACACAATCTGCCTCATAGGCGTGCAAGCCGGAGTACATTATAATAATTTTCATTTACGAATATTAGAATTGTCAATTATTTACAATAATATAATAATTGATTCACTAAACAATATTACAATTAGTTGTCATGGCTGTTTTATATTTAAAATATGAAGAATATTATAATTTTAACATTTTATATATACCTCGCCTTAATATCAGTATCATTAACTCTTAGAAAAACATTCTGACATAAAATCATGTGTACCAACATTACTACGAAGGTAATGTATTTTATAAACCTTTAAATTATAATACCTTCAAGGTATTATAATTTCAGCATTATTTTGAGTAAAGTGCTATAATGCCTCAAATTTTGCAACGCGAATTACTCATTAATCAATCTCTAACCAACATTGATAGTAGAATGCTTCAATTAAATTAATAAAACACTCTTTGTTATTCTATATTTGTCAAACGTCCAAGGTAATGTACAGAATATATTATATTGTGACTGCCAGGCTGGGGATTATCCCACCGCAGTTAAACAAATTATCTGTAAACTACGAATCTATCTGTAACTTGTAAACGTTTTTACATTCGTGAGATTGCTTATGAATTCTAGCTCTGTTTCCTAGCTCTATCCATTAACATAATAATTAATCATTGTTCTCCTCTCATTTGATCTGGTTTGAAGTTTTCAGTTTGCAAATTTACCGTTTCAAGTTAGTTACAAAAAGTTTTGAATCAGAATACGAGTTCTTAATATCTTCTTTTATTTCTAAAAGTTTACAGACTTTAAAGTTTAGAGGTGTTTTACAGAATACATTTCTGCATTTAGAAATTATTCGATCTCTTAATTTTTCAATATTTTACAATAGCTTTGCAAGACTTCGGGTGGGTTTATCCCTACATCATTGATTGGTTCCTAAGACTCCTTAGTACAATGCATATTTTTGGTTCATAACTTCTGATAAGCTAGAATTATTTTCAAAAGTCTGTGTTTCCTGACGAAATATCTTCCAGGACTTACCATCATTTACCATCAAGTCGTGGTCAAGCGCGAATCTTTTTAATATACGAAAAAGTTTTATGCGTATACAAGAGTGTCGTGAAGTTTTTGTTTCTTCAGACTGATCAATATAAGAACACGTAACATCATAGATGACTGACCTCACAGAGCGTTGTTATTGCCGATGTCTTCTCCATTTGGAGACATGGCCTATACCCTACGGGCACCATATGAATACAAATTGATTGTATTGACCTCTGTATTGTTTATGTTTAAAGCACTTCCGACTTGTTTTCCTAATTTTATATCCTTGTATGATTAATATACAGATGCTATTGCACACCGGCCGAATATGGCATGATTTTCATGATCTGAATCTGAAATTCACTGATATCTTAACGACTTATGTTCAAAAATTCCATAAGTGAATTTTAAGTTTTAATTTTAATAATCATCATGATATCTAATTTTAATCAGATCGTATTTCTGTAGTCCAAATTTCTTCCTACCTCTATCTTTTATATTGTACTACACTTTTTTTTTTACTTTACTGTATGTACTATACTACTGTACTACTATACTGCTGTACTATATTTCTTAATGGTTTCTTCTCAGCAGAACCTGCCTTCCGAATCGTCAGTTGACTATTTGTAAAGAACCACTCTTTACAAATAGTCAACTGACGTATCAAAAGTGCTTGTAAACTAAGCCTACTTGAAATAAGTGAATTTTGATCTTGATTTTATTTTGAGGAAAGTCTTTTGAAAATTTCCTCCAATTCCCATTATAAAAGATTTGTACATTACAATTTAGCAGCATAATAACATTTATCAAGTATCAAGCAAAAACATAGGACCAACATAACATATATCATATAACTATCATTATTGTCGCCTTTTTTGGTTTTCTTATGTCTGAAAGCAATTGATTTAATAGTAGGTAATACAAAATGCTTACATAAGCCATCACTGCGTGACAAGATAATAGCGTCGAAGCCTCACTATATAACGCATCATGTATTGTGTTTGCAAACAATGACCACATAGAAATGTAGGTGTTTTTTATACTATGAAGTTCAAGGTTAATATAGATGATTAGAACATTCATTAGACCGTTGTTATTTACGCAAACACAGTCCATTGAAATGTCGATGTAACAAGTTTTTAAGATTATAAAGGTTACATGTTAATTAATGTTTAATATTAATTTGAACGTTGTTGAATTCTGATTTCAGTATAAACATAGCTACATGATATTTGCCAATAAATGTTCCTAAATGTTGCTTTAAAATAGTTTACTGTAATTGGTTAGCAGATTACCACAGGCTACCATCATTGCCAGATACCAGAGCTCGAGTCTCCTTTTAGAATGAGAGCGGCCAATAGTCTACCACGCTGGCCCAATGTGGATTGGCAGACTTTACACACGCAGACAATCCAGAAAATTCTCTAATATGCAGATTTCCTCACGATGTTTTTCCTTCACCGTTTGAGACATGTGATATTTATTTTCTTAAAATGCTCACAATTGAAAAGTTGGAGCCGGATTCGAACCCACACCCACCGGAATCGGAGCCAGAGGTCATATCCACTGGGCTATAGCGGTACATAGGCTACGCTGTATGCTAACTTTGGGGCTCGGTTGCTAAAAACCAAGACATAAATTAAACATAACATCTGAGAATGCTAAGACCATAAAATACAGTATGTCAAGAGATTGTGATAATTCTGGGGTCGGATTAGTATCAGGCACTCTAAAACAAGAAAGGTAAATATTTTAGACCTTCAAAGTCGATGACACGCCTTAGAGTAATTAAATTTATTAATATTAATGTTTTTCAACATAATCATAATGATTAATAAAATGAAGAAAGGATTAATTAAGTACAGTTCCAAAACAATAAATGAATATTCATGAAACCTTTTTACAAGTCATGTACATAAAGGTAACGCAAGCGAACAATGCTCTCATTAATTTATATGTATTGATAGTTTAACACAATGGTTTTTTTATCTTCATATAAAAACTATATTATAGTAGAAGAAACTAACTGACTCATCATTGTAGATCAAAACTGGCAAGCATTTAAACACGAAAATTTTCCTAAACTAAACAAACAAAGAGCCAGAGCTAAAACAAAAGCAGTATTTCTTATTCTTTTAGTGTAAATGGAAAATGATTTCCTTTTATGTTAAAAGAATATCTACGAGCAAGGACGTGAACCTTGCACACACACTAATCTCACTCAATATAAACGTTTAGGTACTTATCGAAGCATCTTAGAAAAATAATAACGAGAGCTCTATCACTGTTTATACTAAAATAACTCAACATATGCGAGTTGGACTCACCCACCAAAGGTTCCGTAAGTAGGATTATTCTACATAGTTATGGAATTTAATTGTGCAGTTTTTGCCGTGCTTTTCACGAAATTAAACTTCACACACTTACCTCTTTTTTAAGTAAAAAACAAAGAAGTAAAAAAGTCAATAGTATACATATACATTTTTAATTATAAATGTATACTTCTGACTTTGAGATTTTTCTTTGTGGTCTATAACGATGTTCCTTGTCTTAATTCATAGTTCTAGGTCTACGGAAAGAACCCTATGACTTTTGATTCCCTTGGAGTGTCGAAATATGCGTATATTGCTGAATAAACGGCCGTATTTCTTTTATAAGTTTGATTTTTTCACAACTTCACGGGATCGTATTCCTGAGTCATCATCATCATCAGTAACAACCCATATTCGGACTAGTTCTCACTGTTGAAAACGTTCTCCCCTCATAATGAGAGGAATTAGGCCTTAGTCCACCACGCTGGCCAAATGTGGATTGGCAGACTTCACACACGTAGAGAAGTCCTGAGTATACGGTTTGAATTTTAACTTGATAACGCATTCCCGAAATAAAGGGTATTGAGAGACGGGGTTCTGTATTTTCCTTTTGTGGTACGGAACCCTAAAAATGTGCACTGACTCGTTATATTCGTTAAATTACTTCATGAAAGGCTAATGTAACAGGAAGATCGAAATAGTATTATTTCAGACTTCCTGTCCGTGTATAAGTCTTTCACAATAAAGAAAGAATCGCTGCAATGAGCGTTATGAACTTGGAATTATAAGTAAATATGCAAACAACAAAGTATTTTTCTATGGAGACATTGTAATAATCGTCAATAGCAATGCCAGTATTATTGATTTACATTGTCACAAAGCTCTTAACACTTAAGGTTATTTTATAATGACTTGTTACAATAACAGAATTGAACTATTCAATACATTGATATATCAAATGATAAGGTAATTCACTGTTTGTTGTCTTTGTTACTACCAATCCTTATATCTACAACAATTACTACCCAAATACTTGATTGATTGTGCTACTACTATGCTTTATGAATCAAAGAACAAAAAGAACGTTAATCAAAACAGAACAAATCTTTAGTACACGATTAGATTTTGAGCTACCCGGGTTTAAACAGGTACTCCAAATATATATCATAATGTCAGCCTCTGACATTAAGCTAACAGCTTGATAGCCGCTAAAACTGATCGTGTGTTAGTCGCGATGTGTATGACATCATGCCGATCGCAACACACGATCAGAATCATCAGTTTGGCGGTAAGTTTGCGAATAGCTTTTCTTCTTCCACATTGTCGCGTATATTTAAATATTTGTTTACATACTTAAATATATATTAAATATACTTAAATATAAAAGAAAATAATCACTATTTGTAACCTACCTGTAAAGGTATGTTACAAGTAATGATTATTTTCTTTACGGGTGCGGTGTAGAGAAAATTGTATTCAGTACACTCTCGAACCGTGATAGCCCAGTGGATATGACCTCTGCCTCCGATTCCGGAGGGTGTGGGTTCGAATCCGGTCTGGGGCATGCACCTCCAACTTTTCATTTGCATTTTAAGAAATTAAATATCACGTGTCTCAATCGGTGAAGGAAAACATCGTGAGGAAACCTGCATACCAGAGAATTATATTAATTCTCTGCGCGTGTGAAGTCTCCCAATCCGCATTGGGCCAGCGTGGTGGACTAGTGGCCTTACCCCTCTCATTCTGAGAGGAGACTCGAGCTCAGCAGTGAGCGGAATATGGGTTGATGACGACGACGACACTCTCGAAGTTCTAATAATATTTTCTGGCCAGATAATATTTTTCTGTTAACTAGCGGACGCCCCGAGGTTTCACCCACGTAGTTCCCGTTCCCATGGGAATACCAGGATAAAATACAGCCTATGTTTATCAGGAATAATGTAATATTCTAATGGTGTAAGATTTTTTCAGATCGGTCCTGTAGTTTCAAAGCCTATTCAATTCAAACAAACAATCAATATTTTCCTCTTTGTATATTATAGATAGAATTATTAATTTAGTTAATAAATATAAATTAGTTATTGTTTGAATGAAATTATTTATTTATACTATTGCATATAAGATGATTCTTATTCAAGCAAATTTATGTTAAATTATTTTATAGCCTCATAATATTTATTTTTGTTGAGATAAACTGGGTGTCATATTTGCGGTTAGCCACGAAATGGCTTCATGAATCGATTATAATACGTCATATTTGATTGACTACTTGAGTATTACATGACACTATTTATATAAAGACATTTTAAGAAAACAAATGGGCTCTAGATGAGTATTTATCCACTACAAATGATAAAAAATAATACAAATCTACGAATGATATCTTTTGAGGCCGGAAAGAAGTCATTATTGGTCATATTATAATTAACAGCATCTTAATTAGTATTAACTCATCAAGCCAAGCGTCCCTTCTTATAAAAGGAAGAGGATATGGATCCACCACCCTGATCCAATGCGGTTTGATGAAAATAATATTTTAATATTTTCTTTATGTAATAATAGTTTGAAGATGCCAACTGCACCTAGAGAAAATTAATTTCGGGGTAGCTTATCTTCATCAAAATCCCTTAATTCCTTCGCCTCTAAGGAATAGTATAAACGTATAGCTCTTTCTAGTTACCTTAGACTGCATCTACTAACATCAAGCTAGAGTCAAGGACCAACACGTTATTGAAAAAAAAAATTGAAGCACCAACTACACCTGTTCTGTTATTTCTTCTAGGTATTTTATCTGTTTTGACCATATTGTGTACTAAGATGTAACATATTATATCTTAATATATAAATGCAAAAGGTCATTCACCACGAAATCTCGAAAAACGCTTGACGTACAAAGATGAAATTGGGCAGGGAGGTAGATTATAGTTACTTGACGTCTGTTAAGAACGCATTTTGGGACAGGGCTGGATTAAGCCGGATTTACATTTGTCTATATGGCAACGTTTACACTTAGGTGTGGTGATGGCTTCTGATGTGGCGCATACAAAATGTATGAAACTGATTCTGTTCTGATGCGTTACGACACGACACGTCAGACAAATATAAATCCGGCTTTAAAGAGAGAGAGAGCCGCTTTTCTAAGGCGGACGAAGTCGAGGGAGTCCGCTAGTTATTATTACATTATACATATATTATTCCATCTGCCGGTCGAGTGACTCGAAAGAAGGTCTGGAATGCCCGTATTGACTGAGATAAACACATATTTGCGTTGTGTCCGTCAAAAATGTTCTTAGAAGTAAGTATTATCTTTGTTTTCAAATCGTTGCTCATTATTGGGTATTTCCATTGATATTCTGTAATGAACACAATCATTCATACTTGTGATTTAACGACACCGCACTTATCCTTAATTCAGTCTTTTCTATTGTTTTTTCCCGTCAAACTAAATAATAACTAACAGAATTTTTACGCTGTTTATATTCCTACTTAACTAGATACACTGTATTAAGAATGAGTAAGCTAAGCTTACTCTAATTTAACTACGTTGTTGGTCCATTGGTTAGCATATGTAATTTCGGTGTGTTTTTTTATCATCATCATCATATCAGCTGATGGACGTCCACTGCAGGACATAGGCCTTTGTAGGGACCTCCAAACATCACGATACTGAGCCGCCTGCATCCAGCGAATCCCTGCGACTCGCTTGATGTCAACAGTCCACCTGGTGGGGGATCGACTAACACTGCGCTTACTAATGCGAAGTCGCCATTCCAGTACTTTGGGAACCCAACGTCCATCGGCTCTTCAAACTATGTGCCCCGCCCATTGCCACTTCAGCTTCGCAACTCGTTGAGCTATGTCGATCATCGTCGTTTTTTTATAAAGTGTATTAAATCCCCAGGGAATTCATAAAAGTATACTATTTGAAACATTCGCTATTTAAAAGTGACGTCTGTTCTAAACGTGACGTACACGTTTAGGCAACCAATTGAAAGGTGTATTTTGACATTTATGACGTCAAGGTACGCAAAGCGCGCTAAAATGGTTTTCTTTGCAAATAGGTACATACCTACCTAAAGTACGAGTGAGTTAAATAATTTAAGTATTTAATTTGCAACAAATAACATTGCTTCCTCTCATTTAACTTTTTTCATAATTTTGCAATGTCCGATGTTAAAATTATAAAAAGCTCTGGTTTGCATTGTATTTTTGAATAAATATTATTATTTCTCTTATCCTCTACGAGTAAAGACGTACCCAAGTTCACGAGTAAGTATAGAATATGTCATGATGCAAGTATTAAGAGCAAGGTTAACAAGAACGTTATAATAAGCTCACACATAAACATGAAATGTTATTTCGTAATTGTAAAGTGGAATACATAAACATGACATGGATATAAGATGCCTGGACGCAATTGTATCAGCTTTCATCTTCACTTACGAAGAATAAAAAATGCAATAATAAATTGAATTAGTAGATAGTTAGAACTTCTTATGGGTTGTCTCAGTAAAATGTGCGAATCGGTGGTAGAGTCGCTACAAATAGATAAACTTGACGTTTAATAGTGCTTGTAAAACCTACTTGACAAAAATTAATTAAATTTGAATTTTACATTTGATTAAACTTCACAATGTATATATAACAACACTGAGTGTTCTTTTGACAAAATTTTGACACTAGCAGGTAATTCTGTTCTTTTATGACATAGGATAGGATATATATTTATATATCCTATAATAAATTATTTATATATCCTATCCTATGTCATTTAAGATCAAAATATATATTTATATATAGGATAACTATTCCTCTTTTAATATATGATATATATTTATTTATCCTATATTAAAAGAGGTAAAAATTGTGAGGATGTAATTTTTGGATCCGAACCAATTTTGAAAATTCTTTTACCACTAAAAAACCACGTTATTTGTAAGTGTCAGAGGCTTTATTTATCCCCGTATTCCAATGCGGATGAAACTGCAGGTCGTCAGCTAGTCTTTTATGCAATTTAACTCGAGGCAATCGGAGCGGGCCGCTAATTAGTAATAACATTAAGATAACATAGACATTACGAAAGAATATCCGTCCACGAACATTGAAATTCCGCCATTAAAGCTCTCTCAGCGTATCTATGACATTTCTACATTAACACTAAAGATGTGGTTACGATGAAAACACAAATGCAAATATTGACCCACTTCTCTCATCACCGATACATTCGCCTCTAACTTTTACACCGGACACAAAACCTGTGACCTTTTCGGTGATAGCCAATAAAAATTAGGTACGTTCTCTATAGGTGTTATTTAAGCGGATTTTGCAATCAAATACGTGTGTGCACCTACATACGTATTACACAATATTATTATGCGACAATGTTAAAATAAAATACCTATTTCTTGAATATATTAATGTTCCAGCCCCTGTAGCCAAGTGGCATGTCGATTCTCTTTCTATGATCGCAAACGCTTCGAAAACTAGAAAAATGTTTTTTTTTTTATTTTGTTTTTTTATTCTTTACAAGTTAGCCCATGACCACAATCTCACCTGATGGTAAGTGATGATGCAGTCTAAGATGGAAACGGGCTAACTTGTTAGGAGGCGGATGAAAATCCACACCCCTTTCTGTTTCTACACGGCATCGTACCGGAACGCTAAATCGCTTGGCGGTACGTCTTTGCCGGTAGGGTGGTAACTAGCCACGGCCGAAGCCTCCCACCAGCCAGACCTGGACAAATTAAGAAAATTTCAATCTGCCCAGCCGGGGATCGAACCCAGGACTTCCGTTTTGTAACTAGAAAAATGTATGGGAATGCAGATCTTGATCATATGACCTGTCGATAGCAAATGTCATTCCCATACGTTTTTCTAGTTTTCGAAGCGTTAGCGATCGTAGAAAGAGAATCGACGTGCCACTTGGTTAGGGGGCAGGTCTTGCTACTAGTATCACTTCGTTGTAATAATAGCAGAATATCAGAAAAATAGATGTTTTTAAAATAAATTATATTTTTTATTGAATTATAACCATCACAATCATCGTTAACAACTCATATTCGGTTTACTGCTGAGCACGAGTCTCCACTCAGAATAAGAGAGGTTCCTAGTTAGGCTAAGAGTCCACCACGCTGGCCCAATGCGGAATTATCAAATTAAAATATCACGTGTCTCTCTAACGGCGATGGAAAAACATTGTGAGGAAAGTTTTCTTCAGTAAGTAATCGTGTTCGGTACTTCGCCATATTTAACAAGCTTTGTAGGTACATCTGAGAATTTTCTTAATTCTCTTCGTAGTCTACGTATGTGAAGTCTGAAGCCAGCCTATAGTGGATTCTTAGCCTAAACTCTCTCATTCTGAAAGGAGACTCGTGCTCGAAGCCGAATATGGCTTCTTAATGATGATGAATGATCTCCTCCGTCCAATCATTAGGAGCCCCCGCTCACTTACAACTTTTAGTTGGCCGACTTAGTCGGCCGATTATAGAACAGGTATATCGATGTATGACAGCCCGCCAACTAAATCACGCACCATTAAAAAGTCGTCCAACTATCGGCCAACAAAAAAATGTCAATGAGCGGCCACCCTAATAAAAAGCATTTTGAGGTTCCTCATTAATCGACTAAAGTATTCTTATCTTATTTGTCAGCAATAGATCAGATGAACCGGTCTACAGCCTCATTGGCTGACAGATGCCGTGTCACCAGTTGTCACGCTCCGCTGGCTCGGCCTTCATCCGCGGTCATGACGGAATTGACCATTACATAATGAATAAACAGAATCACGCGTTATTATTGAATCTAGAAACTATAGAACTTTATCAACCTGCATAAGTGCCGACACATTCTCATGAAACACTTGCGAAGGCCCGCGTCTCCATTTGCGTTAAATTCTGTTTTTTACAAATCCCGCAGAACTGCGAAGTTTTACTAGTAACGAAATAAACGAGCAAAGTTACTTAAGATGACAAAACCATTTTCTTACAAGTAGATACTGGTCATACCTAGTAATCTTTTCCCATAACTATCCACCTTAAGTAGGTATTCATTTATTTATACCTACCCAAAGTTAAACTGACCGTAACATGCAAGATGATGGGCAGGTCACGCTTGAGGGGCTTACAATTCCTTACACCATGAAAATAAATGATTTGCCAGTAATAAACTTTTATTAATAGTTGTAGGGTAATTATGTAACTCAGTGTAGGTACCATTCAACTAATAAGTCAATAGGTACATCGTTTTTCATCGTATTTTCGTAATTGTTATAATCTAACACAGTTATTTCAACGAAATTATTTTGACTACGTCATTTTACATCAAATGGCAGCGATGTTTTTGTTTTAACGATTATCTAACATGGTTATTTCAACGAAAATACGTAAATAACAGTTTTTCGTTGAAATAATCTTACTAATTGCTACTGCCACTTAAATAATACTGTCACTTTACGTAAAATGAAGATACTTATGTCGTTTAGTTGAAAATACGATGTTAGATTATTGCTTATACGAAAATATGATGAAAAACTATGTAGTGACTGATTACTAGAATGGTACACCGAGTTACATAATAACCCTGCAGATGTGGATCCACATGGCGATTGTAATCTGGTTAAAGCTGAAAAGGAAATGATTTTTTTTTTTTCAAGTAGAAAGTCTTTTGAAACACTAAGTTAGACAATTTGTAAAGACTACCACCAAATAGGAAGGCAGTTTCTATGGAGTTTCTCTTTTAAAATCATCATTCTGACATTGTTTAATGTTATTGCATGAAAAAATTAATTAGATTTTTTGTGTAAAGTGGAAAGAAATACCTTAAGGCATAAATAAGACCCGTATTTTGAATTCCTTATTATATTATGATTATGTATTTAAAAACCCAGCAACGGAAAGGATGGTGTTTTTTTTATAAAAATAGACAGCGTCTGATTGTTATATTTTGTGCATAGGCCTTACGGTTTTGCCCTTGTAGACCGCGTTCCCGTGAAAATACGGGGATAAAATATATAGCCTATGATACTCATAAATAACGTGGCTTTTGACATTGTAGGTTACTATTATAAATAAAGATTATGATACTTAGAGAGGTAAAATTAAACCTTACAGTTACAATTTAAAATACGTAAACCAGTTTTCCATACACACTTACACCATTAAAAAATAAATATTTTCTTTGTTACAGCAATGTCGGCCGATGGGTCGACGACAGATATTCACGGTTTACTCAACGATACTGGTAAGCAATAAGTATTTATTTAAAACTGTAATTAAATAATCTTTTCTAGTTTTATTGCTAAAAACTATGCTAAAAATAAAATAAGTACTAAAATAAGCGCCATCTAGTATTAAATACTAACAATAATACAACAATATAAAGCGCCATCTATTTGACACCTGATGAACTACGTTATCAACGCCATCTGTGCAAAACACAGTAAACTACGTTATAAAGGATTCAGCGCCACAATAACTCACCTTTTCCTCGTTCGTCGTCGTTTATGGAATGAATACTAGGTGTCGCTATTTTATATAGTTATATCTTAAATACTAGTTCATAGATGGCGCTAATAGGTATTTTTCCAAAAGTATAACATTAACAGCTTTTTTCTCTTTGATCATTCATGGATGTAAAAAGTTTGAAAGTATTTATTTATGATTTTAATCCAATACAAGGGTTCAACTTTCGAGGTATCTGGCTGCCTTAACACTGCCGTCGATTGATCCAAGCTTATTCCGTTACAATTTTGAATATAGGTATAATGGTGTACCTACGTAAGTCCTTACGTTTATAGGTATAATTATCACGTAACCTGAGCTGAGTACGTATTCAGGTGTGCAATCGTACATAAATCAGATGCTGTTAATTAATGACGTCCTAAATTTGCAATTCGATTTCTATGGTGGTTCGTCATCATAACGGATAATATTGAGTAAGATCCCAGAGCGATGTAGAAAGATTTTTTGTTATTTTTATTTTTTACTTTTATTATTTTTTCCCTTGGCTACAATTTCACCTGATGGTAAGTGATGATGCAATCTAAGATGAAAGCGGCCTAACCTGTTAAGGAGGATGAAAATGCACGCTAGATCGCTTGACGGTACATCTTTGCCGGTAGGGTGGTAACTAGCCACGGCCGAAGCCTCCCATCAGCCAGAACGCAGCCCAGCCGGGGATTAAACCCAGGACCTCCGTCTTGTAAGTCCATAGCGCATACCACTGCGCCTCGGAGGCCGTCTTATTAAAAGAAAATACTGCAAAATAAACAAAACGATAAGGTTGTCGCCCTATGCCTACCTACCCACGCAAGGCTTTTTAATTAAAATTTATTTCGATATTTTTTTGCAATCTAGACTGTAAAAATGTGCATTAAAACGTGTCAGGTGTAAACAAGTAAATACCTAACTATAATACCTGCAATTTACTCTCATGGCGTTTCCTTAACAATTATACGTCTATCCTTATAAAAATTATTATATAAACACTCAAATAGTAGGTTCTCGTAGTTGTAAAATGATTTTATTTTGGTTAAGTGTAAACTGTAAACAGATTTTAATATTACGGAAATACCTAAGCATGCCGTGTCTACTCAAAGAGTGTACAGAGTGTGTGCTTGTGTTTGTATTTTCTGGACCAAATAAATAAATAAATAAAACAATATAAATGTAGATTGATAATAATGGGTACCTAATACCTATTAAAAAAACAGAAAACATATGTACAAGTAGGTACTTGGTATAGGTACTTGTACATATTATGTTTTCTGTGGTATAGGTACTTGTACATAATATGTTTTCTGTGGTATAGGTACTTGTACATATTATGTTTTCTGTGGTGTAGGACCTACTCATCTACGAGTACGTGTATTTGTTTTGTTTCCTAAAGCTGGCAACTTTTTACTATTAGATAGTACAGCTACCTGGCAACAAGTTTTCTCGTCAGGGGTTGCCTGGTAGAGATTACTTTTAGTAATAAGGCCGCCTATGCATGCTAAGTTTAATTTATCTTTTTAATTTATAATTGTATTTTTGTGTGCAATAAAGTATTTCTTCTTCTACTTTTTACTATTAGATAGTACAGCTACCTATCTGGTAGAATGGTTGGCAATCTTATCTTAGCATTTGCATCTTTTAGTTTATGTCCAGCGGACGGGGATCGAACCATGACCTCTCGGTGATGGACGAACGAAATGATGATTTAACTATAAGTTCTCTAAGGCTCTAAATACAAAGCCACCATAATTGGTTTATCGTACGTACCGTACCGTACTTACCAGAGACGTGCACAGAGTTTTTAACTAAAGTATGCACTATGATGCACAGAGCCATTATAGCCCAGTTGATATGAGCTCTGCCTCCGTTTCCGGAGGGTGTGGGTTCGAATCCGGTCTGGGACATGCACCACCAACTTTCAGTTATGTGCATTTTAACAAATTAAATATCACGTGTCTCAAATGGTGAAGGAAAAACATCATGAGGAAACCTGCATACCAGAGAATTTTCTTAATTCTCTGCGTGCGTGAGTCTGCCAATCCGCATTGGGCCAGCGTGGTGGACATTTAACGGGCGGGGATCGAACCACGACCCCTCGATAATGAGTTCGACCCCTTTACCGTTGAGATATTGAGGCTTCATTGATTAACCCTTTTTTATTCTCTCACCTGATGGTAAGTGATCATGCAATCTAAGACGGAAGCGGGCATACTTGTGAGGAGGAGGATCCTTTTTTTCAACACGACATCGTACCGGAACGATACATCGCTTGGCGGCTTTGCCGGTAGGGTAGGCTAGCCATGGCCGAAGCCTCCCTCCAGCCAGGGATTGAACGAAGGACCTACGTCTTTTAATCCACCGCGCATACCACTGCGCCACGGAAGCCTTCCTAAAACAGAAATTACTATAGGTACAATGTAAACCCATTACTTGAGACGTTTTTATATGACATCATTCGGTTTTTACGTCAGATTTTTGGTACTGGCGTAGGTAATACCTGCACTTCCAGTTTTTTTTATTACTACCACCCATTAGCATATTACGAGTCAGTTATATATTAAAGAGTCTAATCTTTAATATTATGACTTACCTACTAAAAACATTTACATAGGTTTTACCGTAAGTGTGTCATCATTATCAACCCATATTCGGCTCACAGCCGAGCTCGAGTCTCCTCTCAGAATGAGAGGGATTAGGCAGACTTCACACACGCAGAGAATCAAGAAAATTCTCTTGTATGCAGGTTTCCTCTCAATGTTTTCCTTCACCGTTTGATACACGTGATATTTAATTTCTGAAAATGCACACAACTGAAAAGTTAGAGGTGAATGCCCCGGAACGGATTCGAACCCACACCTTCCGGAATCAGAGGCAGAGGTCATATCTATCACGTATCTATGTGTAACCGTAAGGGTGAAGTATTGTGCAATTCCTGTTTCTCTTGTACCTAATGTTTGTTTAGGTTTTTTACCTTTTTTTATAGAATCACACAAATACAGCGGCACCATGGCATTTTCAGGGATGAAAAGTAGCCTAGAAATTGCTCAGTTTGCAATTTGAATCCTGTATCTTTCGTCGAAAGTCGATTCAGCCGTTACAGATAATAGGCTGGTCAAACAAAAAAAAAATAAAAAAGTTAGTTTGTGTGGTGTAAATAAGTATTTGAGAAAACATATTATATACTTATTTTAAAATAACGATTAAATTTTATTTACCTGTTACGCTTAGGCATTCGCAAGAAAAACCCAAATTCCTGGAATTCTAAGATTGAATCCCTTTTTTATAGTGTCGGTAACGGGTTGAAAGTACCTTACCACAGGAGTTTTACAATTTATATTGCAACAGTGATCGCTTACATGAAAATTGATCTTTTTCCCTTATAAGGTTTCGAATTCTTCGCCCGACCACAATATTACGATCCTACCACATAATTTTATACCCCTTATTTGTTTACTGTAGGGTTGATACGTGTAACTAAGGATTGAAAAAAGAAAAAATGGAATGTAAAATAATTAAGTACCTACCAGCGGATGTATGGATGTATCCATGTGTGGATGTATGAGGAACCAGAGTTTGTATCAAGCGCTATGAATTTCCTTTCTTTGGGACGGCTTACTGTCGTCAAAACTATATTCTTCGCCACTGGTTCCTACGATCACTTTTGTTGCTTTTAGGTACGTTCCTTTTTCTACTAATCCATTAATTACGGGACATCCTGTATTTTAAATTAATTATCAAAATTGTAAACCAACACTGAAATCTGAATACCATATCAAACCTATGTCACAAGGGTGAGATGATATTCAGATTTTGATAAAATTTAAAAATTACTATTTGGCATGTTTGAAGATTGTTTTGATAAATTATTTTCTAAAAGACCGTTAATATTTTGCGTATAATTTTTTCATTGTCTTTCAATTTTAGAATCACCTATTTTTTTCTTAATGTATCTTCTATACATATATGTATGCAATTGTTATAGAATGAAAAAAAACATTGAAAACAAACCATGGAATTATTTTACCAATTGATCCTAATATTTTATAATTGGTTATAATTCTATTTAATACCTCATTTCTGAGAAAATGGAGGCTTTGACACGCGATAACGTGTAGGTACCTATTAAGGTACCAAATAGTGTCAAATTAGAGGTCACTTCATTCAAAAATCCACTGCTGCGTTCGACAGTGCGGCGCCACTTGTACATGCGAATTTTCAAAATACAAATCTCTGAGAATTTGCAAACACGCCCCGAATTCAAACTTCGAATGATGTAAATGTCCTTCGTGAATATATTTGCAGTTTTTGTATTACGACTTCAAAAATTATTAATAAATTCCTACCGGGATATTCCGTCAGGATTTACGACGTAAAGATATTGCTATAAAACCGCAATATACTCGTAAAATCCAATTAATATTTATCCCATAGAAATACCTCCCAGGAAAGCATCAACAATATTTACTGTATACAGGAAAATCCATTCGTTTGTCTTAGAAACCGCAAAGGTTAAGAGTATTATATAAATTAGGTAAATTTTATACACAACAATTACGTTTTATTATCTTAATACACTTTTTAAGGTTCCGTAGCTTTTTAAGAATGAATCAGGTAGCGAAATATGGATTCATTTATCATAATAAGTATCACACTACTATTATAAAGGCGAAAGTTTGTGTGTAAATGTGTATGTTTGTCTCTTTTACGCTGCGGCTACTGAAGCAATTTGGCTGAAATTGCTTCAGAAATGGAAATAGATTTCAATCTGGATTAACACATAGGTTACTTTTTATGGAAAAATCTATAGTTCCAGCGGGATTTGTGAAAAACTGAAATCCACGCGGACGAAGTCGCGGCGTCCGCTAGTAATTAATTATAAATTGTTTTTTGCACTCCTACGCATTCAAAACTATAAGTATTTATTATTAGTCAGATTTGCATTTATTTTTATTCCATACAATTCCCTTGACTATAATCTCACCTGATGGTAAGATGCCATCTAAGATGAAATCGAGCTAATTTGTTAGGAGGAGGATCAAAATCCACACCTCTTCAGTTTCTACCGTGCCGGAACGCTAAATCGCTTGGCATTACGTCTATGCCGGTAGGGTGGTAACTAGCCACGGTCGAAGCCTCCCACCAGCCAGAACTGGACCAATTAAGAAAACCTCAATCGGCCCAGCCGGGGATCGAACCGAGGACCTCCGTCTTGTAAATCCACCGCGCATACCACTGCGCCACGGAGGCTGTCAAAACATGCATGCAATAGCTGAATAGAAACTTGCATTTTGCATTATTTGTCTATTCTTAATATACTTATACGTATCTATACTAATATTATAAAGAGGAAAACTTTGTTTGTATGTTTGTTTGTTTGTAATGAATAGGCTCAAAAATTACCGATTTAAAAAATTCTTTCACCATTCGAAAGCTACATTATCCACAAGTAACATAGGCTAAATTTTATTTTGGAAAAAATAGGGTTCCCTAAGATATTTGCGGTTTTCGGACACAAGGTGTAAAATATCCACCAGAAAAGTTACTTATTTTGCGTACGCTGCGTCGCGGGCGTCCGCTAGTGTCAGATATAGGTAGTGCACAAGTGTTCTTAATGTAACAACCATGGTGTATTGAACCTGTTTCGCCACATACACGTGTAGACAATGTTTTAGAAACAATACTCAATATCCCATTACTATTGTTGTGCGGTGGTGTAAGCGCTGTTCCGTCTATTAAATTATCCAGTTTGTTGTGAAACGCGATTGGCAATGGCAAAACTTGCCATGGAGAATAGAATTATATAACCTGAGTTTACCTATACCTTATCTACTCTAAATACATTTTACATCTATACTAATATTATAAAGCTGAAGAGTTTGTTTGTTTGATTAAACGCGCTAATCTCTGGAATTACTGGTCAGATTTGAAAAATTCTTTCAGTGTTAGATAGCCCATTTATCGAGGAAGACTATAGGCTATATATTATCCCTGTATTCCTACAGGAACGGGAACCACGCGGGTGAAACCGCGCGGCGTCAGCTAGTCTTGATATATAAATGCGAAAGGTCATTCATTACGAAATCTCGAAAACCGTTTGACGTTCAAATATGAAATTTAGCAGGGTTAAGAAAACAGAAAAGATTTTACGAGAGGGCCGGATTAAGGAAGCCTAATGCACGCCATTGACGATCAATTATTCTCACGTTTCTGCAGCACCCACGACTATAACTGATCGTGTAGTGGTCGCTGCATGCATGACGGCTCGACTTATGAAACGTCTTCGCTGCCGTTTGCGCTGCAGAAACGTGAGAATAATAAGTATCTTCCTATACTGCCTGTAACACAGATAATATGTTGGTACCTTTAGTCAAGTGGCATGTAGATTATCTTTATACGATCGCAAACGCTTCGAAAACTATAACTACTAGTTTGCGATCGAAGAGAATCGACGTGCCACTTGGCTACAGGGTATGATATTCTTATTATTCCATATATATTTTTTTATTTTACTGGATTTTGACGGCCTCCGTGGCGCAGTGGTATGCGCGGTGGATTTACAAGACGGAGGTCCTGGGTTCGATCCCCGGCTGGGCATATTGAGATTTTCTTAATTTGTCCAGGTCTGGCTGATGGGTGGCTTCGGCCGTGGCTAGTACCGCAAAGACGTACCGCCAAGCGATTTAGCGTTCCGGTACGATGCCATGTAGAAACCGAAAGGGGTGTGGATTTTCATCCTCCTCCTAACAAGTTAGCCCGCTTCCATCTTAGACTGCATCTTCACTTACCATCAGGTGAGATTGTAGTCAAGGGCTAACTTGTAAAGAATAAAAAAAAAAAAAAAAATCAAGATTGATTACAAGTGATTATTATGTGCAACTAGTACGAAATACGATGACAAGCAGGAGTAGAAGACATTTTACGTGATGTAAACCTAAGGATATAAAAATCGTTAAATTGTACACTTATTATAATATGGTTGTAATTAAAATAATGATGCTACAAGTATTTTCCTTCTTTGTATATAATTAGTAGTATTATAATCCCTATCTTTTCCGCTGTTAAGAGTAGAAACAAAATGATTGAAGCGGTAATTCCCTGTGTTGGGTAATATATCATTTAAGATATCTACCTGCCAGTTACTTATCTGGTTTTATTTTGGTTAAACACATAGGTAACAACTCTACACCTACCTACTGTATAACCTAGGTAAGGTATTTTTTTTATTTATAAAATTCTAGCGCACGCCCGCGACTTCGTCCGCGTGGAATTCGTGGAACCATGGATTTTTTTCCGAAATGACAAGTAGTCTATGTGTAAATCTAGAGTAAAATCTATTTCCATTCCAAATTTCAGCCAAATCGCTTCAGTAGTAGCGGCGTTATTGTAACAAGCATCCAAACAAACATCCATACAACTTTCGCGTTTATAATATTAGTAGGATTAAAGGTTACTTAAGCTCATTACGATTATTAATATGTAAGTACCTATAAGTATTTAAACCTACTTATTAAATATTTATCAATCTAGGTTTTTATAGCTTGGCAACTTCGTTCATAACACTCCCGATGTTGCGCGTAGCGATGAATGCAAAACCAATCATCACGGGGCAATTCTAATTCTAATCCATAATCATCATAGATCGATTCTCCCCTAGATTCCCCAGATAAAATTGTAAAGTATAATTTTAAATTCTGATTTCTGAGTTTTTTGTCTTTATCTTCAGACCCGGTAGCAAAATCGCTACAAATAGACAATTAACATTTATATTTAACAAGTTAAATATAATGCGTGTTTATAATTAGACACGTTTTATAATTATAAACAATCTGCAGGGGGCGTGATAATGCCAATGTCACACTAATTAGACCCTTGACTCCCAAAAGATAAGCAACGGAAACGTCCCGCCACGACGCGTCGCGTATAAAATGAAACTCATCGTGAGATTGCATCGTTGTTTACTGAAAGTTTTTAAATGTTGATATGAGTATGAACTTGTTTACTGAAAGATTTATATGAGTAATGAAACCTTGTGCCGTAAGCTGAAATAATAAGTAATTTTTATTGCAATACTAACAGTAATAGAAACATATTTGAACTTTGAAATGTTTTAGAACTCTCTCGCGCGTAGTGAATACCTACCTTGTTTTGTAACCAAGAGGTTCTGATTAAGGCCAATCGGTTTTATAACTTAGGGTAAAGATAGTGTAATAACTTAGGGTTCCGGTGATATGCCGCATAGGTAGATTGTGGGTGTATCTAATTAGTGGTATGGTAAGGCTAAATGTATTAGCGAAGTGGCAAAAAGGCAGGACACCGCAACAGAAAGCTCGGTGTTGCTCAAACTCTACACAAGGTGGACTGACGACGTCAATCAACTATAACAAATAATAAGAGTAAAATAAGTAGAGGTTGTAGGGAGTCGCTGGATGCTGGCGTCTCGAGACTGTGGTGTTTCAATGTTCATACAAGAGGTCTATGTCCAGCAGTGGACGTCTATCGGCTGATATTGATAAAGATGATGATGATGACAGTGATGATGTATAGCAACAATATTAGGATAAGGACGCCCGCCACTTCGTCCGCGTGGAATTCAGTTTTTCACAAATCCCGCGGGAATCATGGATTTTTCCGGGATCAAAAGTAGCCTATGTGTTAATCCAGAATAAAATCTATTTCCATTCCAAATTTTAGCCAAATCGCTTCCGTAGCCGCAGCGTAAAAGAGGAATATACCTACATACTTACACACAAACTTTCGCCTTTATAATGTTAGTGTGATTTATCTACAAGTGATTCTTCGAATTTGTTGTTACATGCAGGTAGGAAACAACATTTAGGAGTTCCACTTACTAGCAGTTTCGTTATTGACGTCAATATTTATGGCTATCCAAAATAAACAGTAACACGGAAAACCAATAAATATCTGTATATGGAACTGGAACGCATATTTTCGCTATTTATACCTACCTAATAGTGAAACTAGTTTTTTAGGGTTCTGTAAATGAAATAAACAAAGGATGGTTATCTTTTGCATTTAAAGTCAAACAATAAGTCTGTCAGTTGATAACTTATAAATATCGACTGTTTTTTTTTTGTTTTATGCTTTGCAAGTTAGCCCTTGACTACAATCTCACCTGATGGTAAGTGATGATGTAATCTAAGATGGTAGCGGGCTAACTTGTTAGGAGGAGGATGAAAATCCACACTCCTTTCGGTTTCTACAGGACATCGTACCGGAACGCTAAATCGCTTGGCGGTACGTCTTTGTCGGTAGGGTGGTAACTCCCACCAGCTAGACCTGGACCAATTAAGAAAACCTAAATCGGCCCAGTCGGGGATCGAACCCAGGACCTCCGTTATTAAATCCACCGCGCATACCACTGCGCCACGGAGGCCGCCAAAATCCACTGTATTAAAAAGCACAAACTAAGCCGACCAAAATTCGACTTAAGCGGCCAACCTTATCTTCTCAGAATACAGAGAAGTCAAGAAGTCACGTTCAGCCGTCATTATAAAACACGCATGGTGTACAAATTGTACCTGTATAGCACGTCACACAAAACGACATAATAGGTACACAGAGTGACAATTCGCTTATTTGTGAAATTACACCAAAAAGGAGTAATTTCAATGGCTTCATTCCTATGCGCGATCACAGTTTCTGGAGTTTTCTGTATTCTGAATCTTGATGATTGATGATTATTACTTAACACATTAAAAATAGTGCATGGGTGTATATACAAATACAAGTGCACTCTCTCGTCAGTACTTTGACGATACATTCTGACAGTCAAATATTTGCTGACAGATGATGCAATGAAACGATCGGCAAGTGACAGGCATGCCCCCACGCAGCATTGATGTGGTTGTAGGTTTTAAAATTACAGGCATATGAGGCATAACACTTAATTATATAAAATATATAAGAACAAACAAACTCTCCCAAATACCAAACACAGCTTACTTTCCGATTCCAGGCATTTCCAATAAGTTGTAATTAGTTTTACTGACCTTACCGGTGATTTGATGGGTCATCATGGGATAAGTTAAGAAAGGCTATGCATTTCCTCGATGACACCTGGTTTAAGGCGCTAGTTGAAAATCAGCGCTTTTTCGGTTCTTTCTCGGTCAAGCAGCACTTTGCTGAGTTGAAACGTTTATTCAAGGTTGTGCCAAACATCAAAAAGTGGTATATGATGCTTCCAATGGGGTTTGATCTTGATATGCCCAAGTGGTTGAGACGTCAGACACTATTAGTGAAGGAATAAAGATGTGTGGCACAACTTTAAAATACTTAATACTCAATAGCTTAACGATAAGAGCGGTCGGATTCATTACCGAGGGGTGGTGGTTCGATCCCCGCCCCGTTGGTCTGTTGCCGTACCCACTCTTAGTACAGTATTTTTCGACTAATTTGAGGAGAATGAGAATATTGGTCATATTTAAGATATGGCAAATATTCTTTAAAAAAGTTGTCTTTTCTCTCTTTCTTTCTTTCATAGGTATACCAATAAGACGGTTAGTAACATACTGTACACAAATTAGCTTCATAATTGGATTAAAATGCCTTATCATTGCACTTATCGAAACGTAACAGGTTTTTAATTTAAAGTATACAAAATTAAAACTTGTTATTTATCATGCTATTGCAAATATAACGTTCTAGATAACAAGAAAAATAATGTGGGGTGACGTTTTGTACGTATAATTATTATCTTTGTTTTGGAAACAAAGTTTGCGTGCGTCAATTGTGGCCTTTCTCGTTACCAACAATATCTGCTGATGAAATATGTTTGTCTCCCAGCTGCCGTTGAGGTTTACCGCTGAAACGGTTATTCGCCACCAAATTACCAAAACACGTGCTTTATCTACGGTTAGGTGAGGCACCTACGAGTAAATTTACGATAGCTAGAATTGTGGGCAGAGATGAATAGGTTATTGTGCTCTGCTTTATTTACAGTCCTTGAACGAAGAATAATAGAAAGAGACGTGATAGTCCAGTGGATATGACCTCTGCATTCTATTCGGAGGGAGGTTCAATCCGGTCAGGGGCATTCCTCCTCCAACTTTTCAGTTGTGTGCATTTTTAGAAATTAAATATCACGTGTCTCAAACGATGGAGGAAAACATTAGAATTTTCTCAATTCTCTAGGCGTGTGAAATCTACCAATCCGCATTGGGCCAGCGTGGCGGAATAAAGCCTAACCCTTCTGAGAGGATCCTGAGAGTTGACTCGTGCTCAACGGTGAGCTGAATATGGGTTGATAATGATGAAGATGAATAAAATATACAATGGATGCTTTAAGTCCTTCTGTACCAAGCCTTTGCTGATTAACACCACGCGTTCAAAAGACAGATGTGTTCTTACTATAAAAATCCCAGCATGACTAACGTTTTCATGCTGCTATGCTGGAATGACGACTCCGCACCGAAAAACGTAGTGTTGGTCAACCCCCCACTAGATGGACGAAGGACATCAAGCGGCTTGCATAAAGACACTGGATGCTGGCGGCTCAAGATTGTTGTGTTTCGAAGTCCATACGATAAACCCATGTCCATCGGCCGTTAATGATAAAGTCAATGACCAGACGAATGTCTACTTAAAAACTGTGTCAACGCAAGACACAATCGTTTCTTAAAAATAATAATGGTCTTAATCTCGTACTTTTTTTGATTAATGGAAATCAGATAACAACCGACAAATACTTTGATATAATGCTTAATACAAAGACTGCCCTTCGCGGCTACAAACACAGGCATAATAAAGGAAGGTCTAACAACAATGTCGTGTAAAAATTCCATGATAATCTTCGTTTCCTACCTGACGTTGGTAGTTCCGTAAACGTTAATTACACTTACGCATAACTTCCGGCTGAAGACATTTTTTACTACACTTGTCCGGAAAGTAACTTCTTCCTTTTCCCAAAACGTGTCTTTTGCACGTCTTTGGTGTCACAATTAAGTGCGAGCGGAAAAAAAATGTTGCCTTAGTTGCTCTTTTAAAATTTTTGTTCAGTGCAAAACAGGCAGGCAGGAAAACAAAAGCGACTTCGAAAAATTAAACTTGTTCATGGTATTGGTGCTTTGTAGTTTTAGTTCAATTTCATCATTCGTTCATCATGATTTTGTAGTTAGTATTGTCGTGTACCTGTTTGTTCACTTTACCAAGTATTGACCTGATAAACTTGCAAAACAAATATATATTTGATCAATGAATAATTAATCATACCATTGTTTGCAAAAGAACATTGTACTAGTTTGGCAACGCTATCTAAATCTGACAAAACAATCTTTTTTTCTCTGACAGAAATTGTTATATTGTCGAATTTGGGTTGTTCACTAGGTCATCGTTTTTTTGATGATGATAATAGCAAAATTGGTAATTCATTGCTCATAAGACTCTTATAGAGTAAACTTGAGTCTTTTCATTATTTATTTAATGTTGATTTATTTATTAATTACACGTTATACTTTTATAATGCATGATGTTTTCCATATCAACATTTCCATTATGTTTAATGCTATATGTTTTAAGTGTGCACGCATTCACTGGCATTGTTTTCACGCATTTTTTTTATTTCAGAATCGGATCTCACCGGCCTTTCACATGTTGGTAAGTGGAATCACTTCACATTCATGATTCAGTAGAAACCAAGGTGGTTGGTGCATAAATTGCAACTGAGACTTATAATGAAGAGGACGTTGTTGGAACTCTAAATTACCTCTGTATAAGTTCTTTTTTATTTCCGTTATAATTATCTTTTGTTATTTGACAAGTTAGTACTTGACTGTGATTTTACCTGATGTTAAGTGACGATGCAGTCTAAGAGTGAAGCGAGTGTATATAGAAGATGTACCTACAGTTGTATTCTACCCATGCTTCTAACTATGCGATATCGTACTGGAACGCTAGATCGCTTGGCGGCACGTTTTGCCCATTGGATGGTAATTAGGCACGATCAAAGCCTACCACCAGACGAAAATGATACTTCATCTGAATTAAAACATCCTTTCTTCAGCATTTAGGTACTTTTACGTTATCCGTCCGAGCTTTACTGAAAAGCTCTACATCTGTACTACTACTTTCTTGGAACTACTATTATATCTAGTAAATATATGAGGAGATCCGCAAAAGAACCAAAGTCACTGACGTAGCTCAGCGAGTTGCGAAGCTGAAAGTGGCAGTGGGCAGGGCATATAGTTCAAAGAGCCAATAGAGTTGCTGGTCCCAAGGTGCTGGAATGGCGACCCCGCACCGGAAAGCGCAGTGTTGGTCGACCCCTCACTTGGTGAACTGAGGACATCAAGCGGGGAGCCGCTGGAAGCTAACAGCTCGAGACCGTATTGTTTAGAAGTCCATGCAAGAGGCTTATGTCTAAAAGTGGACGTCCATCGGATGTTAATGATGATAATAATGATGATGGTGATGATGATGATGATGATGATGATGATATGATATCTAATCTTAATTAATGAAATTGTAAAGTCTATCAGGGCGGATGGTTAACTAGCTCTAGAGATAACCATATGAACAAACTGATAAGCAACAAAAATTAAAAACAAAAAATTGGTTCTTTACGACAACCCTTAAAATTATGAACGAACAACTTTATCTTATCTTTCTTCTTAGTTCTTAAGTTAGTGAAACTGCAATTCAGTAGCTCACTGAACTGCAGTTTCAACTTTACAATCCAACGGTTCATTTAAAATAATCGTACGTTGTAGTGTCTGTCAGTTTTAGCTCTACAGGTTCTTCTAATTTGATTGAAATTTTGATTAGCGGTTTTAACTGTATAGTTTTATCTGAATAAAACTGTACGGTTAAAACGGATGGTCTGTAGCCCGGGAAAGAAAAATTGCGCTTGCCATTACTACTTTCACAATGGCCAATCAAACCTTCACAACTAAAAGATACACAGTTAATCTTGCGGCTGGAATTTCCTGTGTTTCAGGAAGCTTAGGTAAGGTTTTAAATTTAGAATTTACGATGCATATTATTAAACCAACAGCTGATAATAGATAAAACAGTTATCTTTATGAGAATACCTGTTTATTATATTCTGTTTATATATTAGTCATACGATTAGTGAGAAATCAATGGCGCTCATCAAGATTACTTTATAGATGTATAATCTCATCGAGATTGTATTGCTATCATAGTGATAAAACTATTTTTGTTTTGTATTGTTATGCAGTCATATGTCTAATAAACCTATGATTCATAATGATGCAAAGATATTATTGTTTCGTAATATTTTATGATATAATTATTCTATTTGATAATAGTTTGTCCACTGAAAACAACTATCCAACTAAAATAATTTGCATATCTGCTAAAGCTGCAGAGTTTGTTTGTTTGAATGAATGCGCTAATCTCAGGAACTACAGTTCCGATTTGAAAAATTCTTTCAGTATTAGATAGCCTATTTATTGAGAAAAGCTATAAGATATATATTATCTTACGGATACGGAGGAACGGGAACTACGCGGGTGAAACCGCGCGGCGTCAGCTAGTTGCGAATATGTCCAAAGTGGAATCATACGTGGGTTTGCTTCTATAACATCTTTAGTTCCTGTATTACAACGTGTGAAAAAATGGAACTTAAAACAAATTTATAAATAATGTTGAAAAATAAGTTTTTAAAATTTAATTAAATGGTAAAATGTATTTTTTCAATTATGTATAAATTCTTAAGTAATGTAATTCGATATAAAAAAGTAAATTATACACATTATGTATAAATATATTAATTTAGATTAATTTAGAGAAAGTAAACATCTTCGCATACCTAAGGGAAATTAATTATGTTAGCGTTAAGTACAAAAAAGCGTTACGTAGTTTTTTCTGCGCACCTTTCACTGGCAGATAATATTATACTTGTGTGCGAGTAATTTATTGTGCATTTATTACTTGAAAAGTAATTTTAGTCAGAACTCACACCTTTTTTTTAGTCTACTTCGAAGTAAATTTGAATCTTCGTTACAGTTACCCAATCTACTTTATATAATTTCCTAATGTGTTTCATTAGAGGCTATGCACCTTTACTACGAAGGATGTTTTGACCAATTCAACGTACAATAAATCAAATACAAACAGTTAATTCTCAACGTAAACTTGTATTACTCATCTCAGTTTAATAAAATGATATACAATCCATTGCTGCTTTTATGAACTGCGCATGAATTGATCAATACCATCAGGGTAAAGTATATTAATCTTAACATTTATCTTCGTATTGATGTTGGTGCAATGTGGATTGTAATGAATACAGTTGGTTTAAAATATAGACAGTTATTAGCGGTAAGTTGCATAATACCGTTCAGTTAGATAACCTGTCAATCAAATACTGATTGGGTTTAAGTTTTGGGAGTTTTGTAATGAGTTTTGATTTCGATTTTTTTGTGTCTTAATAGGTAGTTAACCTGGATTTGTTGTGTTGTAAAATCTAGATACCTTTGTACCGGTGTAAACTATGATTAACTTCAGTAACTCAATAGTTAGGTTCAATTAGCACAGGTTAAAAATCAGCGTAGATTGATTTTGAAGTATGCTTTTAGCTTAGTTTGTGATGTACTTAACATAATATTTCATAGGAAGATACAATACAAGGTACTGGGATAAATTGATTTAAAAAGATTATTTACTTCGTAAATGAGTCTCTACATATTTACTCGTAAATATATACTTATTAGTATTTTACTTAACACTACAGTGATTTATAAAAATGTTCATATTGAATAGGTTTAGACATTGAAATGTCAGCACCATATAAACAATAACATCTTCCGTGATTTAATTTTTAAACATGCCAATCATTTTTCACATTTGATTTGAAACTTGCCGGCTTATATTAAACTAATCAAACAACATTTAAATTTTAGAATTTAAACTATCGTGAGTGTTAGTCATGAGCTGGTTCTTGTAACGCGGCACGATTCACGTGTTTGGATATGGGCACGAACATATGTTTGGAACGAACGTCCAAAAATCAGCTCATGACTAAGGGCCCCGTATGCCGACCTTATATCACGTGAGTTTTAGCCGTGTTTCATAATCAATCAACATTTAAATTATCATTTAAATTTAATAGATAAACAAGCCTTAAACTAACTTATAGCTGTATCATTGATATTTTTAATTAACATCGATAAAAAATGTTATAAAACATTAAAGTATTTAGTAGAACGAAATCCTTGAAGTTTCGAATGCGCCTATAATTAATTTACTAAAAATAGTTAGCCTCTAAATACGCGAGACTTCTAATAAAATTGGGCAAAGTCATGAACAAAATTAGGTATATTACGTCCGTTCGTTCTACTGTTTCATGGTTATAGTACCTACTGTATGACACGCCTTATTATTACTAGCAGCGAGCGTTTCAATTAAAGCTCGTAAGGGTAATTGGTGACTGTAACCTCGGGACGACAATACTTTAAATAACGAACAGAATAACGTTATTTAAAGAGAAATTTGAGCTCAGAATAATAGAAATTGTGATTAAATTTATGATCAAAAATATCGTACGTCATTCAAAATATTTTAACTAAAAAAATATTATTATAAAACCAGAAAAGCCGACTGCTGTAAAATATGAACAGAAAAAAGAGAAAAATATAAAAAAAAAATCGACCGTAAGCTTTATCAATTGGTAATTAAAATAAATACATAAATATATAGTCCATTTGGTCAAACTAAATACTTTATGGTGCCGCATGCAGTGAAATTAGAAATTTTGACGATTTTTTCTCTACCTTCCTACGGTCATTACGGTAACTAAGTATTCTTTTTCCCCGCCTAGAATACAATGAAGTAGGTATTTAGTTTATATAACTGGAGTATATTAAATGTAGTTATTTCATATTTCATTATTATTTGATGAAGTATGAGTACAATCGAATTTTTAAACATAGTGATACTTGTTTTTCTCTTTTTAGTTTTTAATTTTTTTTTTATTTATGTATCAGAACGATTGATAAAACGTTTTTATCAAGATGTTCTAGAATACTAGATTAGGCCAATATCTAAATGATTAAAAAATTTGCGACCTACATTCTAGAATCGTGACATTTTTACAAACTTTCAGCTTTAAATGTTACTTTCGGACAAACTATTTAAAATAATGGTTCATTCAAAGATTACACAACTTATTTCACCACTGGTAGATAAAAGCAACTGTTAGTGTTAAATTATTCTTTGGTGACAGTTTCATTATTATTTACCTAATTCATAGGATTCCATTTGGCTTAGTCCCAGAATTGAACCAACCATCATTTAATTACAGGCAATACAATTTTAAACCATAGAATAAATAATATATTGTTTGGCTTATTTTATATTGTATTATCGAATATGTAATAATAATAATAATAATAATAAGGCGGCTGGGGTTCCGTGGCAGTTCGCTCGCAGGCAAGATGCAAAAAGCGGTCTTGCTGGACTCGGCTAGGATAGTCCGCCGGTTTCTTCACCTGTCGCCCTGACCCCCGGCCGTTTGGTCTCCCTGCCGGGGTGAATCCTCCGCCCGGTGCATATATGTATTTATGTAGCGTATATTTATGTTTATTTATTTTGCGTATTTAAGTAAGTTTATTTATTTTCCTTTTGGCCTTATATATATGTTTATGTTGTACCGGGCGTGAGAGTAAAATGTATCAAAATAATAATAATAATAATAATAGATAGGTAAGAAAGTAAAAGGATAATAGGTAATTTATTAAAAGCTAATAATAGTATGCAACAATAGTAAATATAGATAGTTTTGAAAATAAAGTCTAATTACATTAATAAATTGAGAATTTTAATTTGAAAGACTGTATTCAGTGAATAAACAAATATGAAAAAGAATAAAGACTAACTAACTGATAAAGAAAACTAGTAAGAAGAAGTAACGGAGTAAGAGGTATATTACTATTATTATTGTTAACTAGCAGAGCCTCGCGATAAAGTCTATGTTACTCCCTCATATTGTAGCTTTCTATTGCTGAATATTTTTTTTATTTTTGTCCAGAAGTTTTTGAGTTTATTAGTTAGATCCAAAAATACTAATCAAAAGTAAACTAATATCTATTATTTCTTGCATTAGTTTATAATAAATTAAAATGTTAAAATTGGTACTTATACTTGCGATTCTAAAATGTATATAATTATTTTGGTTACAATGTACCGGCTATGTCCACTAGACTCATAAAAAACGTATGCTAATAAGAGGTGAACCACGTACTAAGATAAAATTTTGGCATTTGGCCAAAAATCATATTTTACGATAATCCTCCTTTTGCTTTTAGTGGTATAATAAGTTAACAAAGAAAGTACCAACCTACCTACGACAGGATTTGTTTTGTGATGGAAACAAAGGAAACAGTGCCACTCCTTGGTTTTGTAAATAATAAGTTTGTTCAACCCAAAAACATGCATATTGCACACAAGCGTTAATAATAATTATAAATACAAGAATAAGCACTTACAAAACAATTAAATGTACATAATTTAATAAAGAAATAATATAGGTTCGATGAACGTCTACGAACTATTTGATAGAAGTAATGAAAGTCAAACACTTGTTTAATTATCAGATAACAATAATCAATTACATTATTAACATCAACCTAGGTTAGCAAATTAGGTTTTATGACCGAACCTTAAATGAAATAGTAGAAGAAAAAGTTTCATATTTTGAATAACGTATAAAGTGGCTCTCAGTTGAAGAAACTAATGTAGCTATGGAGATCAAAGACAGTCCAAAGATGTTGGAAAGATAACAGGAACACAAGATTGACCATCGATTAACCCTCACTAAATAGACAGTTACATCGAGTGAGTCGTAAAGACACTAGCGCAAAGAGACAGGCAATATATATTTGTAATATATAGTGATAGCACAGTGAAATTTTCAGTGTAATTATTGTAAAGTGTGGTTACTCTACAGACAAAATAATAAGGAAATGTGGAAACGGTACAAAAATATACACACAGAGACATAAATGGCAGACTTTAATATCCTTAATTTGATAGTTCCCGTTATAAATTAATGGTAGCAATTAATTCTGCGTATGGGTTATGTTGTATCAACGCGATGAAATTTCGTTATATTTTCATCTTTATGCCAATTGCTATAGATTTCAACAAATATTTTATTATTTTCCCATACCACTTGTGCTGTTACTGTTAGCAAGTTTACTGCAACCATATTTACATTTTGTGTCATAAAAAACAAATGTGATTGAGTTAGACCCAAATTAGTTAGTGGTTAAAAAAATATTTTTATTATGATAGATTTAGGTGTTATGAAAGGTAGACAATGAATTTATGATGGATTTCGCAAGTGATGGGACACGGTCTCATATTATCGTGACATTGTATAAATAATCGAGGGCCACGGCCTAGCTGTTAGAACGTGTTAATGATGATATCGTTGGCAAATCAATCTTCCTAGATACGCTATCACAGGTAAGAACTAGTTTATTATAACATAGGCTGGAAATGCGGAAATTGTTAAATATGATATGAAGTCTTTAGTTACCAAAATTCATCCACAACTATCTTCATTAGAGTATTTAATTGAAAGGTTGACAGCCGTCAAAAATATAACAGACCAATACGATGTATCCGCACAGAAGTATTTTTTTTGTAGAGCTATGACTTTGTTTGAAGCTAGTTTTTGTTTGTATGTTTTATTGGTATGTGTTAGTGGGCATCAAGCGATTTGCTGGATGCAGGCGGCTCAAGATCGTGATGTTTGGAAGTCCCTACAAAAGGCCCGGATGGGACGTCCATCGGCTGATATGATCGTGATGATGATGAGTGGGCAGTTAACGGATAACAAAAAGTTTTAAATTAACCTGAAAAAATTGTAGAAACTTACTAGTGATAAGTTAAAAAAATCAAACAAATCAAAATGCAATGAAACTATGATCTCGTTCTCGATCTCAAAGAAGTAAAGTTTGTGGTGATGTAGGGGGTAATATCTGGATCCTATGAACCGATTTTTAAAATTCTTTTACCATTAGAATGACATTTTATTTGTGAGTATCCTAAGCTCTATTTTATTCCCGTATTCTCACGTCATAATAGGTAAAAGTCAGTAAAAAGTATATTAGGTCACTATCAACAAAATATTTTTTTGTATTTCAAACTCGCACTATGTGTTCAGTTGTATTGCTAACTTTCGACAGTGTTAAAAAATATGTTCTGTTTACGAATTTTCGCCGCGAATACAAACAATTAAAAACCCACTGATTATTTGTTCAAGACAAGAAAAGAACTGACGGGTGGTGCGCAGTAGCTCGCACAGCCATACATTAAGCGGAATACGTTTACAGTATTTATTGAACTATTTATTGCGGGTAATGATGATAAGACTCAGGTTTTGGGTTTTTCATTTGAGGAGGATTTATTCCGAGATGTAGGATTTCAATAATGTTCTATATATAATGTCAGTGACGAAGGATGAAATTTAGATGAAGGTAAGCCGTCTCAAAGAAATGTAAATTCATATAGCGTGATACAAACTCTGGTTTCTCATCTAGATACAGTACAACAATGAATATGCATGGATTTAAAGATAAACAGGAATCAGCTGGCATGGACTCTTCACCGATAATATATCTAAACTTTTACACACTACAAAAAACTCACTGACTGGAATAAATGTTAGTTGATTTTGGATGATCAAAAGAATTCTAAAGACAAATACATATTTCATTATTGCAATTTGTTTGTAGATACTGCAACAAGTAGGGATATCCAATTCAGATTGTGTAAAGAAAAGTCTGCAAGTATTTCGTTTATTAAATTTTTTTCTGTTTAGCCATTTCTTCATATTAGTAATTATTATATACTCGTACTTTAAGTTAATTTCTCAAACATTAAAAATATAATCGCCTGCAGTCTTTTACACAGACTTGCAGATTTTTTTGGTAATAAATCATTGTTCACTTGTTTTCGAATAACAAATTTGGCACTGATGGATGACAGAATTATCTTGAGTTTTCTTTTAGTACAAACTATTTGAATTTGTTTTCAATGTGACGTCATTTAGATAATAACAAATTAATACGTGATTAGAAGCTTTATTAAAAAAGGGTACAAATAAACAGTTACGTAGAAAAAGGTTTTAGAATAGTTTTTTAATATTTATTGTTCGTATCTACGAGTTAATGACGTCCCAAGGTCTCATACTGTCAGCGGATCAGGAAGAAATGAATAGCTTATTTATAGTTGTCAGTGTTTCTTCGTTAGCGCCGATGCAATCTTTTGCGCAGTAGTTTAAAAATCTTCCACGTGAAAGATATTATAATTAACTTATTCGCAGTCACACAAAGAACCTAATTTCCATAAGACATATATTATCAGACAATAATCTCCAGCAGTCATAGAGAATAGCTTCATATTAGAATACCACAGAGTCAGAATAGATAGGTATAACATATTCTAAAATCTAGAAAATATACATTTAAATGTACCATACAATCTACATTAATTTGTTTACACAGTACACATGGACTTTGCACGATTACCTAGTGTAATTTTACTAATCCTAGATAATAATTTAATGTGAATTATGTCTTTATATAACTAATTCCTTTGCTAAAATTCTTGTACTCGTAACACAGCTTTAATTTGTTTTTTATTATTTTTGTTCTGAATTTAATATTTTTTATCTCTACTATATAAAAATAAGTCGGGTTTTCCTTCCTGACGCTATAACTCCAGAAAGCACGAACCGATTTTCACAGTTTTGCATTCGTTGGAAAGGTCTCGGGCTCCGTGAGGTTTGTAGCAAAGAAAATTCAGGAAAAGGTAGGGGTAGGGTAGGGTAGGGGTAGGGTAGGGGTAGGGTAGGGTAGGGGTAGGGTAGGGTAGGGGTAGATTTGGGTAGGAGTAGTTGAAAGTTTACATCGAGTTCCACGCGGACGAAGTCGCGGGCGTCCGCTAGTATTTTATAATTATGGGTTTATAAAAATACCTTCGAAAACCTCTACTTCTCGTATGAGTTGTTGTTTTGAGTTCAAAGAAGTACAATAAAAACACAACTTCGTGATATTCTCTCAACACTTTAATTCCTTTTTCAGAATGTAATGAAATAAAGACGAAATAAAAAAATGCAATGGTATCTAAAAATAATTGAAACGCAATCTAGATTTAAGTAGCTCATCGAATCTGAGTTAAGTATAGAACCTAGCATTTTCTTATCTCTCTTTTATAACCAGATCTCTTGTCTCGCTCTGTGTACCAGTAGTTATGCCGTTTAAAAAATTTTTATCCAGAGAAGGTACCTAAAGCATCTTTAGGTGTCGTTGTTGGGTGAACTGTAAGTTTTTGACGCAGTTTTTGAGACGTATTGCTTCGTGTGGTAACCACCTTAAATTGTATTCATAATAAATCGGAATGTCTTTTAAGTAAAGGTGTATCTAAGTGGGAGTAATCCGAGAAACAACTTTTGTTAGTAAAGAGGAACTAATTGTGTTATTGACGCATTTACCGTGTCAATGTATGGTAAATGGATGCTGGACGGGCGACTAATTAGTGGAACAATTGAAAATTATTAGCATTCAGACTGTCACTTTAGTGTTTGTGGGAAAGAGCCATAATTCTACTGAGCCGTGTCTAATCTCTACATAACACATGCAGATGTACGTGATATATTTAATTACTCGCATTAGTATCAGTTTTACGTTAATGTATTAGGTAACAGTTATTGTAAAATAAAGAAGACATCAAATCCCGATGGCTTAAAAAGTAAATAAAATTAAAAGTTAACGCAAAAGACGCAAAGATATTAACTAAACGGCACTTTTACAATTGAGACAACATAATTATTTATAAATAATTACATATAATTTGATTAAGCTGGTAATGCGTGGCAAAAAAGAGATATACAATTATACATGCATCAAAAGCTTACATATACCGTCTTATCTCGTATGTGTATGTATGAATGAGAGTATTCTCAATTTGCCTAAAACCTACTTTTACAATTGATTTTGCAACACAACACATTTTGCAACAACAAATATATATTTTATTAATCCTAATCCTAATGTAGTATGCGATTATCTGTTGTTGAGTTATTAAAAACAAATCAATTAAGTATTTAGAAACGTCCAGTGCTAGACTTAATCCATACTTTCTTTTAATTGATGGTAGTGTTAAAATATACGTATTTGTTTTCGAATGAGTTATCAAAGCCCTTATCTGTGTTTTTCAGTTCCTTCATAATGACATTCATTCCCGTTCCGTGGATAAGTAGGGTTAAAAAATAGCCTATGTGGTATTCCCTTTGGGTGACAAATTACATCCAGATCTTTCCCGCCTAGCTGGATTTATAAATGGTGTAACTAAACCGAATTTTCTTTAATGTATAAATGATTTTGAAGATGGTTACTATATAATGTATAGTTTTGCAATAAAAATGTCCACTATAAAAAACCTGATACATATATGTTGAATTGAGAATAGTTTGTCAGTCAATGGAGTCCAATTTACTGACAAAATATTTTCTTATAACACGTTTATTATTTACTTACACATACGTATACAAATCGCACCATCGTCATAAGCGTTGAGTAATGTATACGTAATGTAAATTATAAGTCAAATATCGAAAAATCCAACACGGAAAATAGCAAAATTATTTTTTAATAGTAGCTATTTTTGGAATTCCGTAATGCAACTACTACACAAAACTTCTAGTACGAGTAGGTATATACTTATTTGTATGTATATCCGTATAATTATTCAAGAAATTCCAATTTAATAAAAGCTTCTATTTTGTTTGGAATTCGTTATGTCACAGAACAATTACCTAACTTCGCCAATGTCGTGTTGATTGGAGAGAATAATTTTAGTTTTCACGGCCAACCGACGCGAGATAGTTGCAATACGACAACATTTTTAGTGACGCTAAAATTATCACAAACGTAGGCCGTCATCCCAACAATGTCACAAGCTCAGACGCAATTACGATTTTATTTCACGACACTGTTGTTACAGGAAAAGCGACCGTACCACGTCACTGTATGTACTAAAAAAAGATGAAAGTTTCGTGCGCATTTTGTGATTTCAGCTTTTATAATGCAATACCTGTGACGTATGCGTCTGGGATTTCTGTTTTAACTTTTCATTGTGAAATCAGATTTAGACAGATTAGCGAGTTTACATTTCAAACAATACATAAATGCCCACCGCCAAGTGTTTCCGCTAACAGCAACCACAGACTGTATTGGCCACACTTCAGCCGATGAAAATTCAGTGGCCTGTGGGATACTAAATCCATACTTCTGTATATAAATGAGAAAGTGAGCTTGTATGTTCGATTGTTACGTTTCACCCATGGAAAGCTACACTATCAGC